>NW_024354499.1:11247890-11531423 GCF_902729225.1 Pteropus medius
TTGTGCATCTGGTAATATGCTACTAACAGTAAATAGTTCTCATAAATAACTGTCAGTAATATTACTTCCTCATCATGAAAATAAGTATTAGTATTTCTCTTTGTTCATTCTCCAGTATCTAGAAGCAGCAATAAATGTTGGCAGTTTTCCCTGATAGCATGTTAAGTTTAATCTTCATCTCTTATACTGATTTTTCTTGAAATCTGGGATCTAATTATTTTCCTCTAAATCCTAGGATTTTATGCTTCTAATGCTCTTGATGTCCTTCCTACCTGATAATTCTGTAGTGAAATAGACAACTTCTCACTTCCTATTCAGACCCTTTAGAAAAGACCCAGTTGAGGACTAACTCAGCAAATGGCCAACTGGAAAACACAAGATGGGAGTGAGAAGATAATTTTTCAGCTAAAAATGGTACACAAGATGATTGTTTCAATTAAAATTCATTGATTGTAAGGGAAACACTAACTTCACTCAAGGCTCAGTGTCTATAAACATATTTGGGTCTTAGAATTAGGTGAATATTGTAATCAAAGTAGTTTTAGATGAATGAATTAAGTAAAACCTTTATGTGTTGTCTGGTGACATTCTTCCCCACTAATCTCTGATATGTTAACTAAAAATAGAGATTTCTGTGGATCAAACTATTTCCTAAAATGTGTTTATGTCATCATATCTGTACTTAAACCCCATAGTTTAATCTCATCATCAGCTATGTCTATAATGCTGATAAGATCTATTTTGTTTCTAGAGGTTAATTGCTTCTACTCCCATTTTACAATTTTAAACTTCTCTAAAGTTCTATTGAGACAAGGTATCCAATTTTAACTGGAAACCTTCTTACCAACATTTCTGAACAACAGAAAACAAGTATGAATTGTTTTCCAAACATTTTAATATTTTCCACATCAGTTTATTTCTGATAAAGAAAAAAGTCTCTGAACATCGTCCGATAACATAGTGAAGGAAAGTGTAAGAAGGCAGAAAGCACAATATTCCTGTTTTTGCAAGCATTTAAATATCTTTGCCTACATTATGCCATTTTTTCTCTGGTCTTATAAGTTACTTATGTATGATGGTCATATATTGAGATTTCATTGGCAAACCTAGCAAATTATTATTTTTTTTAAAAAAAGCAGCCAAATACCTTGTTTACTGTGGAATTTCCTACAAGTGCATATATATTTTAAAAAATGAGCCTGATTAAAAATTATGCCATTACATCCTTGATTAAGTATCCACTAAATCAATCCTCCATTATCTTTTTAACAATACAAATTGGTTAATTATTATATTTCTTTCTGGATATAACTTTGATTTTGCTTTTCACTCTGTAGACAATTTGAATGCAGATTTTCGCTTCCAAGTGAACAGCAATGAAAACAGAGTCATGACTTCCTCAAGCAAGACAGTTCTTTTGGAAAACATTTCAGAAGTCCTCTGGGTCCTCTAAGAAATTCTGATTATAAATATTAGGTTATAACTTAAAAAAAAATCAAGATCTTAAATTTCATATATAATATCTGACAATGTTGTGCATTCAAGTGGAATTATAATTCATTAACCCGAAGAATGACTCTACGACCTTCGTTTTCAGGAGTGTCAGCTTTGTAGTTTTAAAAGATAAGAAATCATTTGGTAATGTCACATACTTTCTCAGTTTCAGTTCTTGACTTGAGGCAAAGTTTTGAAGTTGAAGTTACTTTTTTTTCTTGCCCAGTTACCCAATGTCATTTAGAAATTACCAACCTATTTTTGTCATTTTTTTTTTTCATTTTTCTTTTTACTCCTCATTTTCTTTAAATTGGTGTAATGGGAGCACCTACCTTATTTCCTGGGTCTTAACTTCTGACAGTGATGTGATCTTAGGTTCACACAAGTAAGACTCATTCATCATGGACTATCACTTTCCTATCCTCACTATTTACTTAAGACTTTTATTACATTTTACCTATTTTAAAATTCTAACCTAAGAAGACTATCTCATACCGTCTTTGAAGATGCACTACTGTACCACTTGTTTAGTACCGATTGTTAAGTCAGCTAGATTCTTAGTTTGAAAGCAATAGAAACAGGCTCTAAGTTATAGGGAAAAATAGAGAGATATATTATTCAAAATATATTGGCATATTTCCAATAAATAAAAGGAAGATTAAATATGAAAACAATGGTGAGAATTTGGACTAGGGCATTTCTGAGGCTATCAACTTCAGGAGCTCATATATTGTTGTTCTAAGGTAATTCAGCTTCTTTGGCTATCTATCCCAACAATGATACAAAGTAGGTCCTTTGGTCATTTCTTAATAGGTAAAATTGTATATGAAAGAGGAACCAAAAAAATAGCCTCTACTCTAAAAGAGAAAATAATATGAATGAAGTTTAAATTTCAGCAACTGGAAGCAATGATCCAGAACAGAGTGGCTAAGGTAAATGAGTATATTTTTTAGATTTGCTCGGATTTAATTAATAGAACATTATACAGTAGAAATATCTATTAAGTAGTTTAGAAAATTGACTATTAAAAATATCTGACTAGGGACGAATATTTAGAAATTATTTTATCAATAAGATATGTGAAACACTGAGGTAAATGAGGACACTTCAAAAAAGCATACGTAGGGAAAAGGCCAACAAAGGAACCAAGTAAATATTTATATTTAGTGAAGTAGAAGGAAAAGTGAGAAAAATTAAAGAGTTAAATTTAAAAACAGTCATAGAAGAGAACAAAATTGTAAAATATTAGGAAGAAAATATATTTTAAAAGAACATTTTGTTTTATAGTCAATATCACACTCAATAGTAAAAAAATAAAATAATTTTTAAGTAAAAAAATGAGAAAAAGATTTGCTATCATTTTTATTATTAAACATTATTGCTCTAAGACTGTGGCAGATGACAAAAATGGTCAGAAATTTACCTCATCCTCGTATACATGTCTCTTTGTAATGTAATTTTATAGTTCCCTTCATTAAGAGGTGGAATGTAAAATCTATTTCTATGCCACTTGAATTTGGGCTTGGATATATGCTTTTCCTTGGCAATAAAAACGAGTACTTTAGCTTGAAAGTGCTCATGTAGTGAGATTTGTCCTCTATTGCTGCTCTTCAGAACACTATGACCCACCACCATGATAATGATCCTGGGCTAGCCTGCTGGATGACTCATGGTCAAGTTATGCACCATTGCCACAACTAACATGAAGCCAAGAACCAAATATTTGAGTGAGTTCCATTACCTATTGGTCAACAACAGAACTCTCCATGACCCTTCTGGAGTTTTAACTCTCTTACATTTCTAAATTGTGGTTAATTGTGGTGGAGAAAGATACTATGGTAACAGAAATAGCCCTTACACAGGGAAAAAAAGAGAAAAGGGGCATGAGGTAGGATGTTGTCAGCCTTCTGAAAATATTAGGCAACTCTTGGGGAACTCAGTTGCACTACATTTATATGGAGCAGGGCATCACATCCTGGTAGAGTACATTCATATTCCCTAAATAGTCTGATAAACATTAGGTGGTCAGTTTGGGTTTCTCTATCTTTGTTGTTTTGTTCAACTTTATGAGGAGATTTTGATTTGCCTCTTCCTTATATACATGAAAAGATATGCCCTTATATTCACCCAGTGGGATATTATTGATGGTGACCGTGATATAAACATTGAGAAGGCAAATGTGACATTTACTCAGTAGAAGGGGCAGGGAACTGGCCACCTACCACCTCAGAGCTATGATTTTGTGCTTCCAGGGTCCAGAAATAATATAGAAAAAATCAAGAAAGTTCTGCCTCAAAAGATCATATATAATTTATATATATGATCATATATAATTTATATATGATCTTTTGAGGCAGAACATTATGATGCCAGCTTTCAGAGGAACAGACCAGTAGTAGCTCAAGCCTAGCTCAAAGGAACATCATTTGATTAAAGTGAGGTTAACTTTTCACATTGGATAACATTTGGCAATAACCTCCCAGTTCAGCCTTTCCTCTCCTCTCCCTAACAATATGAATTTCATAATAAAATGGCAATAAGTGGAGAGATGAGTTTGTTAATTTGTTCTTTACCACCACTTCAGAGAAAAAATTATTTCAGATCTATCTACGACAAATTTTAACATTTTATAGATTCTTGGCATATTGTGCCCTATGGTATCAGCCAATTAATGTGAAAACTTCCCAGATGGGTCATATTTCTATCATCACATTGATATCTAAACCTCACTTGGATTATACCCCATGTCAGAATAAATAGGTCAGATAAATCTCAAAGGACAGAAAGCTTCCATATTAATAATGGAGAATGTGGACTAAAAGTGTTCTAAGACAAGAGAGAATGCAGGTTTTTATCAGACTGTTTCAGTTGGAGTTGATAATATTATGAATCTCTACTCATAATAGCTAATGTCCATCCTTCTCACTGTGGTTGCTATAAGCTGGCCAAACTATCCTTTTGATCTTATATCACGCCATCTCCCTTTCACACCCTCCAGTTGAACCTGACAATTTATTTTTTTAATATACGAAGTTTGTTCTCAGCTTAGAGATGTTTTATTTGCCTGACATTCTTTTTCTCGTGTTCTTCATATGTGTCATCACTCCAACATCAGCTCTAATGGTACCTCTTCAAAGATGTCTTCTCTTACTGCTCTAATGTGGCTCTCTATACAGCCTAGACCAAATTGTGATATTATCCTATTTTATTTTCTTCATATTCCTTTCTTTATGTAAAATTGCATTAATTACACATTAATTTTATGCCTTTACTCCCATAGTATAAATTCCACATGAGCAGGAAACTTGTTTGTCTCATTAACTCTCCCCAGTGCCCCCAATTTTGTCTGACCATAAATAAACTCTCCAACATCTTATTACTCAGTAAGAATGTAGAAGGAATTCAAACCCTAGCCATCAGACTCTAGAGTTCTGGTGCAGTAATGTAATAAAAAGTTCAATGGTGCTATAATGATGTCAAAACCTCAAGTCAAAGACAGGTGGTAAAGTGGTCTTCATTCCAGACTCTGCTTCTTAAACAGAAAACCCAGTAACATTTCTCAAAATCTGTTTTATGTGGTCTTCTAAACCAATTACCATCAAGTGGAAGAGGAAGATTCCAGGTGGAAAAGAAAGCCTGTGATGTGGACAATGATGATGACTGAAACAGCTAAATCTGGATGGATCTTGGTAAGAGAGAGGCCACTTTGATCTAAAGAATAAAAGTTTTGTCTGTGCAAGTATTCTGAAACTGTCCTCTTCTCCTCCTTGCATAGCCTCTAGAAATTTATTACTTCCCCAAGGAGTGTTTCTTTCCTGGTGATGTCAGTATCTCATGCCTGTGCGATAAGTAAATGAAAAGGCAGGATTAACTTGAGGTGTCACAAATGAGAAGGTGTGAGCAGCATCAGTGAGTGGATGTGTTAAGGGGGAGTGGAGGAAAAGGAGGTGGAGTGCAAATGAAACTGGGCCAACACCTTCGGCTGCTTAGAAGTGGTTTCCTCAAACATAAGTGTGAATCAGCAGGTGCACCACATACCTCCTTGACATTTGTGTCTGTGAAATTGTGAGGATGAGGTGCTCAAAAGAAAATTGGCATCTGCTTTTATAAAAAAATAATATATATATACCTTTGGGTTAAATTTGTCCCTCAGAGATAGGGACTGAAGGAGAAAATGACCACTCCGTTTCTTAACAATGCAAGAAGAATTGACATAGGTCGGTGCTTTTGAGAAGTGGGAGTGAAGGTGTTTCACAATGGATAGTCTTGACCTAAAGCAACTATTATCCAGAACTTTAAGACTACACCAGAGATATGGCACTATCCTTACAAAGAAATCCTCACTCTCATACATCATTGCTATGTGTATAATGTATACAGTCGTTTGGAGTGCCACTTGGCTGAGGCTATCAAATTAAAAACACATTATCTCTTGACCAAGGATTTATCTGCTAGAAATTTAGTCCATGTATTATGTTAACCTACACATATATATAGGCATGGCTATTGCAGCGTTGTTTGTATTCACAAAGAACTGAAAACAGTCTAAATAACAATCAGGACTTTTTAAGGTAATTCATGATACTTTTATAAAATGTAAATATTAAGTATCAATTGCGAATAGAGACGTATGGATGTGTACGTACTGACGTGAAAAGATACTGGAGATATTTGAAAAAAGGAAAGAAAGTTACAGTGATTTAAGAATAATATAATCTCAAATTTGTTATACAAACATGGACATAACTTTTAACCTTTAAACTAACTAAAATTATGTCATTTGTTAAGAGATATAACAACAGGTCAAAATGTACAGATTCATGTTAAAACTTACATTTATGATAGATAGAGTTGTCCATAATATAACAGTAAACTCAAAGTCTTATTTATTTATATTAGTTCATTGCACAACCATCACATATCCTATTAGAATATCAAGGATTTCTCTTTGGAATACTCCCACTCCTCTCTAGGCCCCCACAATTTAAAGTCCTAAGAATGCTTCGGCTTATTTGGTCCAAAGTGGTCAGACAGTGAAAATGTGAGTTCTTTTACTTCACTATTATCACACCTTGAGCCTTGACAAGCACAATTTAACAAGCAAAGCAACTGTCCACACATGCTGGTCTAGATAATGCTGCAGCCCCCAGAGTCTTCTTAGAAGACAATCTCTCTTCCTCAACAGTGATAAGCCTGACTTCCCCAAGTTGTAGTTGCTATGGGCTGTCTCTTTTCTTTTAAATTTACTACAAGTTCCCCAGGTGTAAGTGAAACCCCAGAGGGCCATGCTGACACAACCTCCAGAGTTTACTACCTCATGGACCTAGAACACTTATCTTGTTCCATGACTACTAAGATGTAAGATGATGGGACAGCTTTTCAAAGCACATAAAGTCTTGTTATATCACACTTCCTTGGACAGTCAGACAATGTACCACACATCTATCCACTCTTCGTAATTATTGAGTGATTATCTGCTTACATCAATGTGGTGAAAAAGCTGCTACTTCTCTTGCCAAATGAAAATAAAATTAACAAACTTAAATTTTGGCATTCACTTATTCTGGTAACACATCTTCTACAAGTGTAAAGTAAAATATATGTATATAAATACATAAATATATGTGCTTGTTTTTGCAACAAAGTTACAAAGAGAGTATAGAAGAAACAGTTTCTAGTGGTTCTTCTGGGAAGTGGAAATGATGAGGTTGGAGGACTTCTACTATCAATTTTTAGCTTCTGTACTGTTTTACTTTTTAATGTCGTTATATCATTTAGATCATGATAATTAAAAATATAGAGTTTTGTTTGTTTGCCTTCTCATTTTAACTAAATGGAGGAGGGTAAAAAATAAAGAATTTCACTTACAGAAATTCCTATGCATTTGCACTTAATTCCTGGCAGGAGTGACTCTGGGCTTACTGCTTGCAAATAGCTTGCTTAGAGCTCTTAGAAAGTTCCCTTGGATTTGATTTTATGTCAAAATCAATCATAGTAAACCGTGCATTTACACTGCACTCTTAGTTATGTAAAATATGTTCAAAGATATCTCTCTCACACACACACACACACATACACACCCATAAACAATATCATGGCATTCATTACTGCTTTATTTTTCAGATACAGCAATGGATCTAGAGAATTTAACACTGTATTGTAGGTAAGCTTTTAACACTGATTTGTCCTGAAAATAAAGTAGAAAGTGAACATAACAGGTAATGAGAATAATAATTTAACAAATATACTATTGATATTCCTAGTCCCATATATAACCCAAGAGGATTTGCTATGACTCATAACATTTGGAGAGCTGTCTCTACAGGGAATCACATTCAGAGTCTGAGACACTTTTTTTTTTTTTTAATATATTATACTGAATTGAATTTCTGTCTTTGAGAGTGGATTTGCTTTTTGGCGATAGCTAAGTCATTCCAGCAATGTCTATTGTCTAAATTAGGCAATCATGGCAAAACGAAAAATAGTTTGACTGTATAGTGTATGTGTGAATGAATGACCTGTGTTCTTTATAATCAACCACAATGAATCTAAAGTCCATGTGAGGAATTAAATGTTTCCAACTTCAGGCTCCAGGTGTGACATACCTCTGGGAGCATTCCAAGCCAATCTGAAATGCTCCTATTTAAAGATGGCTAGCTAAGTATCTCTTTCTTTACTCTAACACATATTGATATGGGATTCTGGTAGAGAAGAGCCCTCTGCTTTGATGTATAAATCAGGAAACTGCACAAAATTTGCATTGCCAAAAACTTTCTAACCTGAAGTCAGAACTTTCATATCATTAAATTGATCCACTGATACTTGTTTTGATTAAAGCACCAGCTAACTCATAACAGCATCTGTACCCAGTGATATAACTCAAACAAGCATAATGAATGCTATCTTTTAATTTTTTATGGAAAGGCTTCATAATATATAATTAAGATGTTTTTTACATGTTCTACTGATGAACCATCTGTAGGTATGACATTTAGCATCTGCACTTAAAAGTAGCCACCTGTTACAATCTGGTAATCCTGACTGTGAATTATTTCAGATAAATGGAATTTGGTACCATTTGCATTCAGGGCTCCTCATGAATCCATCATCTTGTTGGCATTTATTATTTCATTATAGGCTATCTTTCAAGTTTTTTTAAAGTTGCATCCATTGGAAAGTCTAACTATATTTATTTTTAAACAAGAAAACTCTTGTTAAGTGTAAAGCAAGAGAAAGGGGTTTTTAGAGGCTCCAAATTTGTCCTTTCTTTCTTGTTCCTCCTTTAGCAAAGTCAGGTTATACCTGTCTCCAGGTAGTCAGAGCTCTTCACCTCTTGTTTTTGCCATCAATTTCAAGACTACTTCTCAGATTCTGAAGCATAAATAACTATGATACTCGAGGTGATTTGCATCAGATCAGTAAAAGGAATAAAGTTTAATGCTGAAGGGAAAAAAATCGCTAATATTAGAGGATTTTTAGAATGAACTGAGATGATAGTCGTGAGGGTAGTCATGATCTTTTGAGAGGAAAAAGTATCATTCTAGAAATTATAAACTTCAGAGAATAGGCAGTTTGTTATTCTGCCCTCACCCAAGCCTAGTCTCACTTCTCAATAACAAGGTCAGAGGTGAGCCTTGCAGAATCTAACCACGCCATACACAGAATGAGAATAAAATACCACAGAGGACAATAATAACAGTATAATACTATAATAATTATTATTTTACTACTGTTATCTAATAATATTTGTTTATTCCTTTGCTATCTACAAAGAAACTAGAACCACCCATGACACATGGTAGTCTCTCAAACATTTTAAGTACAGGTTAAACTGTAAAAGAAATTTATTGAACATGTAAGTTCCACCTTATCCTTGAAAGATAAAACAGCAGCTAAGCTTATACGCTAGATGGCTTCATATCATGATCAGTGCAGCAATAGCAACGATCCCTATTATCTGAACTTCAATATTTCCCATCATGAAACATATTGACCCTTTGGTTGTTATTTAAATGTTTTAGTGCATAGATGTCTTGCAAGTAGAGAGGAAGCTCTGGAAAATCACGGGTCTTGTGAGGCACGCATGTTTACACACATGTATTGAAGCATCTTACTTGGGAGTAACTTTCTAAAGTAATCATATAAGGAGATAATAACATAGAGATAAAATTAAACCTGAAAGAACTGCTTTGATGTACCAGTTGAAGAAGTTGGTTCATGTTTAGGGGCTCTGATTTATATGAAAATCATTAAACGATATTCAGCAGAGTGAGATGCTAACACCATAAAATTGTCATGGGTACAAGTGACAACTTAGAGCAGATGCATGTCATCTCTCTGTGCTGTGAGGCAAATGTTCACTGAACACAAAGATATGTGTTATCCGTAATGTTTAAATCTCTCTTTTACTCTCTGAATGTTATGTAGAAATTAAATGGCAAATCCACTATATTTATACATGTTGACATGTATACTTTATCCCATCTATTCAATTATTTATAATAGTTTTAAGTGATTTCTCTACCTTCCCAGACTATGGAGCACAGTGCATGGCAGCTTGTAGATGCCCAAACTATATTTATTAGCTCATTTAAATATATTTTCAAATTATTCTCACCAAAAATAAAACTATTTGAAAAATTGAACTTCTCTAATGGTGTTAGTCAAAGAGGTCATTTAGTGACCTAATCCATTAGCAAATATTAATATCTGAAAGGCTCTGACAAAGTGACCAAGTATATAACTGAATGCCTAAATACATTTATAAAGTAATATATGATAATTTTGTATACATTACTTAATTCAGTTTTGATTTCAAATTTATAGTTTTATATACATTATTTAATTCAGTTTTGATTATGCATATACATGCATATATGCATGATTATAATGGGGGCCTCTAGATAGATTTGCTAAAAGAACTCAGAGGATTCAGCTTTTAGTTGTATGGCTAAGATTTATTACAGTAAGGAAACACAACAGGGCAATGGAAAAAAAAGACATAGGTGGTATCTAAAGAAATCTATGAACAGGGTTCTAATTTTTTTCTCCCTCTAAAAACAGAGTATATCGAGTACACCCTTTCTCCAGCAGTAGAAAAACAAAAAACAAAACAAAACAAAACAATAGTATGTGTGCAATGTGTCTTTTTGAGAGCACTCAAAAGAGACTCAGTACTCCAAATTTTTCTTTGGGGCTGGTAATGTAGGCACCTCTGCCTAGCACATCCTAAAATTTCAGATGCCTAGAGGAAAATAGATGTTAGCACAAACCACATTGTCTGTACAGACAATCTAGGTACATTGAGCTACTCTTATTTTTATCAAGTGGAGAATGCTTTAAATGCCAAATGCCCAGATGCCAGCAAAGGCCAGCGTTGGATCTTCTAAAGATGGCAGCCTCAGGTCAACTATGTTAACTATTCTGAACTGTCCACCCCCCAGGTCGTTGGTCCAAGTGTCTTTATAGTGCAATTATTAATAATAGGAACCCATCTAGCAAGGTGAGATCACCATGCAGTAGCAGCCTCAGTAATGCCTGTTGGAGTCCTGGATTTCTCTAGTTAAAAAAAATCCTATTAAATATTAATAACTATCTTAGAAAGCAACGTGACTGTCAACTTAAGTTTCTGTATTAAGCTTTTTACTTGGCCTGAGGCATGAACTCAGGCACAGATCAACTCCAGCCAGTGAGCTGAAGCTGACTTGAAGCATTCCAGGGCTGAGACAGTTTCATTATATTTAGGGTACATACAAGAAGTGCAGTCCTAGAGGGTACACATGATACCCTTGGATTAAAGAGGGTTTAAACCAAGCAGGACATAGATGAGTCAGGCAGTACAGGATAACAATGCTCTCAGTGCAGCTTCTCACCATCGAGCTTCATGCCCCCATGTTCCCAGTTCAGTATGAAAAATTCAGCCTGATGCTTGGCTTCAGAGCAACCACCTGAAGGCAGTTCTGTACTTCTATGACATCAGTTCAACTCCATCAGAAGTGTAGATGAGAGCTGCAGCTGTTCTGCCTGGAGTTGTGTGTGAAAAATACAGAAGTCGAAGCTACACTGCTACTTTGTGGTCAGAACCGTCAGGCACAAGTTCTGGGGTCAGGTTAAATTCAAAGCCCTGGAAATAACTTGGAAAATAGTTTATAAAAATGAAATAGATAGTTTTCTTAGATGAGGAAGGAAAATCTTCCAGTAGTTTTATCTTACTTCATTCTGGATAGACCTAATTATTGACATTAAAAAATCTTATCTCTTCTTCTTGGTTAAAAACATATTAGCTTTTCTTATTGCTAGTGTAACAAATTACCATGAATTCAGTGGCTTAAACAATACAAATTTAATATCTTAAGGTTCCGAACACCAGAATTCTGACATGAGTCTCACTGGGCTAAAATCAAGGTGTTGGCAGGACTGTGTACTTTCTAGAGGCTCTAGAGGAGTGTTCCATTCTCTTGCCTTTTCCAACTTTTAGGGACTTCCCATACCCCTTGGCTCATGGGCCCTTCCTTCATTTCAAAGCCATCAACCTTGTATTTCTTTGATCTCTCTCCTTCCATAACACTTTTCTCTGATTGACTGTAGCCAAGAGTGGTCCTCTGCTTTAACTACTCATGTGATTAGATTGGGCCCACCTGCTTAATTCAAGACAACATCTGCAAAGTCCCTGTTTTCATATAAAGTACCATATTTACAGGTTCTGGGATAAAGTTGTGGGCATCTTTGGGAGACTGTTTTTTGGCCTACCATAGACCCTGTTTAAATGATATTTTGATTTTAATGCCACCACTACTTTACTGCCCTAGATTCTCCAGTCCCTGCAGTCTCTTCCTCAAGTTTTATGTTAATTTTCTAGAAACCATCTCATGGTCCTATCGCCACAGCTCTACTAATCACCCCAATTCTGTCAAACAGGAAGAACAGCCTTGTCGGTTTTCACTTCCTTTAAGCCTGTCACATCAATTTTTCTGGAATGCTCACACATGTCTGAATCCCAGTAGGGGTTCAACCCTGTTCATGTTGAATCCTTAAAACAAATGGTAAATAAAGATCATTGACCTTTAAGATGGCTACTAGGAAAGTGTCTATTGTAGACACTTACGTGCCTCTATCGTAGGAGCACATAAGGACAGAAAGAAATGTACCTTGAAGGCAGAGACAACATAGTAGGACTCTGAGCAGAAATGCTGAAGTGTTGGAGCTTTTATGAATCCAACATTTCCTCAGCAAGAATTACATACAAATCACATAAGTTTTTCACTAGATCCAACTGTGTATGTCAGTAGAGGCAGTGACCTATGCTGTAGTATCTTTGGAAGGTACATAATAGGTTTATAAGACTTATATCAAATGACTAGACATAGAGATCAGGGATATATGTTTTCAAAGAGCTCCCAGGTCCAACTGGGTTAGATATTTAGTTTCATTCAGAAAACTAGGTCCTGAGGAATTAGAACTCATGGTTTGATGAGAATCAAAAATATCACCCTTGGTCCATCTATCAAATGGGCTCTGTCAGAGAGGTGAGTTCTCGGTGAACACTAAAGAAGTGTAATCTATGGAAGTCAGGAGTTCTGTGTCCACAAAAGACATAATACTAAAAGAAAACCTGTCCTGTAGTTCCATGTACCAGGCACTAGACTGGGGGCAGAAACTCTGAACATAGTATCTGAGCCATTTGATCACTGCGACTGTTAATTTTATGTGCCAATGTAACCAGGGCCACGGGGTGTTTAGATATTTGGTTAAATAATATGTCTGTGTGTCTGAGGGTGTTTCTGGATGAGATTAACATCTGGAAGATTGAGGAAAATAAATTGCCTTCCCCAATGTAAGTGCTCTTCATTTAATCCATTGAAGACCAGAATAATTAAACAACTGAGTAAAAAAAAATTTTCTACTCTCTCTGTCTTTGAACTGGGACATTGGTCATACACTGCCTTTGGACTTGGACCTAGCGCGAAATTTACACGAATCTTTCTCCTAGTTCTCAGGCCTTTGGACTCAGACCAAATCTCCTGGATCTCCAGCTTGCCAACTGCAGATTTTGGTCTTCTCAGCTTCTATAGTTGTGTGAGCCCACACAATTTATAGTAAATATCTTTATAGTAAATCTCTCTCTCTCACTCTCTCTCTCTTTCTCTCTCTGTCTGTCTATCTCTCTGCCTCTGTCTGTCTCCTATTGGTTCTTTTTCTCTGGGGAACCCAGACTAATACAATCATTAAAAAGCCCTTCTATCCCAAATTTTCTGTTCTGCTTCTGAAGACTATGAAGTCTGAATTTGGTGTCCTTCCTGTGAGCTCCAAAAACACACCTTAGATTTGGGCATATCAACATACTTTCTATATCATATTATACATGCTTATTAAAAACCCATATTCTTCACTAGACTTTAGGTTTTTAAGGTCAAGAACCATTTTAATTATATTCATTCTTGTAACTTTAGTATCTAGCATAAGTCAAGAAAACAGTAAACGCTATTGAGAATTTATTGAAAGAATGAATGAAGCTGAAGGCTTAAAAAAGAGCAACAGATTTCTTCTTCTAACTAAACAGGATATCAAGAATTCTTCATTGAAAAACTTACACTTTTTCTTGTCATTTCATTTTCACCTGGCCTTTCACCTTTAGAAGCAGTCAGGGAACACAATTGTAGATTTTTCGCTCTCTGGGGGCCAAATTTGGGTCAAAGAATTTTATAGGTTAGTATATTAGGCAGAAGTAAGTATTTACTAAAAGCCATTTTTTCAAAATATTTCTACTTGACAGGACATTTCTATTCTTTCTATTATTATCACTGGTCCCTGAGGTCATTCTAGCTCCAATCTATGCAAACAGACACACGGAAAATAAGAATTTTGCTATTTATGTGTCTTTCAGGACACCCACTTTCTAAATCTTGGATTTACTTGTGAAATCCTAGAGGAAAGTAAGACACACACATTTTGCTATGCTGCAAACTGATTCAGAGTGTGTCATGATATTATGATAAAATGAGAGAAGAAATAGAGATTGTCTTCAAAGATATATTTAATTTTTTAAAGACTGTCTTTCTGAAAGTATATCATTACTATCATCCTTGACATAAAGTGATTAGAGATGCAGGTACTAAGGGGATGGCCTGCTATAGGATGACCAAACTTTCAGTGCTAAAACCAGGTAAGTACTAGGCAAACCACACCTAGTTGGTCACCCTAGGATAATTCATTTCTTGAAACTCTTGCCCCAAATTATATATAAAGATTGTATTGAGGAAGAGGTCATAACTGGATAAGAACTATAAACATAATTATCAAACGAGGGGTGAGGCACATAACGGGAGCTGAGATTCATGATTCAATCTAAAGCTGTCCAGGCTGTAGAAGACTAAAAGCAAAGAGAAGTGGGAGTGCTCAGCGATGTTGGGTTAATTTTGTTTCTTAATTAAACAAATTATATCTGAATAGATTCTCATTGTACAGAAGTGAACACAGCATGGTGTTAAACCTCTTTTCACTCTTTCTCCTTTGTCTATAGCTAACTAGTATTGAGAATTTGGTGCATATTCTTTCAGACACTTCTTAATGCATTACATAAATGTTTTATATTAATAAATGTTTTTTTCATGTAAATATCCTGTTTGTATTACACATTTTTTTTTTTTGTGACTTGCTATTTTCACTTAAGATCTGTTTTTAAGATTTTTTTTCAAGTCAATACCTGGAGAGCAAACTCAATTTTTAAAAACTGCTGTGTAGTACTTTATGAAACATTTCATAGATGTATGATCATTTGTTTAACTATTGACTTATTAATGGTCACTTAATTTGTTGACATTTTTCAAATAATAAGCAATGATTCAAGAAGCATCTTTATGCATATACCTTTATGCATAGAATAAATCATTATTGTAGGATATTAATAATAAAAATAATATGTATTTTGTGCTTATTATGTGACAAGCTCTATATTAAGCATTTTGAGTCTCATTTGATCTTTACAATAACCATAAGTGTAAGGTAATATAATTATCCCCATTTTATAGAAAAAGAGAAGACTGTTCAGACATGTTAAGTTATCTGAGCAAGGACAATCTGCTAGAAAAAGATGGAGTCGAGAATGTAAGCAAAGGTAGTAGCTTTCCAGAGCTGGACCAAAAATGCAATTATTAGATACCATTTGTATATAGAAATCATTCAATAATTGAAATCCTACATACCCAGAGTTTGACTTTTGACTAACTAAACGAGATGTTGGGCAATCCTCATTTAAAAGATACTTATATTCTCTGTTGTCATCTCATTTGTACTTGACGTTTTCCCTCTGGACAAAGCGTCCAAGGAACATAGAATGCAATTTTTCACTTGGCTTTATAATGCCAAATTGCCCTTAAAGAGGTCATAATAAATATTTTCTAAAGCACAATGAGTGAGAATAATCACTTTACCATCTATTTGATAATATATGATAATGCCTTTAAAAATTTGTGTTGACATGAAGGAAAACTGATGTTACTTACAATTTTAATTTATATTTCTTTGATTAACCATCATCATAAATACATGTAATTTACATTTTTCCACTGTAAAATTCTGATTTTATTTTTTGTTTAATTATTATGTTTGACTTTTTTTTGATTCGTACAAATTTTTTACATATTCTTGTATATTGGTCCTTTGTTATATATCTTTCATGTATCTTATAGAATTGAGTTAATTTATTTAGTGTAGGCATAAAAATAAAATTGTTCCTTTAGACTCAATGATTAACAACCTTTCTATAATTAGCCACTCTACTGGAAGTAGACAAATCACATCTCCTAACTGTGTTCGTAGCATATTAAAGATTCTTCTTTTCTATTTCTTGTTGCATAGTTATTTTAAGGATGTAGCTGAGAAACCACTGAAAAGGATGCAGCAAAATATATGTACTTGATACAGAATGATGATAATGGCAAGAATTCTCAATAGTTCAATGTGCCCAAAACATAGTAACTGTTAAATGAAACAGTCATTATTAACCCTATTGAGAATTCCTGACATTATCATCATTCGGTGTCCAATTTTATATAATTTTACCAAAACTCTTTCTTCAGTGTCAAGTAAACAACATTCAGATAGAATGTTTTTCCTAGGATGCTCATTCCTTAATGTAATTAAAGTCCATGGTAAGTTAACAGAAAAAACAGGTGGTCTTTCTTTCTTTAGTAAATTTCAGAATAATCAATTATAGTAGACTATATGCAAGGTGTAGATCCTTATAACTCTTTGCAGATATCAAGTTCATACTTCCAAATTCTCAACAACATTAGGTACAAGTGATTTCTATAATAAGATGCAAAAATAATGATTAAGGATGTTAATACTAAAATCTTTAATATTGGGAAGTTATCTCACTTTCATTTTAAATATGATATTTAATGGATCTTTAAAATTTCAGATATGTGGAAATACATTATTAATAATTTCTTGAAATAAGGGCTTATACATTAACTTGGGTTGAAGAGTGTATAATGGTAGTCCCTGAAACAATAGAATAAGGGATAAAACATTAACAAAAATAATAGGTAACATTGTAAAATTAATTGGTGTTTATGAACAAATGGGCCATAATAGAGAAAAGAGAATATCTGCTTCTTCCTATGAAGATGTAGCTTCTATGGGACTTGGTCTCACATTACAAACAAATAAACAACTATTTACTAAATGAGGGGAAAGGAAGTATATTATAACATGATATATAAGTAAAGTGATAGAATATTATTTAAAGGTAGACTTTGATGAGTTAAAGAAGCATAATGTAAACCATATAGTAACCACTAATTAAAATAAATAGCTAATAAGCCGATACTGATGACTAAAAGATAATCCTAAAAAAATACAGTTACTCCAAAACAAGTCAGGGAAATAAAAGAACAAAATGCAGATGACATAAATAGAAAACAAAAAGCAATGTGGTGATTTGAAAATAATTAATAATAATTTATCTTTAAAAATAAGCAATATTTATAATTGTATTAAATGTAAACAGTTAAATATTCCAAACACAAGGAAAGATTCTCACACTGGATAAAAAAGTAATATCAAACTTTACTCTGTCCATAAAATCTCATTTTAAATATGAAGACAAAAATAAGTTAAAGGTAAAAAAGTTGAAAAAAATACTATAGAAACAGTAAACATGAGAAGGATATATTGATCATATTAAACAAAGCAGATTTCAGAGCAAGAACTATTACTAGGGATAAAAGGCAGTCTACTAATGAAAAGTGAGTTCAAGAAGAAAATATAACAATTCTGAATGTGCAAGCACACAATAGCAGAACTTCAAAATTCATGTAACAAAAACCAACAGAATTAAAAATAGAAATAGACAAGTTACTGATTATAGTTGTGGTTTCTACACTACCCTTTCAATAACTGATAGAAAAAATAGAATATTAGTGAGGATATACAAAAGTGGAGAAAAACTATCAAGTTTCTTGACTTAATTGATATTTATAAAACAACTTCACCCACCCAACAGCAGTTACACATTATTTTCAATAAATTTATAAGGATTGCAATCATAGAAATTATATCTATGATCATAGGTATAGAAATCATACATAGTATCTTTTCTGACCAAAACAGATTATACTAGAACTCAAGCAACAGAAAGATATCTAGAAAATCTTCACATATTTGAAAATTAAATAACATACTTTTTAATTCATGGGTCAAAAATATTATCACAAGAGAAATTCTAACAAATTTTAAATAAATTAAAAATTCATGAGATGTAGCTATAGCAGTGCTTAGAGGGAAATTTATGGTTTTAAATGCTCATATTAGAAAAGGAGAGATATCTAAAATCAATTGTCTAAGCTTCGACCATAAGAAATTAGAGAAAGAAGGGCAAATTTGACTCAAAGTAAGTGTAAGAAATAAAACAATAAAAACAAAAATGGAATTCAATGAAATAATAATAATAAAAAATTAATGAAGCTTTCTTTCAAACAAACAGTACAATTAACAAATTTTATTTAGATTGATCAAAAATAAATAAAATGAATGAAATAATAATCTCAGGAATACAAGAGGGAATATCACACTAGAAGCATAAAAATAGGCAAACACAGGAATAAAAATGGGTCAACTAGAAAGAGAAGAAAAAGTGTCTTGGTTCACACTTGGCATGATTTTGCACATAGAAAATCCCAAGGAAACTATAAAAAGCTACTGAAATTAATAAGCATATTTAGTGGCTTATAAGGTGATTATATATATTCATTAAGATCCAAAACATGAAATACTTAGGGACACATTTAACAATATATGTGAAAAGCCTGTGGATTGAAACTTTAAAAACCAATGAAATAAATTAAAGAATTGCATAAGTGAAGAGGTGTATCATTGTCATAAGTCAGAAGATACATTATTAAGATGTCAGTTTTTCCTAAATTTGATGTAATACCAATAAAGATTTCTGAAGACTTTTTTTGGTAAAAATTAACAAACTAATTCTGATTGTGAACTAACAAACTAATTCCGATTGTAAATTAACAAACAAATTCTGATTGTATATCAAAGTGAGAAAAACCCAGAAACAGTTGAAACACTTTAAAAATATATATCATTTCAGAACTAGCACTGCCTAATTTCAAAATTTATTATTGTACAGTAATTTAGACAGTATAATATCAGCATAATGGTATAAATTCATGGAACCATTGATCATACAGGTATTGGCTTCTCTCCACTAGCTATAAATGTCCTAGATGGCATTTTCTTCCAATAAAAGGCTGTTTAGTAGAATTTAATGCAGATATTTTTGAATGAGAACGACAACTAAAAAAAACTGTCTTTAATTCATGCATCTTCAATTTATCTCTCTTTTATAAATTGTTACTTTATAAATTTCCAAAACATTTTATATTTCTGTGGCTAAATTTAGCTTTGTTTTACATACAACTGGAAACTTTGTAGAATGCAACTTTCTTTCTCTTGCTGCCTAACCTAGAGAGTCAGGTGAGAAAGAATCTCTTTGTGACCAGCTGTTGTGGAAATATTAGCAGTAAACATGTGGTCCTCGATATGAACATATGTCATCAAGAATTCTAATTAATTAGTTGAGAAGGTAGATTAGAGATTTGAGAAGCAAGTTTACACAACTGCTAGTCATATTGTGATATGATGCCGTGAATAATAGCTTTTTGGATGTTTTGCATACTTGTCATGTATGTTGTATTATTTGTTTAAATGAATGTGCTTTGTTTTTTTGTCCAATTACATCTGTAGATGCTTTTAGAGTCTGTGTGAACACTAATTGGCTACCTGTGAATAATGAGTGAAAGTGATGCATAAGTCTACCATAGAAGATTGAAGAAGTAATAAAGAATTAAATTTCTAATGTTTTTTTCAAACTCCATTTTATGGGCAAGTTGTAGTCTTTTAAAATAATAATACTTATTGCATTCTCCTTTTAGTTAAAAGTAATGCAGATTCATTAAAAAAAATAGATAATTTGGAGAATAAAACTAATATTGAAGGAAAAAATTACCCACGAAGTTATCACCTGAATAGAATCACTATGAATATGTTCTTTTATTTTCTAGACTATAAAAATATTGATATAATAGGTTAAAGAGCCTTGTACTCCACTTCTGTCTTGGCTTTTCATATTGAGCTTTTGCCCATCCTGCCCAATGGATATTTGATTTATAATGACTGCATAATTATAGACTAATAATAAAGTAATTTCATTGTATTTATAATGTAAAAATTATATTACTACATTGAATGATTTTTCTATAATTAATAGAAAAATTCCCCTAGAGCTGAGCAGGTACATTCTTTCTGATTGGTTTTGCTATTTTTGGAGATAATACAAACTAAACCAACATTCTACTTGGTACTAAGAAAATAAAAATATTTGTGAACTATCACAGTTATATTTATTTAAGACACTGTACTCATAGAAACTTTATACCAGTTATTTCATTTAAGCCTCAAACAAGATAGGAAATAGATAGTGTTAATATTATTACTATCAACATTTAGGAGAATGATAAAACCATTTCTAATCATTTTTACAATTGATAAACAGAAAATACTAAGGCTTGAAAAGATTAAATAACTTGCCCAAGATAATTTATCTGGAAAGGAGTAGATTTAAGTTTTTAATGTAGATAGTCTGATTCCAGGGCTTGAGCTCTTTACAACCAAAATATATTGCCTTTGGAATAGAGAACTATATGTGCTTATTCTGAATTTGTCAGCTTTGTGGGGGAAATGAGCTGCATGAACTCACTTAGCAGCCGAGGAATAGTTCAGATAAAGTAAGCCCAGAGGCCAGCAGGAGCGTTCCTGAGGTTCAGTGCTGTAGAAGCTTAAGGAGAAAGGAGAGGGTAGGGGACTGGAATGATTCTTTCCCACTCATCTGTAACTTCACCCACCACTCCTCTAATCATTTTTTTTCTATTTTTGCTTATTATTTGCCCTTTCTCATTTCTCTACTTGAATTTCTTTTCTTCTGCAAATCCCGCTTTAGGCTTAAATAAAGTAATATCGTCTCACTCATGAGATCTCTGTTGGTAGTTCTAGACTATCAAAGTACATCACCCCAGTACCATTCTCTAAATTTCCCCAGCACCAGTTGTTTCTACTTCTCAGTTGGACCTAGCTGATACTGCCTTAAAACTCTCCTTTCTTTGCATTATTTATACCCCTCTTTTCTAGTCTTTATTTAAGCTCTTTGAAGCAGTTCTATCACACACATCATAAATATCAATAATTCCTGAATAAAATTGATGAGGACATATTTGTATCCCAGAGCACCTTGCCAAGTGCTAAATATGCACGTCATTCAATTAATAGTTCTTGATTGATTAATCTCATGTATATTTTTACCTTGCATCTCATGTATATTTTTACCTTGATTCAATAAGGAATGTATTTCTTTTTGCTATTTCCAAACTCTGTAAGTATTTTTGGTTTTATAATTCCACATTATCACCTATAAATTCTAGTTCCATTACCTGGATGTCTTTCATGATCCTCTGTGTCAAAATCTCCTCTTTCATATCAGTCTTATATCAAATCAACTCCCCACCAAAGCCCAGCTGAGATTAAGCTTATAAAACTCCAGCTATTACATTTAATATGAAACTCTTTAATTTTTATATATGTGCCTATGATCAATTAATTTATATATTTATTTGCATGATTTCCAATTCAAAATCTTCACTATGACATTACATTTATCTCTGACCTGAAATCAGCTTAATTTCTTTTCTTACTTTTTTGGTCATAACTTCTTACCTACCCACTTCCTCTACTCTATGTCTGTTTCCCCTGTCAATTCAAGTACAATGGCATTTTTTTATTCTGAAAGCTAACATTTTGCTTTTTCCCCAATAAAAAATCTTTTATATAGATGTCATTTGCTTAAATAAACTAGTTTCTAGAAAATAAATATATTAATTATGTCTCATACATGCTAAAAAACTAAAAACAAAACAAAAAAATTATAAATAAGCAGCTCAATTATTCCAAGATTGTAAATATTTTCTCTTGTTTGCTCTTTTAGAAACTTTGTTTTCCTGCTGACATTTAGATTTACCATCACCTCAGATTTGATTTCTCTATCTGGTATGATGTTTGGGTAAACATCAATTAATGTAACACTATTCATTGAAAAGACTGACATTCCCCCCAATGCTTTATACTGTTATATTGATATTGCTGAAAGAACTACTATTTCTTTCTAAGATGGAGCAACAGGGACAAAATTTATACTATTATATAAAATAACAACAAAAAAATCTATATATGAAAAAGTAATTTTCAAGACACTAGATATCAAGTACTGAAAAAGAATGATACATTCTTACTGTCTTGAGAGAGTTTACACACTTTGGAACAAGAAGTGGAAAACCCAAGCAAAGTTCAGTGAACTTCCTGAGTTGAGGAGTTAATTGAGATCCTGGAGAGGACAAGATAGCTCAATTAAGTACTAATCAGTGAACACAACCTGAAGGAAACAACCTGAAACTGAGTAAAGAACGATCCAAACCGAATAAAGGGAACAATGATAACATCTAAGGTGAAAATACACTAGTTGTAATTAATGGCAGATTAGATACTGCAGAAGAAAAGATTAGTAAACTTAAAGACAAGGAAATAAAAACTATCCAAATGAAAAGCAAAGAGAATTTAAAAAAATAAATAAATAAAACATCAATGAGCTGTAGGAAAACT
Source organism: Pteropus medius (assembly GCF_902729225.1). NCBI lineage: Eukaryota > Metazoa > Chordata > Mammalia > Chiroptera > Pteropodidae > Pteropus > Pteropus medius. The sequence continues at coordinate 11,270,607 of NW_024354499.1, forward strand.
TCAAGCAGACTAACCTATATGTAATTCGAGGGCATAAAAAAGGAGGGTATTACAAAAATCATTTAAAGAAATAAAGGTGAAAAACATTCCATATTATATTTAAAACAACAACAGTAACCATAACAACAACAACACAGATCCTAGAACCTCAATGAAACCGAAGCACAAGAAATAGGAAAAGAACTAAAATAAGGCACATCATAATCAAATTGCTTACAATTAATGATAAAGAGAAAAAAGTTTTAAAAATGTCAAGAGAAAATGGACACAACATACAAAGAAATAATAACAAGAATTAGAACAAATTTTTCATCAGAAACAATGCAGGTGAAAAGAAAGTGGGACATCAGCTCTGAAGTACTAAAAGAAAAAAAATGTCAATTTAGAATTCTGCATCCGACTAAAATATTGAAAGAATTTACCATCAAAAGACATGCACTCAAATATGTTAAAGAAAAATTTTGAGGCAGAAGAAAAAGGATACCGTAAATAAATATGGACTTAAACAAATAAATGGTGAGCATGAGAAAACATAACTACATAGGTAAAAATGTGAGATATTTTTCTTACATCTAAAGTCTCTTTAAAAATTTTTAGCTATTTAACCAAAATAATAATAATCTGCTGTGCAGTTTATAAGATATGTTTATCAAAATTTATGAAACAATAGCTCAAGAATAGAAAGAAACGAAAGTATAATATGGTGAGGTACTTATTCTACAAGTTAAAGATGCATAATATAAGAAAGTAACTGCTAAATTAATAACAGGAAGAGTCCTACCTACTAAATAATAGAAGATATTCAATCAAAAAGAAGGAAGAGAAATAGGTAAAAGTAAAAGAAAGAGATGAGGTAAATAGGAAACAAAATGCAGAATGACAGACTTTAACCTAAGTATATTCATAAGCACATTAAATGTAAATTGCCTAAATACTACAATTAAAAGGCAGAGGTTGTCAGATTGGATAAAAAAAGAGAAAGATCCACCAGAAATCCCCAATATTTGGAAACTAAACAACACAATTCTAAATAATCCACTGGTTAAAGTGGAAGTCTCTAGTAACATAAAAAAAATTACATTGAACTGAATACGAACGAAAATATGTAGAAATTTGTGGAACACAACTAAAGCAGTACTTAGGCAAGTGCAAAATGCTTATACTAGAAACAAGTCTTAATCATCTAAGCTCTAAACTTAAGAAACTAGGAAATAAAATAATAATATGAACCCAAATCAAGTAAACCATTAGCATGACTAACAAAAAAAAAAAAAGAAGAAGACACAAATAATCAATATCAACAAATGAAATATGAGATTTTACCATAGACCTTACAGACATCAAAAAGATAATAAGGAAAATAAATAAACAACTCTACACAGGTAAATTAGATAATGTAGATGAAATGGACCAATTCCTCTAAAGTCACAAACTAGTTCAGTCAATATGAAATAAATATTTTAAATATCCCTATAGCTATTAAAAACTTAATTCATTATTTTAAAACAACAACAGAAAACTGAAAGAGATCTCCAGGCCCAGGTGGTTTCAAAGAATTCTACCAATTTTTTTTTTTTTAAAAAAGAATTAACATCAATTCTAAATAATATCTTTCAGAACTTAGCAGAAGACGAAACACTTCTCATACTTTCACCTCATTTTATCCTGCCAGTATTACTGTAAGAGCAAAACCAGATAATGACAGCACAAAAAGAAAAACAAAACAAAACAAACAAAAGCCAGTGCAGAATAATATTACTTATAAATATAGACAAAAACTACTCAACAAAATAATAGCAAATACAAGTCAACAATATACAAAAAGAATTATACACCATGATCAAGTAAGGTTCATTTCATGGAAGTAAAGTCTAGTCAATAGAAATAACTGAATCAGTGCAATGTACCATGTTAACAGGATAAGACCCAAAAATTCATATGGTCTTGTCAATTGACACAGAAAAAGGCATTGAGCAAAATTTAACATCCATTTGTGATAAAAATCAGTCAGAAATAGGGGAGAACTTTCTGAATATGATAAATAACATTTACCAAAACTCTATAGCTATTATCATATTCAATGGTAAAAAACAAATGCTTTAATCTTAAAAATGAGCTTAAAGTCAGGATATCTGTTCTCATCACCTCTACTCAATATTGTACCGAAAGTCTTAGTTACCATGATAAGGCATTTTATAGTTTTCAGCATACAAATCCTATATGTGTTTTGTTAGATTTCTTAGAGTGATTGTAGTGTTTCATTTTTAATTTTAGTTTTCAGATTTCATTGCTAATATGTAGAAATGCAAGTGATTTTTGTATGATAATCTGGTATACTGCAAACTTGTTGAACTTCTATTTTCTAGGATTTTATGTAGTTTCCTGGAGATTCTCTATGTAGACCATCATGTCATTGCAAATAAGGACAGTTTGATGTCTTTGCTGATCTTCATGCTTTAACTTTCTTTTCTTCACTTAATAGGGCTTCCAGTATTATGCTGATGAAAATGGTGAAAACTAACATCCTGATGATTCAAACATTTTACTCTGAAGTATTTATCCATCAGAAATGAAAGCTTTTGCACTACAAAGATTTCTCAAAGACTATGCAAAGCAGCTTTACTTTTAATAGCCAAAATCTGGAAACAACTCAAATGTCTATCAATGGTTTACAAAGGTCTCCAACATTTTCCGCACCAGGGACAAGTGCTCCTATGAGAATCTAGTGCCTGATGATCTGAGGTGGAGCTGAAGCAGTGATGCTAGAACTGGGAAATGGATGCAAATATAGATGAAGCTTCACTCTCCCACCTGCTGCTCACCTCCTGCTGTGTGGTACTGTTCCTAACAGGTAATGGACAGGTACTGGTCTGCAGCCTGGGGGCTAGGGTCACCTGGTTTAACTGTGGTACATTAGTACATGTATAAATCTATAAAAATGTGTAATATTAAACTGATCAATGAAAAGGAATGAACTATTGGTACCCCCAGTGGCATAAATGAGTCTCTGAATAATTATGCTGAGTAAAAGCAATCAAATGAAAAAGGGTAAAACAATATTATTCCATTATATGAAGTTTTACAAACTGCAAACTAGTCTATAGGAGTGAAATAGTTCAGTCCTGGGGTAAGCATACATTTAATTTTTTAAAAATGTTCTATAGTCTGGGTATGCTTATATTAAATTGTTTCTTTTGCAATTGATTATATATTTTCTTTTGTTAACCCTGGTTATTTTTGATTAATTGCTGGACATTTTCTTTTAAAAATTGTAAATAAAATGCTGGATGAGTTTATCCTCCATTGAGAATTAAATGTTGCTCTGGCAAAACTTTTTCTAAGGAATATCATATTTATCTTTTAAGAGTTAAAATTGTACAAAGATGTGTTGATTTTTGTCAAGGTTGTTTATTTTGTTTCACCATTTGTCCTGGAGGATAGCACACTTTTGTCTAACTGAAAGTTTACGGTGTTTACCAGGGTTCCTCCATAAGTATAATTTAGTTGCTCTAGCCCTGAGATTATTGAAAAGTTAATTTAGCATTTTAGCTTCTCATCCACCATTTTGCTTACATAATTGCCAATTGCCCAGAACAAAAGGACCCAAAATTCCAAAATCATTTTATTTAGCTTCTCTTTTCTTTTTGATCTTGATCCTACACATTCCTACTATCTTGATAAATCTCCAGTGATTTCAAGCGATTTTCTTTCTTGTTAAGCTTTTCTGATTGTTTTTGACATAAAAGTTTTCTTGGTCCTCTATTGTCTGAAGTGGAACTTACTGAATAAATTTTGCAATTTTGGATTTAGAATATAAGAAAATCTAGTTTAACATTAGAAAAAAATATAGTTATCAATATTTTCATTCTTTTCCTTCTGCTCTTATTTTCTTACTTTTTTCCACAACTAGAAATTCCTTTTTATCCCTTCATTTTATCATTTCATTTTACTCTTTCTAGTCTCTCTACTTGCCAAATCCTCCCCTATCCAGTACCCTGTTTTTACTTCCTTTACTCTTACTAAAATCTTTACTTAGGAGAGAATATGATAAATTCATTCTTGATGAGCTCCAAATATTGTTTACATAAGAATTCCTCTTGACATGGACTATTTAATGTAATGGAGCTAGTTTTAAGCTATCTTGTACATAAATTTATTATGAGGCTAGGAGTTATGAGCATGCCTCAATTTCTTTTTCTTTTCTTTTTCTTTTCTTTTTTTTTTTTTTTTTTAGCCGAAAAACTTAAAGTGATTTTCTAGAATTTTTTCTTAAGCCAGATGAGTTCTTTATAGGCAAAATGAATCACAGCAGAGGAAAATGTAACACCATATGTGCATTTATGTATGGTAACATCTCCCTACAAAATACAATTATTTTTCCATGAGGTGCCTAATATACAACTTTTCTAATTTCTGCCCAGCTTGTTAAAAAAAGATCATTTCAAAGCAAAAACTACTGGGGAAATACTAGCAAAAAAGAATGAATAGAAGAAGTAGAGGTTTATTACTTATTTGTTTATGGTTCTAAGCAGCTAATGTATTTGAATTCTGTGTTCTTGAACTTTTCCTACTTGTAGAAAATGGGAAAATAATAAATACTGACAAAAGAAATTCAATATAACCTTTTTGTGGAGATAAATACCAGGGTGAGATGCCTTTCATTCTTTCTTTTTAAAGACACAAAGACTGAATCAGAATAGTAGATTGATATGTATATTTTAGGAAAGCTATAGGGGTAGGAATGATTGCATTTAATCTTAAAAAGTTAAGAATTTGATAGAAAAAAAAGGATGTGGCATAAACTGTATGTCATCAAGAAGTATCCATCTGAGTGAAAATTTGGAAGTTGGGGAATTTAGAATATGGAAAGGGACTAGGGAGAAATCTGATACAACTGGAAGAGATTAATAGTAAGGATATGTTAGGCTAGAAACACTGGCTGACCAAATTGTATGAAGTCAAAATATGGCTGACAAAAAAAGAAATTGTGTGAACAATATGGAGCCACTGAAAATTTTCAACCAATGAATTTTATATTAAATAGAAACTTAACATCTCAGGCAGTTTAGACCCTACAGGCACAGTCTTCAAGTGAGAGTCTCTCAATTCCTCCCGTGTTGCAAACCATGCAAAACTTAAAGTTTTCATAAACCAATTTTAAATCATGATACCATGAATTCCTAATAACGCACATCTATTTTTATTTTTATGTGTGGTTTCTTAAATAGACAACCTATAGCTTTCATAAAACTTTCTGTGGGAGCCATGGCCCAAAAAGCTTAGAGATGTATAATCATAGGGCATGCTTATTGAGGAGTATTGTAGACCTTGAAATAACTTGTCAAGTAAGTACTGACAGTACCAGACATAAGACACAGAGACTTTTTAGATAGGTTGTGTGTTTTATTTGGGGCTGTTAAGAAATACATGCTGAGATGAAGTTGAGAGTGTAAGATGTTTATTGGAGATTAATGCCTGTGAAAGATAATAGAAGAAAAGAAGCAAGACTGGGCAAGAGTGATGCAAATTTGTCAAAGCCTTGGCCAACTCAACTTGCAGCCTCCATGAAAGAGATTCTTGCCCATTAGAAGAATCTCAGTGTAGACAGAAAGATCCAGTGTATGTTATCCCACTATGTGACTCATTGTCTGGAAGCTGCCCCAGAAATATATGGCCATAACTCAAAAGCTTAGATTTATCCTAAAGGCAATGGCAGCTAGAAGGTGTCAGGTAACAACACATTCTTGCAGTTGGATAGTAAATTACTTCTTGAAAGGAGAGGCAAGCCATACAAACTTCCAAAGCTGACACAGTTGACACACTGTGTATGTGTGTATGTGTGTGTGCACATGCACTATCATGTTTGCTATTAAGAAATTTAGGATAATATTCACCTTACACATTCAATTGTAATTAAAGCATAGAATCATATGAGTAAAGTACCTTTTCAGAATGTTAAATAAAGCCCTTCTTGCTCATTTGAATGTAAAAATTGATTTCATGGAGAACTTAGTTCTGAGAAATAATGTGAATGATGCAGTCTAGACCAAAGCTTCAATTTATGGGTGGCCGTGGTCTTCTGTAGGTTCTTTCTTTTACTACAGTACATAAATAGATACTTATAAACTTTGGCTACTTATTTGTAATCAAGGAAAAGACTAAATGTTCACATGTTAAGCAAAAAATACTATTTATAGGGAAAAGATTGTCTGTGAGCCCTGAATCATATTACTGACTTAAGTGAACTTATATGCAAATTGGGTAGAAACATATGAAGATGAGTGGAAAATAACACAAGTTCAAAAGAATATATAAAAGGCTGATGGAATTCAGGTGAGAGACATTTTGGTGAAGGCTAAAACGGACATAAAAGATGTTTTCATTCATACTGGTTACTTTGTTCCCTGAGGGGGAAATTGATCACACTGGCTCTCTCGACTGAGGATAAATTTACATCATTCAGAAGATTTATCACTCTTATCCTTTGAGAAAAATAAATAAATAAATTAATAGATTTTAACCATACTGAAATTGTTGGTAGGTTATTTATATTTTGGTATCTCACCACTGAGTATGTATAAAGCTAATCACTCATGTTTTCTTTTCATTCTCTCACAGTATCAGTTACATATGTTGAATGCTCTATGAAAGTGGTATTAACGACGTAGATAAGCTGAACTTCTTTCTGTACTTCTAGGAAGATACTAGTTAAGCATCTATACTTATGCCTGATCTTTTCCTAACTCTGTCTGAAGTGAATCTGTCAACCTTAGGATCTCTGGATACTGAGTAGAGTGCACATGATACTGTAGAGAAAAAATACATTCCAGAGAATTTGATTTCAAGTATAGGAATAAATAACCTAGATTTTCTAGTCAGTCCCTGTTTATGCCCTTTGTCCCAGAGCAATAATTAATGGCTCATCCTTTACTTTCAGAAGTATCTTGCTCTGCATAATACATTATGTTGTCACTTTGGAGATAGAGGCAATCACACATTTCTTTTGTCTTTAGTTGGAGAACTACTTGTTTTTCCACAGGGAAAGTATATTCCATAATATTTTAAAAATTATATTAGATCTTAGAGGTCAGAAACTTATTTTGTTCATGTTGTTGTAGTTGATACCCATAAGGCTTTTCACCTGGATAGTGCTCAATAAAGTGAACTACATTGAAGAATTCAGTAATGAAATGGAAAATAAACTTGAAGGAAAAAAAGATATTCTTGACAAAGCACTAAGTTCTATATTAAGATCTGTTTATAGCATATTGCTTAATCCTTTACCTTAGTTCTGAGATTCCATTTCAATTCTTCCCCCCAAAAAATTCTTTTAACAAGCCTTTTATCTCCTCCAAATGTTTAGATAAGTATCTAATCTCACTCTATTTAATATCTCTATTAATCATCACAATTAATGCTGTTAATATGTTTGTCTATTAGCTCTTTTTGATAGTACATGAATTATTGTTTACAGACGTATCAAGAAATATTATATTGTTTACTGCAAGGATTTATTATTTGCGTTTCAGATTTTGCAATTAAAAAGTCGAACGTACTTTTCAATTGCAGGTAGGAAGTAGTGTACCTTTCCTCTCCAGATTTTCCAGCACCGTATTTAAATGAATTTTAGAACATAAAGAATTTTAACCACTGAGAAGAACAAAAGGAACTGGACTTCCAAAAAGAAATTAATGAAGATGTCCTTGAAGAGATCTATGACAATCACCAATTCACTCATACACAAATAAAGCAATGATGATATTCCAGTACCTGTGTTTAACTAGTAGATGAGAAGAAACAAAGAGAGAAGATTGAAAATACAGTCAATCATCATTGACTTATTCCAAATTAGTTTCACATTTCAGAATTCCTCTGTTGATAAAGCAGGCTGTTATATGAGGGCACTAGCTAAATGTACTTATAATGATATGAGCTACAATGTCTCTTTTTTCTAAGCAAAGACAGAGAATGTTTTCAAAGACCTCTGTGAATGATGTGGTCACTATGGATTACTTTGCCTCTGTGTGGTGGTGCTATAACCTCTGGATGATTTTGGATATGGAATAGAAATGTATCCATTAGCTAAATACATTTCCTTAGATGTTTTTAGTATTTTTATAAATGAATTAATGTGTCAGCTTTGGGTCTCCCCAAAAGTAGAGGTCAAGACAGAATTAAAAGTTCAAGAGATTTATTGTGGTAAACATCTGAGGACAATGAAGAAAAGGAGCGAGAGCAATCAAGCAGAGCCTTTAGATCACAATGCAGTCTGACCATGGAAAAGAAGAGAAGGAAGAAAAGAATTGTGTATGAAGATAGTCTTGACAAGGCTGATGGGGAATCCCCAGAACAAAGCTCTCCATCTGAGGAGACCTGTTCTGAGTAGGAATTGCCCATCTCTATCCTTCCCACTGAGCTCAGTTGTTGGTTGAGAACAGTCACGGCTAAGGCAGTTTTATCAGAACTGTTCTATTGGATCCTGAAAGTATGGTAGCTACAGGTGGTCAGGTAACAATTCTCCTCACACCAGATTCTCTCTTGGTGGAAGATCTAAGTGGTCTGCAGCCATGGCTGTCATAGGTAAGTTTCAACCTCATAATTGCTTCAACTCTAGTTCTTGGTTAAAATTCCAAGAAAATCCTAACCCGAATATCCTTAACTCTGTTCCTTTCCACAAACTCTCTTAGAAACAAGGGGAAAAGAACTGAAGAGAAACTTGTCCCCAGATTCAAAAACAATCCTAAACTGTTAAAAATTGAGATACGTTCTTTGTGTATCATGACAGATTATTAAGGACTATAAATTCTCCACTTCCCAAACCTTAGATGCCAACTATTCTTTACCATCCCTCTTACTTAACTCCAATTGTCTATCTAAATGCTGCCAAACCATGACCCTGGCCTTACTGCCTCTATATCCTTCTGATATTATTCCATAGCATCTGAGAATTAGATCAATGAACAATTCTTGGCACAAAACTGAACCTTGACTGATCTTCCTCAATCTATTTTATAAAATCTTTAGTCTTCTTACTCCCCCAAATGTTCATCTTGAAGTTATTCTCACATTATAAAATGAGAACAAATGCCATTGGCTTTTACTGATTTTTTTTTTTCCTTCCACAATACACTGCTGTGCTAACTCTTTTTTTCTGTGTCTTTGTTCATTCCTTTTTGTGTTGAATTCCAAATATTCCTTACTTCTTTGGTTGCACTGCTAATGGATAAAATGTGCCTTCTTGAAAACTTCCTGAGATTTTACCATTTAGCAGTTTAGTCTCCATGGGGTATTCCAGAAGGCTGTATTCCATAGTATAGAGTTCCCCTAAACTGCATAGAGCATCAGTTGAAATCTGGCTATGGTTTGAGAAGACCTAAGAGTCCATGCTGAGGAGCCTTTTGTGGGAGCTCACTCCTCAAGCTAACTCAAAGCCAAGGGAACTGAGAAAGCACCTACTGATCTCACAGCTGGGTGATTAATGAAGATAGTGTTTTGCTGGTTTCTTCTAGAGGTGCCTTAAACAGAAACTTTCAGCTTCCATAAATTTAGTTTTATGTGAGAAAAATATAGTGCAAAAAATATAATGGCATAGTTGAGAGATGACAGAATAATTCAAAGAATCTTCTCTTATACAGTAAATCTGCATGTTGTCCAATATTCTTTTGAAGGAGAATGTTTGAAACTCGTAGTATTTTATTATACTCATTTTTTATATATAAGCATGTGGATAGGAAAATTAGACTTGATATTTTAGATTGTTTTAACCACTGACTCAGACAACAGCTTGGAAGAAAGACCCCTGGGTTTTTGTATCAGCTTCATTAATAGCATTTTGAGTTTGCATATTTTATCACAGAACAGAGCTTAAACCAGTTACAAAATTTCATTTACCAAGTGGAACACAAACTACCAGGGGCAGAATTCCAGAAATTGGGAAGGAGCTAGCCAGATCAATTCAGGGATGCAGGTGTTGCTGGGGCATTAGACAGGTTGTTGGGTAGGAATTTAGAACACAGACCAAAATGAAATAGAAACCCAGTTATATAAGGTAGGAGCAGATGGAGAGAGATTCAGGTTCAACCATTGGCTCAGGAATGCCAATGAAGGAGTCTTGAATTTTAAAAAGAGCATTATTTTGGAAATGTTGTGAATGGAGCAGAGAAAACTGTTTTGAAAAAAAAAAAGAAGAAGAAAGAAAGAAAAATGAAAAAAAAGAGAGAAGAAAGTCCCATGACTTCATACTTCTAGGTTATGTAATAACTATAAGGACAACTTAGATATCAAGAGTTATGCTAAGAGCTTTACATATAAAATGTGAAGATAGTCTCACCCAATATCTTTCACCTAAGTGTGGATTTGGCTAATCTGTATGGCTGGGCAGATGTCCTCTTTCTTCCTCCATTACTACTCCATGTGCATCTCTTCTGAAGCTGAGTGTGTGCTGGAACAGGACTTTCCCCCGCTAGAAGGACCATTTTTTCCATCAAGGGCTTTAGAGTGGCCAAGCACCCTTGTTAGAACCTCCAAACAAGCTTTCAATGTCCATCTGTAGCAGAACACAGGATAGTCAAGTTTTTTATTTTTTGTTTAAATAAACAATTAAAAAGAAAAACCAACTTTACATACAATAATGACTATTATGGAGAAGATATTCTGGCATGTGGTAGCCCAAAACACAGTCTGGGTTTAAATCCTGGTTCTCATTTTCTACCTGTAGGTCTTGAACTTACATTCAAGATAAACCAATCTTCTTGCCCCTGGGAAGACAGCACATTCCTTTTGTTATTTGTGGCTTTTTACATAGTCGAGAAGCACTATTTGTTTATTTATGGGCAACTAGTTTTTTGATCATGTTAATTCAAGTCTCTGAATTCTAAGACCTTCAGAATAGGATCTGATCATTCAACTTTGGAACTTTTAGAGTTTAAAATAGTAAAATCTGTAGGGTTCCAAGGTAGAAAGATTACTTCAAGCCGTATGGTACATAGCTCTTTTTTTATGCTTGTAAAGAAAGGTTAGTTTAAATGATACACCAGCTGAGGATGCATTTATAAAAAGGCTCAGGGAGTGGTTTGGGACAATTTTGGACAATTGGAAATGGTGCTTGCCTCAGAGCTAAAAATCCCCCAAGGAACCAACTGCTTTTCTACAAACTCTTCTGAAATTATTTTGTAGGGAAGATTTAACCCTAGGGATCAGGGGAGGGAGAAGAATCAGAATGTATAACGCAGGACAAGGTTAATAATTTAGTGAATCAGAGGGAAGTGGCACTTTTTAAATAATCATTCTAAATTATTTTTTACTTATTATTTTTTTTTGCTCCTTTGATTCAATGCACTTTTTTTTTTTTTACATAGTCAGGCTGCAGTGGCCTGCAAAAACAGGTCACATGTATAATTGAGATTGAAAGTAAGATGACATCTGCTATAATTAGCAGTAAGAATGCACTGAGGTTTGGCAAAAACATTGTAGGAAAAACTGAGGTGATAATTTAAACATCTTTTCATTCGACCTCTTGATATAAATAGCAGAAATAGTTTGAGAAAAAAAAACTACTTTTAGAGAGTGGGCAATACTTTAGACAAGTGGAGATATCACAGGCCATGAGAATTATTGATAATATTCTTTCATTAATTCAACAATTTATTCAGCATTTTATAATTTCACTCATTCATTTATTATTCAAAATTTAGTGAGTATCTATGGAATACATATTACTGTAATAACGAAAGAAGAAAGTAAAACCAAGTTAATAGAAAAGCAAATTCAACTTTGGCTGGAATGTAGCCAGAGTGTGTACAGTGTCTATGTTGTAAGGCATTGAAGGAATGCTGCACTGGGGGCACTGGGCAAGAGAATGAGTTTAAAGAATGAAGATGTGAAAAGTTCTACAAACATTAAAATGTTAAAATTGTTGCTTAGAGAGGTGAACTTACATGGTTATGATCACACAGCTGGTTATAGCAGAATTGGAAAAAATATTTTTAGATTTAGATTAGTGATTCTCAACTAGGAGAGATTTTGCCCAAGGGGAAGTTTGGCAAGATCTGGGGGTATATTTTTGGTTAGTTTTCACAATTTGGGAGTGGGTGTGTGTGTGGGGGGTGGGGATACAACTAGTTTCTAGTGAACAGGAGGAAGGGATGTTGCTAAATGCCTTGCAATGAACAGGACCATCTCCCACAATGAACAATTATTTAGTTCTAACTGCAGATATTTCCAAGGTTAAGAAACTGGAGTATAAAAAAATATATACAGGTAATAAGGATGGAGAAAAATCAAATCAAACAGCGTAAAGAGAATGTAAAGATGTGAGTATAGGTGTTACTGCTGGGGAGGATCAGAGTTCGGTGTCACCCCAACAGCAGTGGGGAGGGAAGAGACATAATGGTGCAGAAGTAGTTAGCATTTTTCCTTAGTTCTTCCTCATTGATGCAGTAAAGAATCATAGGTCAGGGAGATTTAGAAAAGATTTATTAAAGGTATATTTTAGAAAGAAAAAGCATATCTTAAAGGAGGCACATGATTTCAGCGAAGAGTTGTAACAGAGTGCTGTAACAACCACAATGACAAGAGGGCAAAAAGGCCTAGAAATAGGAACCTCTACTTTATAAAAGGGCCGTAATGGGTCAAAGGCATTCTTAGGTGATTGGCAAGTGAGGTCATTTTGATTGACACTTGGCTGCCATAGAACTTTTTGCCTATTGTGCATGTGTGTACCCAGAATTCTACTACCATTGGGGTATTCTTTGGGTGGTCTCTAGACTGGGCACCTATTATTGTTCCTCCTATCACTCATATCTGACTAGCTACCTAATACAGGTGTTTCAGAATGAGTCACCCCAAGATATACCTCTATGTATGCAGATCGTTTCGAGATAAAGGCACCTGAGACCCTGTGGGCTCAAGAGATATTTCTGTGCTCTCCATTTTTAACTATCTAGAAGAATTTAAGCTAGGGGCCTTGCTCGTAATAAGAAATTATCAGAGATAACCTTTTTTAAACCTATCTACATGGCAGGACAAACTACTAACTATTGAAAATCGGCTCTTCTTAACATCCTGCAATGACCCTTTGAACCCCTAAGGCACCTTATCTAAGCCTTAGCTCAGAATGTGATATATACCCCATTTTAACTTCCTGTCCTTGAACCTCTCAAGTCCTTGGGGAGTGAGGAGAAGAGTCTCTGAATCTCTCATGTATGTGGGGTTCCCATGTACATATGTAATTAAATTTGGTTATTTTCTCTTATTAATCTGTCTCATGTAGATTTATTAGACCAATTGAAAAAGCCTTATGGTGGAGAATTTATTCCTCTCCCACACAGTGACAGCATGTTTTTTACTCACCTATTTCTGAGTATATAAAGAATATCCACCAATTATGCATATTTCACCCCAGGGCAACATTTTCATGAAAAACGTGTGAATAACATTTTAATTCTAGTTTACTAGTTCCAAACGTGAAACCAAAAGCAAGTTATTTCTCCCCAAATTGAGTGTGTCCTTCCACTGAGAACATAGGCTTGCCAGTAAACTTTAGTGTTGCCTTCAACCCTCCTAAGTAGAATGTCTAGCCCAGGGGAGATGAAGGGTAACAATTGTCCCACTCTGGCAGCAATCAGCTGAGGCTTATGATAGGAGAGAGTTATGGAGACAGGGGGCATCATCTTAGATGTCTGGGCGCTCCAGAGAGCACCAGATCCACCTCATTTGGAAAGAAGGTGGGTATCAGTTATGCCAGAAGTCTTCAGCATCAGCATGAACTGAATTTACCTTGTAATACTCGTCACCCCTAGGGGAGGGGCCTCAGAGCCTGCTGTTTCATGTAATAAATGGATACTTTTAATGTAGAGAGGAAACAAGAGAATTAAAAACGTTAATCAAAGTACATTCAGAGACTGTGATACACTGATCAGCCCTGCAGCCAGGCCAGGAGGACACCTTCAGAACAAAGGAAGATTTCTACTGGGATTACTAACAACCCATTCCCCACGCTTGTGAAGGGGAAACAGGAAGCCACAGTCATTCCCTATGGCTAAAGCCATGGGGAACCTATGGATTAAAGGCTGGCAACTGTCAGCAGGACTTTCACTCTACATTATTCTTACCTTTTCATGCTACATACTTTCCCCCTTTCTCACTGTATGTCCATATCAAAGGAATTGGGTTAACGAAGTCTTTTAAACTATAACTCATAGGAACTAAAGAATAATATATAAACTGAATTTCCTGAACACTCATGGTCCCTCTCACTGTCTTTCTCACACTCTGCCTCTGAGAGGAGATCACACTCTGCCTGTGGAGTGTTATCTCTTTTCTAATAAACTTTGCTTTTGATTCTAACTTTTTGACATGTGTTGAATTCTTTCTACACTCTCTGCCAAAAGACCCTCTTCTTTTCTCAGTGCAGGGCTTGGTCTCCTTCCAGCATGGGGAAATTTGCCCTATCCTGCATTACTTTTACCAAGAATTGGTAGGCTTTCGTGCACATGGCTGTCCACACAAACATAATCCAATGATTCTTTCAAATTATAGTACTAGAAGCCACATACTTGTAATTCAAAATTAGAATTTTCATATAAGATTCAAAACACCACTCTCTGATGAAGTTACACCATCTTGTTTAGGCATGAAAATTTTCTTATGAAGAATTTCTTAGAGAGTTAAGATCCTACATAAAGAAGTTTTTTTTTTTTTTTAAATTAGGTATATTTACCAATACAATGATTTTGTTATTCTTCACATTATAGGTCAAAATATCACCAAACCTGAGAGTTTGAAAGTACCTAAATGTTTCTAAAATTACCAAGATAGCTTCAGTGAATATGAATATTGAAGTTAAAAAATAAATGACAACTTTAATTTCAGATGATTAAACAAAATGAGAAATCAATCCTACATTGTGATGGGAGATTTTGTTTCCTGAACATTGAAGAAGAAAGAGTCTGCATTTTCCTGGCTCTCTTCTCATTTTCCTTTGGCATCCAGGGTTTTTTTCCTACTGCCATGTGGCAGCCTTGGAAAGGGAGAACTTTTACTGCTCTAAATTGTATTTACTTCTCTGAGTTCCTGAGCCTTGATACTAGGTTCTCTGTGGGAGCTCCATAAATATTCATTGATGGGGATGGTAATGAATACTAGATTTTTTTGGCTCCCTGCTTTCTGATTTTAATCCAGCCATTTCCTTCTCTCTTCCCTGGAGGAACTGGCAATCTGTTTAAAGCATGTTTGCACTTTGGAATCTGGAGGAGAAGCCAGCATAATTATTAGCTTCCAGTGATTCCAGGACTGTCAGTTAATTCTCAGGTCTTGCCATTTCCTCTACTCTACACACTGAGCTAAGTTTACATATAAGTGAATTAGGTGCCACCTTGAAAGATTTACTTCTGACATGAAAAGATGGCTAATAAAGTTCCCTTTTTTCTCAAAATACTATGCTCCCAAACACACCAATGCATGGTAACCTGAAATTTTACTTTTACCCACTATTATCTGGACTATCAACAATCTTCTCTTTAAAAAGCTAATTAAAAAGCAAATTCAAGAAGCCAATCTGAAAAGAACATACTGTGTAATTCCAACTATTGAACATTCTTGAAAAGGCAAAAATAAGGAGACAGTATAAAGATCAGTGGTTGCCAATGGTTTTGTGTGTGCGTGTGTGTGTGCACAATGACTAAGCGGAGCATAGTGAAAATACTCTGTATGGCACCCTAATGATAAACACATGTTATTATACATTTGTCCAAACCCATTGAATATACCACACCAAGAGTGAACCCTCATGTATACTATGGATTTTGGATAATTATATGTCAATATAGGCTTATCAGTTATAACAAATGCATCTCTCTGGTGGGAAATATTGATAATGGAGGAGGCTATGAATGTGTGGGGGCAGAAGATATATAAAAATCTCTATATCTTCCCCTCCATTTTTCCGTGAGCCTAAAACTGCTCTTAAAAATAAACTCTTCATAAAAAAACAAAACTAATATATGTAACTTTGAGTGTGGGAGAGAATCAAATTGGGGAAGGACTTTGTTCTGGTCTTAGGTCTTCCAGTAACTAGCTATCCAACTTCACAAAAGCCACTTCATCACTTTGGGATTCAGTTTACTTACCTACAGAGTAATGGGGCTAGAAAAGTGTATGTTTAAGTTTTTTCATCTCATGCTAGTTTTAAATAAATAAATAAAATGATTCCCATGTAGATAAAAAATGAACACATGTTAAAGATAATATTTAACTTATTATTTAAATAAGAGAATGGGTAATACGTTACAACCAATTAATAGGAGAATCCAAAGGGAAATATTAATAGATCTAGAACAATAAAGTGAATATGTAAATGGAAATCAAACTGGGCGTTTCCACCTGAGAGAAGTCTGCAGCAAAAAAAAAGTACATGTTTATAGGCAGAAATTATTTCTCATTGCTATCAGTTATCTACAACTTAGAGAGTTGTAAAAAATCTCCCATAAAATTAGAACCAGGAAACTCTAAAAGACGTGTTCTAGATAATGCATAGTTTTCAATCAAAGTACAATTTATTCCCAACATCAAGTGCCAAGTACAATACATGGTCAAGATTTGTTAGCCATTACATTTCTCCCAAAATGATTATTTCTCCATGGTCTCATCATCCACATCTGTTACCCAATATCTGGGATACTTGGAGAGCAATTTGCTCTTCGTTCACTGACCTGTTATCAACTGGATAATACCTACCATTTTATATATATACTTTCAGAGACTGCATTTCTCTGATCCTGTGAGAAATAGTTTATGTTTTTTCCACTTCCTCATTTGAGAGTGTCAAGCTATTGAAAATCAATAGGGATACTTTACATGAGAGGTCTTTCCTTTCTCTGACATCAGTGATAATAAGAATTTGGATCCATTCGTGCTTGCAACTAACTTTTTATGATACTGCAGGCTAAATTAATATGCTCCTGTCCTTCTCTAACCATTACCTTCTCCTGCTTGACAATTCACTGTGGTTCATTTTTTTTTTTTCTGTTTACCACTTACTCTGATGAAATTTCTCTCCTCTTGCTAGTTTTGAATAAATAAATAAAATGATTCCTTTTTTTCTCTCTTCTTTCCTTCCTTCCTTCCTTCCTTCTATTCCTTCCTTCCCTTCTTCCTTCTTCCTTCCTTCCTTCCTTCCTTCCTTCTTTCCTGTTAGATTTCACTGGATTCAAACAAAAAGTCAACATCGGAAACAGATCAGACTTTACATCTGGGCTATTCTTTTTATTATTTATTAATAAAAATTCAAAAGCAAACAGATATAATTTTATAATAAAAATGTTACATGACTTTGGCAAAATCATGGGTGCATGTAGGGGTTGCTAGTGCTCTGCTGGAAGGTATCCCCATGATTGAATGCTATCCCTGCTTCCAATGATAGTTTTCAAGAATTAAAAATAAAACTGGGCTTCAGGTTCAAAGTGCTAACATTACATTTTAAACCCAAATGAATGAATACTTTAATAGTACTTGCTTTCATAAATACAAGGCCTTTATCAATGTTTAGTTTTTAGGCTTTAATTCATTTTTAAGATCTTATTTTTCCTCTAGAAGTAAAAGTGAAAAATTTTCTTCTTCAAAATTCACTTCTAATTTTGTTTTCAGACCAGAGTTGGCTGATATACTCATTTTTCATCATATAAGAGAACATTGGCAACACAGTTATGTTTCAAGGAGAATTTTACTAGACTAGAACTCAAAATCATTTAACCTGAATGGATAACACATTGGTAAATCCTCATCTCTCAGATATGTTTATGTGTTTAGTCACAATTTAACTTTAATAATTGGGGTTTCTTTTTCTGGTGAAGAGTTTATTAAATTATAGAAAAGTGTCAAGTAAGGCTAACTTAAGTAAATTGGAACTAAGGCCGATTTTGGATTCATTAGAAGCTTGAATCTCAAAATATTTGAAAAGAAAATCTATTTTATTGCATTTATATCAATAACTTAGAATTAGGATGGTAATATATTTATTACAATCAATAGATTGAAAAAAGTATGTGCCAGTTTATCAACAAGGTATTTTCAAAGTATCAAAAGTGCTTTAAAGCAGTCTATCTTCATGAGAAATGTGTACATTTTCTTTAAAATTATTTTGGCATCCCTGATTGGTTAAGTAAATCTGACTTTTCTATAGTGCTCCAGATCTCAGCACAGAGCTGTGCACATTGTGAATGTTTAACAGCAACAACAAAATAACACATATTTACTGACTAATTAATATGTAAGGAAATTAAAGCACAGGAGAGTTAAGTAAGTTGACCATGGTCTAATGGTATAAGCAAATATTTAAGCCATATTTGAAGCCAGGCAGACTGGCCTTATACCCACACTTCTTTGGAACACTATGCTACTCTTTCTTTGAATAAATGGTCTGATATATTTATTGGTTAATACCTTCAAAGGTAAGCTTCAAGAGGAGGGCTTTTGGTATTTGTGACATGTCTGTTGTGTCCAAGGCATTCTGCTTGATGATCTGAAATCATTTTATCTTCACTCCAAGTTTGTGCAATAGGTATTATTGGCTCACTTTTCAGATGAAGAAAATCATCTTGGAAAATCTTAATTAACAACCCAAGTGGCTATGCTGGGAAATTAGTGTGTCAGTATTCACCCAGCCCTGGTTCTTTCTATTCCATTGCAATGCCTCTGAATGTTCTCTGAAATTCATTTTACCATGGGTCAAAATAATAATAATAATAATAATAATAATAATAATAATAATAATAATAAAAAAACTTTTCTTTAATTAACACTGCAAAGACAAAGTACTTATTTAAAAAGCTGTTTCATCTAATAATTATGCTTGTAAATAGCCTGGTTTTGATATATCCATGACAAATAAAAAAGAAAAAAAAGGCAAAATAGTTTTGCTGTTATTGAAAAAATATTATTTGGTTAAAAGAATACTTAAAAGTGTTTTGGGAAAATTAAGTTTAAGTCCAAGTTATAAAATCTACTTAGTGATGTTTAAGTACATTTTTTACTTTTTTTTCGAGTTTGTTTCTTTGTTAAGTAAGAAAGTTTTCATTGCTTTGTAAAATTTCCCCCAACTATGAAATTTTCTGCTCAGATTAAATTTTATTCAGATGACCTATATGTGAACAAAAATGAAAATGCATTGTGTAAAGTGAAGAGGTGGGCTTGACACTTGCCCAATAGGAATTTAATTTTGCCTAGTCTATGGCCTTATAGTGACTACAAAAACAGTTGAGAAAACAATATAAAATCAATAACTAAATGGTACAAGGTCTCTTTCACTTCTCGTATTTTACAACTAGTGACAGAATACCTCAACATTTGTTTTCATCATGACACACACAGGATGACAGTCATATATACAATGTAGTCCAATGAATATAGCCAGGTTTGTTCTTTGAGCTAACTTTATTTTCATATCTTTTACCTCAACTTAATATTAGAATACAAGGAATAAAATTTCCTTTATATAATAAACTTTAAATCACTTTAATTTGGAAAATGTCATTCCATTCATGAACTTATGTATTTGATATTAATTAGTAATAGATCACTTGAGACATACCTCAGAAATAATTACAACACACTTGCACTGAGACACCATTGATTTCAAAATCAGTCTGTGCCTTAGATTATACTAATGGCTTGATGTTTTGGGAGGGGGGAGGATTAAGCACATGTAAATGATACTCTATGCAAATAATAAAATTCTCAAACAACTTTTACAGATGCTTAAGAAAGTTGTTTAAAACCTGAGGTTAAGTGCCTCATACAACTACTTTAAGATATCTTTAAAAACAGTTCCAGTGCAAGTGTATGCAATGGTGTGAGTGAAGATATGCTGTGGTAACAATCTCAAAATATTGGTGGTTTTAAATAACAAAGATTGATTTCTTGTTTACATAAAGTATGCTGAGGGTCCAGACAATTTTTTAGATTACCAGTCTTCCACATGAAGAATCAATATTACACTTCCATATAAATATTCATTTCCTGGTTCATGTAAACAGGAAGAGAGCTTCTACCCGGACATGACACATTTCACTTTTTAAATTTTGTTGACCAAATTAAGTCATTTAGATAAAATCAACTTCAAGAAGATGGTGTTACTGGAGAGTGGGGTCCTCTCCCGGCCAGTTGTCCAGGTTCTTAATGTCTTGAATAAAGAATTGAGCAAGACACTGAAATACAGTCGAAAAGAAAAGTTTTATTAGAAAGGAAAGTATACTTCCAGACGTGGAAGCAGGACTGAGCAAGAGAAGGGTAGCTCAAAAGGCCTGGTAACAAAGACTTCAGGGTTTTTATCCCTTTTTGCTGTGGATGGTTACTTAGAGTAGGCTTCCTTGATTGACAACTAAGATTGACAGGACTCAGTGACTCATCAATCACTTTCTGCGCATGTTCGTTCCCAGAATTCAGTCTGTTATAATGATATAAGTGAACTTCTGGGCATACGCATTATATTATAATGATGGTGTAATGAGGCTCAGGTGAGTTGGGGGTCATTATGGTCTCCATTGTGCAGGTGCGAGTGACTGGCTTAAACTGGTACCTAAATCTCTGCCTACTGGTTTCTTCCTGTGAGTTAAAAAATGCCTTCTGGCTTCCTTAATTGTGGGCGGATTAGGGTGGATCCCTTCTAAGATAGGATGACCTCAGTGTCTTTGTAGGCAAACCTTAAACCCCCTGACTTCCCTGCCTACCTCTTTTCTAAGAGCCATGAACCCCCTTATTATTAGTATGGATGTTGAGGGACAGGAGGTCTGTTCTTCTGTATCTGCTTCCTGCTGAGAATGCCATAGTCCCTGCCTACAGGGGTTTCATGGAGCTCTTTCTCTTTCTGCCTCAGTCAGGGTAGAGTCTTGGGTTTCCTGCTGAAGTGACATCTCAGTCCCTAGACAAGGAAAAGAAAATACAAACTCATTATTGAAATAATACATCTATTAATTTCTGTTATTGATTTGCCTATTAAGTGAGTAAAGGGAAACAGGTTTGGTTAATATATTTCTTAAAGAGTAAAAAGAAACACCTTTGGCTTAAAGTCCCCTTCCCCTCAGACTCTAAGGGCCCTGCCTGGCTTAACACCATTTCTGCTTAACAATGGGCTAATGACCCTTATCAATAGCCAGAGGATTTGAGTTGCCAGGGCAATTATCTAGATTTGAGGGAGAGGGCCTTTTTCCCAAAGGAGGAGGGAAGAAAACTTAACTAGGTTTACTAAAAAGATTAACTCTGCAAGAGATGTCCCATTTCATTTCCTGCTAAAAGATTAAGAATTTACAAGTGATGTCCTATCTCAATGGGATGTTGCAATTTCTCTTTGTTCCTGTAAGAAAGACAACTGGAAATATCAACAAGCATCACCAATATCTACCATAGCTGTAAATCAGTGAGAGTTTGAGTATGTCCAAACTTCATGCTTTCCTGTTCGCCCAGCAAATTTCTAATTTGACTCATTTGATCACTAGAAATCTCACTTTTCATTTAGATATCGAGTATTTTAGGAGACATTTTCATTTGCCACAACTCTTAGTGAGGCAGGAGTTAGATAGGATCCAGGCTAGCCCTGCTATCCAACTGTGAGATCTGGTTAATGTTCCCAAACCACATTGTATATGATTGCCCTAGACTAAAGATACCTAACCCAACTTTCCTCTTCTGAGTAATGAGGAAGATTCTCAGGCAGCACATGTACAAACAGTAGTCCCTACTCCCGTGGAGTAACCTCTTGCTCATTATAAGCTTATTATACTATTACTAGCATTGTGGTTTTTACACCCCCTCCCCCGCCCCGCCCAGCCCTACCACCACACCATGGGGTTCGCTTAGGTATTTATGGAACACAACAATATGGCAATAAACAGAGAATCCGAATGAAGGTAGGTCAAAAGGTGGACCTCAGAGCGTCAAGAGGCGTTCTTCAAGAAGCATCCAAAAGTCCCGCCAAAATAAATCTGAAAATCCAAGAACTTGTTGGCCTGCAGCTCACTCACAGACTTGTTTGTGGCACAATTCCCTTGCTGGTAATCTTGCTTAATAAAAAGAAAAAAACTTCTGCTTTCGCTTGCATTTTGTCTCTTTGTCAAATTCTTTCCAAGAAGATAGGAGCCCCAGGCTCACACAAAAGCAGCCATCCCATACCAGTAACATTAGGATTCAGCTACTAATGAGTCCTGCCATTCTTACTGGCCTCAACTATTGTAAGAAAACTGATATGCTATGTGATTCTGAGCATGAGCATCACCTGTTCATTCTCTCTCTCTCCTTTTTTTTTTTTTTTTGTCTGTTAAAGAAAACCAGACACTAAAGCAGAAACCCTTAGGTCTGCCCATGAACTTGGCCCCTGCATCTAGTAACTCTTACCATTGTGCTTTATTCTTCCATTAATATCTGTTGTGGCCTGTATAGAATAGACCAAACCAAGTATGCTCTTGAAGGCTGTTTATTAGCCGGCGGCTGTCCTAAACAAAGGAGCAGCCCCGAAATGGCAAGATACAAGGTTTTTAAGCCCTAAATCCCATTCTTCATTTTATCTTAAACACAAAGGTCTATTTTTCTCCTATTCACTACCTGTCAACCCACAGGTCGGGGTGTGCAAGTGGGGAGTACAGAAGCAGAAAGCTTGTTGTTAGAATGTTATGTTCCTATGGGTGATTGCCTATGTTCCCATGGGCAATAGCCAGTGTTCCCATGGGCGATGGCCAAACAGTAATTTTCAGCTTATATGCAATTGATTATTTTTCATGCCACACAAGCAAGCAGGGTTACACAGGCTAAAATTGGCAGTTAGCGTATGAGCTCATTGTTACAAGTTTCATGATTAACAGAATGCGGTTAGGGGTTCCAGAAACTAGGCCTAAGGTATAGACTTCCTTTGTCCAGTTTCAGGTTTTAATTACCTTTTAACCTTTTCACATTTCAGCAGGCTGTCACATATCAAAGAGATTTCCTTTATCCGCCTACCTCTAGCATCAAATATTACAATGCATAATATTGTATAGCAGATACTTATTGAAAGATTAGGGGTAATAGAGGTGAATTAATTGTATATCAGTACATAATAAAGAAAAACCCTAAAGTTAATACTAGACCTCTCTCTTCATAAAAGTATCTAAAAACATCTTTATATATTTACGCCCTAGGCCCGATCTCTCACCATATTATTAGATTCCCACTATCTTCTTCCCCCAGTTATTAGTCAAAGACTTACACATACTTTGTTAACCTATTAAGTAGAATAATTCTCTATCTCTAGATAATACCATTATTTGCATATCTTGAAACCCATTGAGGTGCTTTACTAAATAAGAAAATAATCTATTTAAGTTTGAAATACTTAGCCACATAAAGAAACAATCAGCAAAGACATGTAAATGAGAGATGTATTTTTCTCTAGTACATTCTGGACTTTGGACAGAACAACCTCTGGGGGGTCAAAGATTTCAGGTGGCTTTTTTTCTGTTACAGTTGTCAGATATGCTATATACAATGAGTTTTACAAGATCTCACAATTGTCCTAGGATTTTCATCTAATACTGGCCACAAATCTTGTTCTTTTCTTACTGGGTAAATTTCAAAGGCCCAAAAGTTGCATGGGAATTAAGAAAGCTTCATGGAGTTCAGACAAACTTTGAACTCCACGTGGCAGTGAACAGAATCGAAAATTTCACAAAAACACCTTTATTCTCAGGGTCAACTCAGCAGGGACCAGGCAGTATGGAACAGGTGAAAATGAAAGCTAATCAAGAAAGGAAACCCTTCAAACAACAACATCAGTCACAAAAGCTGTGATTCACAATCAGGGTACTAGTCAGGTCAGTTCTTATTTTTAACCAAAACATCCTTTTTGTTTTTTTTCCATGCTGTATCCAGATCAGAGAAATGTTTCACAACAGGTTTCTTTCTTTTGTCTCATAAATAAATCAGCAAGATAAAAATAGTCGCTTCTCTCAAATTTAAAGCAAAACAAAAGTCAAGGTTTCAGCAATCTTTCTCCACTCTTTCCTTTGCTGTTTTCTTATAATAATATCTAGATTAACTCAGGGCAAGAATTTTCCAAGGATAAGTACAGGCTGATTTTTGAAAGAAAACATTTATAATGTTAACTATTATTTAAAATCTGGGATCTACCAATGTTTTATTGGAAATGTAACTCTTTTTATCCTTCTTTTAAAAGTCACTTTTTAAATAGAAATATTTGAGAATATAATTGCATTATATCTCTAGAATAGAAACAGTGCTTCTGTTAGAAATCCTAAAATACCCGGAGCTATGAAAGTAAACCAAAGATGATTTTTCTACTTCATCTATGAAAAATAATCCCTGAAGTTTATTTCATAATGGGGAATTGTAAATGAAAGTTCCCAAGTAGAGAAAATTCTGGGAAGTTTCATCTTTGATCCCTGTATATAACTTATACATATTTCATTTAATTTCAGGAATTAGCCAGCACTTAAAGCCAGCTTTTTCTTCTAATGGCTGCCAACACCTCTTTTACCCCTCCTCCCTTGTTCTTCAGAAAGATGTAAAGGAGTTTAGATGCCAGGTATAGTGTACCTTTCCTTTTCTGAGATTGGCTTAGAGCTTCGATATTTTGAGCATTCATTTAACACAGAGAGATTAATGTGGTTACTGAGGAATGAACTAAAACATAATATTCCGCATTCATTATACTTCACATAACATTTCAGAAACTAAGGGCTGAATTATCTTGATCCTTATATTTATTTACTTAGTAACTCCAAATTTTCCCTCAAGTATATCTTGATATCTTAGAGCTACAGATGTTATTGCACAATTTAGTTTATAATGTCACTGTAACTTTCAACTTTGTCTGAAGATATAAAAAATTGAAAAGACCATCACTCCCACTCTTACAATAACAACAGAGAGCTAGATAATCTACAAAATCACAACCTCTCGAACACATCAGAGCTGAACTCACTGGGAAATCAACTAACCCAAAATATAAGAAAGACACTCTACCAAAGAAAGAATGAATATGAGCACTTGCTTATCTAAGGAAGGAGAAAATCTTCATAGAAGCCATTAAGAATTTTTAAGAAATCTAAATCAATATTCGAAGGCTGATTGTGGACTAGCATAAAAGTATAAAAATATTGGAAACTGCAAATTGAGACATTCACTCCAACTTATAGACTCTTCTGCAAGACCCATTGATACGCTGCCTACAAGAGACCTACTTTATTTCAAAAGACACATACAGATTGAAAGAAAAGAGATGGATAAAAGATATTTTGTGTCAAAAAACAGCAAGATCTCAAACTGACTTAAAAACAAACAAAAACAAGCAAACAAAAAACTCAATAACTATGAACACTGAGATAATAGAGATGTTAGAATTATCTGATAAGAATATTAAAACACTACGGTAAAAACGCCTCAGTGAGAAATTACAAACGTTCTTAAATTTATTTAAAAGAAAGGGTCAGCCAAAAAATAAAAATATGTATATATTAGCAAAAAAAAAAAAAAAAAGAATATAAAAGAAGAACCAAATGGAAATTTTAAAACAAAAATACTATAACCTAAATAAAAAGCTCAGTAGATGAACCCACTAACAGAATGGAGGCATGAAAAAAAAGATGTGAAATGGTGAAGAAACTAATAGAAATTAATAAATTAAAAAAGAGATAGAGAAATAACCAGAAAAAAAAAAAAATGATAGAGCCTTAGAGACCCGTGGGACTACAACAAAAACTCAAACAGAGTTGTATCATTAGAATCAAAGAAGAGGAGAAAGAAGTTAGGAATTAAAAGGCACTCAAAAAAATAATGACTGAAACTCTAAATCTGGCAAGAGATGTAAATCTAATGATTTAAGAAAGTAAGTAAACCCCAAACAGAATATACACAAAGAAATCCACATCAAAATCTATTGTAGTCTAAATTCTGAAAGCTAAAAACAAATAAAAATTCTTTAAAACAGTAAAAGCAAAATGACACCTTGTTTATAAAAGAAAAACCTTTGTATGACAGTACATTTCTTATTAGAAACCATGGAAACCAGAAGGAAATTGCACAATATTTTTCATGTGGTAAAAGAAAAGAATGGTCAAACTAGAATCCTATAGCCAGAGAAAATATCCCTCAGGAATAAAAAGAAATCAATAAATTCTCAAATGAAAAAAAATTAACATTTGTCACCAGCAAACAATTTAAAAGAATAGGTAAAGTACGTTCTCTAAATAGAAAGAAAACAATAAGAGAAGGAACGAAGAAGACAGAAAGAACATAATATAGCAAAAATATAGAAAAATATAGTAGACTAGCTTTCTTTTGAGTTTTCTAAACTGTGTTTGATGTTTAAAGCAAAAAATTATAACGACATTTGATGTTATAAATATACATAAAGAAAATATTTAAGAAACTGTATTATAAATATCGAAGGGTAAAAAAGACATGAAGGAGATAAGGTTCCTATACTTTACTCAAACTGTAAGGTTACGGTACCAATAGACAGTGATATGTTATACATGGATAATATAATCTGTATCAATATAAAAGCTATAAGAGATACACCCAAAAACACTATAATAAAATCTAAATAAAATTCAAAAAATGTGTTTAAGTAATTGAAAGTAAGGCATAAAAAAGAAAACATAGAAATAAAAAACAGAGAGACTAGAAAACAAAATAAATTTTTTAAAAATTATTTATTTATTTTTTTTGCAGGTACATAGGAGACATTGACCAAGAGAGATCACAATTAGGACACATAAGTAAAAAAAAAATATATTATTTTGGTAAAACTATTTTGAAATGTCACACATGCTGTATGGTTGCATTGTGTTAACATGACCAAACATGGTCTAAAATACCAAGAAACTAATACAGTGAAAAATGTATAGAGATTCTTTTTTTTTCTTTCGTATAGGTGTTGTCTGTCATTTCACTAATTGGATATTAAGATACAGTATTTCAAATATTTTTATATGAAGAATAAATTATATTTTCAAGTAGTAGAAGCCAAAATCTTAAATTTTATAAAGTAAAGCTGATCCTAGGATCAGAGATTAAAATGTCACAGAGCTGAATCTGCGATTGTTTTTCTTTTTCTTTCGGCCTTTATTTTTATTTTTTTAAATTTATTTATTTAAATTAGTTTCGAGTATACAGTCATTGGTTAGACATCTATATAGTTCATAAAACGGTCCCCCAATTGCTCCCTCCTTACCCTGGCCCTCCACCTAGCCATCATATTAATGCTAACTTCATTCCCTCTGCTGTGCTCCACATCCCCATGCCCAACTATCAACTACTAATTTGTACTTCTTTAATCCTTCGCCCAAATCTCCCAGCCCTCCAAACCCCCTCCCCTCTGTCCATCACCAAATTGTCCACTATATTTGTGAGTCTGTTTTTGATTAGTTCGATTGTTACTGTTCTTGAAAAATCCCATTATAAGCAAAACTAAAACAAGTAAGCAACAGTAGCAACTATTCCCTACTTTAAACTCCTCGTTTATATGGCAGATATTTCAACATTAATGATCTTATAGTAAGTGCATTGAAAGACGCTGTTTGAATAGGATTGTACAATTCAGGGTTGGTAGTATTCCATTAGAATGACCAGCGTGCTTAAACTGTCATGAACTCCAGTCTCTTAGCAGGAGACTAAGAAAAGCTAATCATAAGTGATGGGAGCAGGAGATTAAAATACAGCAGTTAGTAGATAGTTAGGCCATCAAAAAGAACATATTCAGAAAATGAATGAGTAAACTGGGAGATCAATGTAAAGAACTTTACCCAACAATTAGTAGGAAAGGATAAAGATGAAATGAGGGGGACAGAAGTTGAGCATCAACATATAGGAATAGGAATGCCAGGATTGTGGGGAGCCACAAGTCTTCAGGCCTCGGAAGCTTAGTTGCAAGACTAAGTGTTTGGCCTGCCTCAGACATTGCGGAATTCTACTTCCCTTAACTCTTATCACATCCTCCCCCTAAGCACACACCCCTTAGGCTGTCAATAACCCTCACCCCATCCCCTTAGACCCAATGGGCGTGTGACACCGTGCACTCCACCAGCTAAGAACCAATGCGCTTGTAACAGATACTCTTCCGCCAGCTAGCCCCGCCTCCCTTTGTTAGCCCTGTATAAACATCCCTGCTGAAAAATAAAGTTTGAGGCTTGATCAGAATACTGTCTTGCCTCCATCCTTTTGTGTCTCCTGTCTCGCCTTCATCCTCCACAGGTTCCTCCTCGTCCCGCGTTGTTTTGTCCCGCTGGCCGGGACACAGGATAACTAATAATTCCACAGTAGGGAGGAAATATCTGATTAATAGTACCTGAGAATTTTCTGAAATTGAAGAAAAATAATTAATACTTTAATTTGTAAGAGTTTAATGGCAAAAAGAATAAATAGGTACCATATATGCAAACTACAGAAAACTTTAAATCAACAAGGACAAAAAGAAGCAGATTTTCTACCGAAGGATATGATTCAGCAACTGCTGATCGTCTCTGCGGAGAGATGAATGGGAAGTCAAAAAATCACATTGCAGTGCCTCATGTGCACATCCCTTTTTTGTTTGACTTCACTTTTATTTAAAGACCAAAATTTCAGATTTGAGGAAACCACTAGCACTATAGTTAGTCGATAAACAACAATGTTTATTTGATATTACCTCCAATATCAGCTGTGTATAGTGTAAGTTTCATGACAGAGCAAAATCCATTTGGACTTATGACTGCAGAGGTAAATAAGCTGGGAACAGTGATGAGCAAAGGTATTGTGGGGATCAGCAAAGGGCAGGAGGTAAGGTATTGGGTTCGATATAAATATATACAATATATTACATATATTTATATATACTAAATGTGGATAATTATGTAATAGAGTAGTAGTTACAGAAAGGAGAGATATAATAGAAACACTTCAAGTCTTTTTACTTCTCTTTAGAGCAGGATGAAACAGTAAGATACTGTCTGAGACTCATCCTATAAACATCTGAAAAAATCTGGAAAAAAACAATTTCTTAAAATGTACCAATGACCTGATGGTTTTGTAATGATTACTTCGAGGTCAAAGGTGTCTATAGGAAGAAGGAATTCAGAAAAGTCAGCAGGGCACTGAAGCAATTTTCCCCTTGAGAGCATTTGCTAAAACTGAACACTGCTGAGCTTTGATCATAGTAATCTGAGTGTGCAGAGGAGAGGAGGCAAATTTAGGACTTAGCCAAGTGGAAAGACCAATAGAAGCAAGCCTGTTCTTGGCACAAAGTTGAACTTGAAATATAGCACCTTCCATTAAAGATGAATTAAAAATAAGCCTGGCATGCCTTTGTTACTACCAGAGTATAATTCAAGCCAATACAGGGCCCTAAGTAAAGGTGGAAAACTTTTCTTAGAAATAAGTCATGATCATAAGCCAGAGTTCACCTGCATATAAAGCCCCAGTGTTATAAGAGAACTTTAGAGGAAAAAGTGACTTTTTAGTGTTCTCATGTTCCTGGGCAAAGCAAACAAATGTTTTCTGGAAGAAGTAATCTTCACCCAGGTAGAAAAGCTTCCTCATAGACTAATTTTAAGAGCTATGACTTTTCCAGTCAAAAATTACAAAAAAGGAAAATCGCCTCCATAACTGAATACTAAATTAAATAAATAAAAATTTAAAACAACCATATTGGACAGGATTAGTAACTGAAAAAAAATATTGACTTGTAAGATAGATTTTGGGGAAAAACATTTAGAGTAGCAGAATGAAACAGAGATAAAGAGTATTTTTTTTAAATGAAGAAAAAATAAGCTAATAAATACTTGAGGAAATAATCATTTAGAATAATAGTCAGCATGGACTGCTATAACGAATTGCCATAGACTGGATAACTTAACGAAAATTTATTTCTCAGCGTTCTGAAACTCAGAAGTCCAAGGTGCCAGCAAATTTGATTTCTAGTGAGAGCTCACTTTCTGGCTTGCAGACAGCCACTTTCTTGCTGTGTCCTCAGAGAGAGATAATGAAAGTGATCTCCTTGGTGTCCTGTCTTATTAAGGCGCTAATACTTGTGGGGACCCCACTCTCATGACCTCATCTAAATCTAATTACCTCCCAAAGGCCCCATGTCAAATACCATCACATTAGGGATGAGGATTTCCACATATGAATTTAGAGAGATACAATTCAGTCCATAACAAACATTTGCAAGAATTTATAGAAAACATCAATCTCATTAATTTAGGGTGCCAAAAATCCTAATCAAACCAAATAAAAATAAATTCCCATTAAGACATGAACATAATCAGACTAACACCAAAAAGGAAAAGATCTTTAAAGCAGCCATAGAGATAATCTAAAAGGAGTAAAAATTGGACCTATAGCTGTCTTCTCAACAAAAATAATATTAACCAAATGACCTAAATGATACTGACAATATATAAATATTCTTGTAACTCTAGGATGCTGTATCTGACAAAATAGTCTCTTGGTGACAAGTGCAAAATAAAAATTTGTTCAGATAAACAAAAACACAATTTTTGTTACCAACTAATACTTACTAAGTGAAATGCTAAGGTTATAATTCAGACAGAAGAAAACTAATTCTGGGTGAAATATCTGAGAAGCATAAACTAATGATAAACAAAGAGAATGGTGAATATATGTGTAAACCTGGACAAATTTTAATATATAAAAAAGTATAATGTGATGTTAAATATATTAATAGAGATATAAAACAACAACAAAAACAATACCATGTACTTTTAGGAATTACAGTTAAAGTGCTCTACATCTTTTGTAATATTTGACAGCAAGAAAAATATGAAGATTAACTTGTGGCTCTGTTAAGTTAAGCATGCACATTAAAATATCTAAAATGATAAAATAATAGAAATAACGTATATAATCTCCAAACTATTGAAGAGAAAAATAAGAAAAA
Source organism: Pteropus medius (assembly GCF_902729225.1). Classification (NCBI taxonomy): domain Eukaryota; kingdom Metazoa; phylum Chordata; class Mammalia; order Chiroptera; family Pteropodidae; genus Pteropus; species Pteropus medius. The sequence goes on from NW_024354499.1 coordinate 11,301,526, forward strand.
ATAATCAAGTTAAGGTAAGAAAAGAGAGAAATTTTAAAAGGAGTGCAAATAGCACAAAATAAGGTAAAAGAGATCCTTCTAAATGTAGTAGTATAACTACAACAAATGTAAATAAACCAAATGTTGTGCTTAAAAATATATTGTCAGAATATATACATATACATTTTAAATAAGTTCCAGATACCTGTTATAAGAAAAAAAGATATGACTTAAGTATGCATAAAACTGAAAGAATGAAAAAAAAACGCTATGGACGTTAAAATCAAATTAAACAGGCATAACTATACGAATAATTGATGAATAATTTTAAGGCTAAAAGCTTTAGTAGAGCAATAAAACCCTATATACCAATACAGATTTCAATTTTCCAGGAAGATAAACTATTATAAGCCTTTAGGAGCAAAATAGCAGCCTCAAAAGATACAAAGCACAAATTGACAATTAGAAAAAAGAGACCAACCTATCATCATACCGAGAGATTTAAGACACTTCTATCATTAACTCCCAGATAATTTAGATGGAAAATTTGAAAACTTATAAAAGAGGTTAATGATACAATTAAAAATATATTTAATCAGTTGTAGAAAGGTGAAGTGAGGAGTCAATGAACTTACTTTCCTTACAAAACAATGAAAATGAAGGCAAAACACCTAACACCAACCATTTCAGACACCTGGCAAGTAAATGGGTATGTAGGGGGTCCTTGTCTACCCTTCTAAGTTCTACTGGCTGGTCTAATATATTGACATAAGACAGATTAGCAGGAGAAAAATAAATTAAATTTTTATAACATGTATACTTTCAATATACATTGGAGAGCCCCAGGAACAATGAGAACTCACCAAAATGGTGGAAGCCATCACCTTAAATAATGCCTTCAGAGAAAGATAAAAGATGCTGGAGGTGGGGAGGTCAGTTATGAGAAGTTAGCAGAAAAATCACAGTAAACAAAGGCGAGGTTATCATGCAGATTCGTTTCTAGCCTTGGCATTCATAACAGTTTCTAGAGATAAGGTCGCCCCCTTCTTCTGGTGCAGAAAGGGAGACACCCTTACAAATGAAAATTAACTTTACAAATGTAATATCTCTTACAAAGGATAACCGTTTATATGGTTTTCAAAGCTTTTCCCATGCTCGCTGTTTCTTAAAAGTTAAGTATCTTAAAATAATCCTTATGCCAAATAGACACTAATGGGGGTGACAAGTTGTACTCACCTACAAAAGTAAGCCAAAGAATAAACTGAAAATTAACTATTCTTGAGAAATTAGTGAACCTTGGAAAGACAGCGGGGTCCGGGACATTTTAATTTAGGGCTATTCCCATATCTCTTCCCATTTCAGAGCTACTATCAGGAAAATCTGGCAGCATTGCAGGCAACAGAGATATCTGACACCTTGATCTGTTAAAAGCAACAACTCTAGGGCATAGTCAATATTTGTTTGAATTTGTAGTTTCCTGTAACTTTCTATTCTCAAACATGTGGTGGCTATTTGATTTGACTAAAAGCTTAACCAAGAGAGTTGTAGCCTACCCCTAGGGCATTTCCAAAACAATAGCAAACTGCTGGCAACATGTCAGTTGCCTAAGGTTGTGTTTTCAGCTGGGGCAACAAGAGCTGGTCTGGGACTTGAACAGAAAATCCTGGAAAACATATGTGGTCATCTTGCCTGGCTTCTTTCATTTAGAATCATATTTTTATGATTCTTTAAGTTGCTGTGTTATTTTGGCATGTTTGTCATATTTATTGAAGCATTTTCTTTTTCTTTTTTTTCCCTTTACCCCTGAATGTGGCAGGGGAAGGAGAGGAAAAGAAGGAGAAGCAGCAGAAGAAGACAGCCAAAATGCTGCTGATACATGAACTTTGGTGAGAATCCGTCTTTTAAGGAAAAGACTGGAATATAGAGCCAATAAAAGAGAAGAGAGAAGTGACTCAATAGATAGAGGAATATTACCAAAGTTAATTATAACAATAATAATCAGAGAGGAGAAGAGACATCTGAAAAGTGCAAAAGAAAGGGCTTGCAGAAATGACAGACTCAGTCAGTTATATATTAACCACACCCTATCGATCTTTAAATGGCCTTCTGGAAACTTGTCACACCTACAAGAGAAACTATCTGTAAATAGATAGGACTGGTGGTCTGGGTTTTCCTTCCCCCTTGCAGCCCCTGCCCGAAACTCCTCCTTCCATCCTGAGTCAAGAGGTGCATATAGAACCTCAGACAAAGGAATTGTGCGCCCCTTGCATGGACTCTGCAGAAGTATATAAGCTGTAAGAAACCTAACCAGGTCGAGCTCGTGTTTTTGTGCTGTCTAGAGCCTCATGTGCTCCACAGGCCTAGTAAATTCTTCCTCTAACAAAGTTGTCTTGTTATGGCGTGAACGATTCTAAGACCTACGGAGCCAATTGAGATTAATTATGAGCCTTTATTAGCCGGCCCGCGACTGACTCTCTACAACGCAGGGGTAGAGGAAATCAGCCCCGAGCTTCTAGAGGAGGCAACTTATAAAGCCTCCTACTACATCCTTGAATAAGCCGATTCCAAGAAGCAGAAGTTAGCCATTAACGTTTTGTACAAAGATAAATGTTTCGGGGGAACTCTCAGATCAAACAGGGCCTAGTAGACAGTTTTATCATCTTCACCTGGGAATGTTGCGCTTCTCCTGGGGCTGGCGCCTGGAGATATCACCTCCCTGTAACTGAGTTACTGCTCTCCCTGGGGGCTGGCACCTGGAGATATCACTTTCCTGAAACTGGAGAATTTCCACTTTTACAGTCTGAGCGTCCAGATTCTTCCGTTGGGTTTCACTTCCTGCAACAGTAATAGTAACAGATAGCTACTGCATTGTATCTGTCACTAAATATCAGACATTCTAATAAGCATTTGGTATATATTATCACATTTTATTCACTTAATGATCACAGTAACCTGATAAAGTGATTTTATTATATTAATTTCATAGATGAGAAAATGAGTGTTAGGCATGTTAAAGTTCTACAGAAGTTCAATGAAGATTTCATTCTGAAGCCTATATCCTTAATTTCTGTCTGATTAATAAAGAAGCATGTTACAATAGGGCAGAGCTGCGGAATTGCTAATAAGAGAGTAATCGAATGAAAACTCTAAATGCTCATTGAGTGAAAGCCAATGTTGAGAGATAAGGAGTTGGGACAAAGAAAGTGACTTTATTTGGAAAGCCAGCAAGCTGAGAAGATGGCAGACTAGCATCCTAAAGAACCATCTTGAAAAAGTACAGAATTCAGGTCAGCGGAAGGGGGAAATGGAGTGGGGGTGTTGTTGTTGAGGTCAGAAGGTGATTGATGACTGCAGACATCAGCAAGGGTCCAAGTGGGATGGTGAAAATTCTTTGCTTTTGGTAAACAAAGAACCCATTTTCTTCTGCAACATGAGTAAAATTGAAATGCTAAGTATTACAAATTCAAGTGCAATAATTGGTGATAAAGATAATATGTTACATGTGGAAAGAATTTGGAGAACTTAATTGGCAAATTGAGAGTGGTATTAGCTAACTGGACTTTGATATCTTTTTTCTTGGTAAAATACTGACTTGCTCCTACTGCTTGTCTCTATTTATTTGTGTCACTTTTTTTTTTTACTAGACTATAAGGTAAGTTCATGGTTGAAAAGGCTAGATAGTTCATGATCATATTGGGACATAAAATCATCAGGGCTCAGAGATGAGCTTTTTCTTGGGATGCGATATTATAGAAAAAGCCCTGGAGAGGGAGATTGGAGATCTAATTTGAAACTCAATCCTGCCACCAATCATTGACCTTGAAAATCATCACTTCCTTGGTCCTCAGTTTGTGTATTCTACCACTTCTACTACTACCATTAAAAAATATTTTTTGAGTATTCAAAAATGTGATAGCTCTTCGAAGTTAATATACATAATGCTATATCTAGAAGAACTCGTTTAATCAATACAACTCTATGAAGACAAAAAAATATTATTCCTGGTTAAAACAAACAAACAAACTCAAGGAAACTAAGAACCAAAAAAACTCAAGGAAACTAAGAACCAAAGGTATTAAGAAACTAAGAAACAAAAAAACTCAAGGAAACTAAGAACCAAAGGTATTAAGTAACATAATCAATATCATGTAGCTGGAGTTAAGTCCAGGTCTAATTGAATTCAAAGCGATAAACATTGTCTCTATGATTACTTTCTTATAAGTTAATTGATCTGGAAAATGACAACAGACGGCAAGATAGTAGTGTATTATATAGTTTCCTTGTCTACGTAGCACTTGACAACAAATATTTCCTGTTTCAGATCAAACTTGTTTCCAAATAGATATAAGTGGATCTAGCTTGAGGTAGTTATTCCTTTCATCTATGAAAGAACATCTGCTTTTCTCTCACAGGGTCCTTTGCTCACTTTGTTTTTATGTTGCATTCCCCCAAGATTTTGCGTGGGCTCATATGGCTTTTCCCCACTTCTGCAGACTATTTGCAAGTTCTCAAGTGTCTCAGTCTCTTTCAGTTTCTCCTCACCTTCAGATTCCTTAAGTGAAACTGTGTTCTCCAAGAAAGCTGTATGTGGTGTTTGACCACATTTATTAATTCAAAGATGATAAGTTTGGGGGATAGAATCATCGAGCTCTAAGTCATAAATACTTTTTTAACCCATTTTTTTTTCTCATTCAAAATAAGTTCTTTTTGTACTATGATAAACATTTTCTCCAAACGTGGTAATCACCTAGTTAATTGCATCAAGCAGCCCTGGATGGTTTACACGTCAAATACACCCCACATCCAAGCAGGACTTACAGAACAATAGCAATTTGGCTTCCCCTAATTGGACTCTCAAATAACCCAAGTGAGAGCATGCTGAGCACAACTGAGCGATCATTCTTTTATTGGCAGAAATCGTGGTGCTTCATGTTATTGCCAAGAGATTTGGAATTTTTATTGAGAATTCCTGGAAGCCAGAGATTTCTGGGTAATATGTTAATTACTGAGAAGAAATCTTCCCCCTTGGGGCCAAAATCTGACTTCTAATTTCATAAAAACATCAGTGTCATGAGAGTTTCAATTTTTTAAAAAAAATTTATATAATCTCTTTTCTTGATGAAGCATCTTGAATTTCAAATTTAAAAACTAAGATCCTTATCTTGGCATTCAGGATATTGCACAATCTTGAAGCAATGTAACTCTTTTATTTCTCATTGTGGTATAGACACATGAGTCCTACCTATGCCTCTGATTTGCCATGGCAGTGAAACCAGATTTGGGGACCAGCTTTGACATGGAGTTTTGTAGCCCATTTAGGCCTAATTTCTAAGGTCCTTTCTCCTTATTAATCTGCTTCTGACTTCCTGCCTTTATATTTCCTGATCTAGCTGGTCCCAGAAATCTGTTTATTGTTATTGCATTATATTGTTATTATACTATTATACTATTCAAAAGAAAATTATCTTTATTTTGTTTTAAAATACGTTACCTAGGGCTTCAAAAATCTTCAAAGATAGTTATAAAATATTATCCTTTTGTTGCTCCCACAATACATCACATATTAGGACTCAAACTTCTTTCAAAACTAAACTGAATATATATATGTACATATATATACATATATATGTACATATATATACATATATATGTATTTGGGTTCCCTGTCTGTGAGAAGTATATAGAAAATGTGTTACTCCTAGACTATATTAGGACATGTAACACTATATGTGGTTAGTAGGGGGCATCAAAAGGGCCTCAAGCTCTTAGCACAGTTCTTTTAATCTGACACAGTTGTTAAAAGTCCCCTCATCAAGTATGGGGTATTGTAAAGTATATTTACATGAATCAACTACAAAAACTCACGATATGAGTTCCATAGAGATGTCTTTGAGCCTTAAAGTACCATTTTGCTTCAGTTCCTCATTAGGACTTATGGAGAGGGGAGGGTACAGCAAATGCAGATTTATATTTTAAATAACACTAGGAATGTTAGCCATCTGTATGTGTATTTGTCCCTCTTCCTCTACCTTAGCTACTTATGAAATATGGCTAGCTAAAATTTAACTTTATTGTAACTGAGTAAATGTACATTATCATTAATTCTTAACTTTTTGTGATTATCCACCCAAAGAAAATTACCATTCTTTCTTGTCAGCAGAAAGAGCTCACTGTGTAGTGAATCCTGACTTTGTCCTGAGGGAATCAACCCCAGTAGGGAGAGCAGAAGGGCAGTGGTGGCAGGGCGGAGCATGACAAATTTGAAAGGGCTGAAAAATTGATGATTCTCAATTCTCTTTCCAAATCCTTTGAAAAATCATATTTATTTCAAATGAATTTATTGAAGAGTTGTAATTCTGTAAACAAGTGGATACTAAGAAGATGATGTCTTTTTTGGCCTAGAATATCTCTCCTAACATGGAGAATTCTGATTTTCAGACTGGTGCATATGTCTCCTTTTCAACTGCCTATTTCTGAATAGAATTTTTCTTCCTCCCTCCCTCCTTCTCTCCCTCCCTCCCTCTCTGTCTCCTCTCATCTCTCTCTTTCCCTCACTCTTTCTCTCTTTCTTCCTTTCTTTCTTCCTTTCTTTCTTCCTTCCTTCTATCCTCCTCCCTCCTCCCTCCTTCCTTCCTTCCTTCCTTCCTTCCTTCCTTCCTTCCTTCCTTCCTTCCTTCTTTCCTTTCTTTTTCTCTGTTGACTTCTTTGGTTTTACAATGCCACTAGATAGCAAATTATAATTACTGTTTTTCTCTCCTTTAGCTTTGTTTTCTTTTAATACAGAGGTTATATCATTTTCATCTCTCAATTTCCAATATTTATTGAAGATCGGTTATATAATACGTGGTTGATAAATGCTGAAAGAAGAAAAAGACAGGGAACTTTGATGATAGAAACAGGAAAAGGAAAGGTCAGCGAGGGCATTGTTGGCTAAGGTCAGGGTCCTGAAGAGAACTGCAGAAGGAGTATTGAACAAGGTGTAAACTAGACACTTAAGAGAAGAGAAAGGTTAATATATCAAAGGAAAATTTTGCCAACTTGACAATTTTCCTCAGGACTTATCTATAAGTAGGAACAGTATTATGGGTATGCAACCTGTGTAGTTGCTAAGTGTTTAGAATGGCCTATACTTGATTTGCTGTTTTGCCATTGGTGTTGTAAAATTCTTAATAATTTTTAAGGAAGAAGTCTCTAATTTTAATTTTACACTGAATCCTGCAAATTATATAGTTATTACCTCTTTTAGTTCCATACAGCGCTTTGGAGACTCACATCATTATGGCATTTTAAGGGTTAAAATTTAACCATGCCCTCCCCCCGCCCCCGCCCCACAATGAAAGTGTTGTGGAAAGGCATAAAAGGCATACATCTCTACTCCATCAGCACTACCCACTACCACCACCACCCACCAGTGTCACCGACCAGTTCTTCCCATATAGCTTGACAATATCTGAAACTGAAATAGAGGTGGGAGTACTAGTTTAAATTTTTCCTCCCTATAGAAAGGGTCTAAAGAAATAGATTCATTTCTTTTGCTCGTGATATAAAACTCATTCTAGAAGATGTTTTCCAAGGATTAAAAGGAGTTAAACTTAGTTAAGGAAATATTACACAAATATTCTAGATGGGCTTTTAGGTGTTTGGCTCTGCAGTTGGCTGAAACATTACTTATCATCATGCTGCAGTAAGAGACAATCTATTAAGCAGTCATGAACTACCAGTGTTAAAATCCCACTTCTCTCATTTACCAGGCTTGTGATTCTAAGCACATTCTATAATATCTAAAAGATTAACATCAGTTTTCTCATGTGTAAAGTGGAGATAACCTGGGCTGGACTCTTGGGTTGTTTGCAGATTACATGAGGATGACATCCTATTGGGGCTCCCACCAGTAAGACAAGGAAAGTAATAATAACAGTGTACTGTACATAGTACATACTCAGTAAAATAATTGTTGTTATTAACATGTCATGAGAGGTGGTTGAATTCCTCAAAGATTATGGGGAAAGGTTCAGAATGCATTTGTAATAAGTAAGGAGGAGAAAGAGGAATAGCGAGATAAATATCTTGGCATGTAGAGGTCTAGTCTGAAGTATATTTCTAACTCTCTGTATATCCTCGAGCAGGTCTCTGATGCTCCTGCGATATGCCAGGGGTTTTTGTGCTCCATGTGAACAAGGCTGAGAAGCAGATTACTGGAGTGATGCTATGCTAAAATAATTTTTTAAAAATTACATTGTTTCTGATGTTTCTCCTTGACTCAGAGCTGGGAATAGGGTGAGATTTTAAAGGCTCACAGGGAACTAATAGAAGCTTAACAGACATCTGTTGTTCCCAGGGGCAGCTGGGAGGCTTTACTCTGAATGATACATCATCTGAGCTCTCTCCAGTGTGCTCTCCCTTCTCCCACACACTGGCTCAACAGACAAAAGAACATACATCTTGTGGTCAGACTTCAGAGAAACTGTGAATTTAGTGGAATTTGTCCTCTTAGTTCTCCATCTCTTAGTTCTCATTCTCAGAGTCTATGCTTTCTCTTACTTGTTCATCTATTAATTATTTTATTCAACAAATATATGAAATACCTACTTGTGACAGACACTCTGCTGAGCTTTGAGAATACAGCAAGCAGGTCAGATAAAGTCTCTGTCCCGTCTGGCTGGGGGAAATATACGTTAATAAGTACTTTCTAAAAATACACTAGATTATTAATAATTTGAAAGTTCTATGAAGAAAATTTACAGGGTGATGAGATTGTGAAGAGTAAGGGAGATTCAGTTTCGATAAGAACATTGGGGGTGCATTCAAACTGATCTAAAAGATGAAAATGAGCCCACTGTGCAAAAAATTTGAAAAAAAAAAAGTGCGTAGAGAAATAAGAACAGCGAATTTAATTATCCAGAAGCAGGAAAAGGAATTAGTATTTTTAAGAATCAGAAACAAAATGAATGCTCCTGGATTATAGAGTGATGGGAAAAATAGAGACCTGGGGGAATGGGATGCAATTAGCATTGCAGGCCATAGAAAAAGGGCTGGATTTAAATTTAAGAAAAAGTGGCATCCATTGAGAACCTTTCATCACAGGAGTGAAATATACTAATTTACATTTTTTAAAAAATCACTCACTGCTATGAAAGTGGCAAAAATGAAAGCAAAAAGATCAACAGTCATCTATTCTATTGCTGATGATAATAATTTGCAAGAGTGATGACAAGAAATAAAGATAAACAGATTAGAGATATATTTGTGAAATAGAACGCAAAACCTGTTTTCAGAGAAGTATTGAATTAAATTGATTTCAGTTTATGGCATGTTTTTTGAACTTCCTGACATCAGATATTTCATGAGTGCTAGGTGAATTTTTGTGAATGTGATCAGGGGAGCACAGTTCAGAGTAGTCTATCTCTCAGGGAGCTTTGCATTTTAACAGGCAATGGGGACCCAAGCTAAAACAATAATATTCTACAAGCAGGACCTTTGATATTTGTGTAGTTTTTCTGATTTACTTGCCCTGTATTCGTATCACATGGGCTTCTACCTGTCTTGCTCTTACTTTAGCAATGTTCTATTCATCATTCCTTTTCCAGCTTCTATTGTTAGTAGTTACATCAACTGACCCAAGCCCTAGCAAGTGTCCGAGATAGATGCCAGAGTGTGAAGGACCAGCACAAGTTGGAGGAGAGGGGGAGGTGGCACTGGGATTGCATTTTCTTTTCTTCAAATGAAGTGTTTTGCTTGTCTGTTTCTGTTGGACATCATCTTCTCTAGCATAGTGAGGATACCTCTAAAAATTATAAGATGGAAGCTATGATCACACCTGAATTCTGCAGAAAGTTCAGAGATTCAAGTTGATCAAGTATATTTTTGATCTCATGTTTTCTATAGTAATTATTTTCTTTGCTAGATTCCTTACCTCTGATTTTCCTTTAAATTGTGGTGTTCTCTTTTGTGTCATTCACAGCCACTTTACTCTTTACCCTAGGTTTCCTCCTAGGATAATTCTATACACTTACTGGATTATAACAATGAGCAATGTACATGGACTACTCATAAACTTGTATTTCAAAAGCCAATTTAGGATAAAAGCATAAGCCCTGCCATTGGACAATTTATCTAATGACGCCACAAATATAATATTTTTAGACTGAGCTTTTTATGATTTTTCTTGCTCAATCTTTTGAATTGATAACACTCTTCTAGAAACATGAATGTCATCTTTAACTCCTCTTAGATCATTTTTAATCATTATCATTAAAAAAATAAATTTATTTTAAAGACTCTCAAGCATATTTCAATTCATAATCTTACTGCATCGATATAAGATACAATTATTTCAATGAGTTGTACTATTGTTGAAAATATTTACTGTTCTTCTGTTTAGGATATTAACCAACTCAAGGATTATGTATTTTCATCTTCTTAATGTGAGGCTTAGTTGTCAAATTTGGTATATGCCATTTGTAAGCTGAAGTTAGTTATTGTGTGGACTACTATCCTCTCTCTTCCTTCTGACATGAATCAAATGTACCCCAACCAGAGTGCATACATGTAAAGTGAGGAAGATATGGAGTGGAGTCCCGGTGAACTACTATGGTCAAAAATATGAGCAAAAAAAAACCCCTTTATTTTTCAAAACACAGATTTTGTTGTACTTGCTGCATAAGGCATTTAATTTATCCTTAAAATCATATATTTTGGGGGAAAATTCAAAACAGTCCTTTCAGCTAGTTTGTCCATCAATAGAAATTAGCCCAAACATAACATAGTATTCCTTCTGGTGTTTAGGCATTTATGATGATTTTCGAAGGGAGTGTTACCAAGAAGTCAAGAAGTAAGGGAATGTTTAGCATGCTGTAGGAACTTCATCAAAGTATCTCTGTACCCTGAGTTGCATGAAGTGAAAATGAAAATAATAATAGTAATTACCCAAAAGGCAGTCGTGACAGTTGAATGAAATAAGTTATATAAGATGTTTATTAGAATTCCCAACACACAGAAAGTGCCTAGGTTCATTTTAGCCAAGGAGCCCTGGGCACTAGGAAGGAATGAAGTCAAGAATACACATCTCACTCTCAGACTGGCCAAGGGATGACACTTATACCCACTCTCCATACGTCTGTCGTCATAGCTCTAAAAGTCATATTTAATTTAAATTTAAAAAGTTAAAACATAAGCCATTAGAATCTGTATCCTGGTTGGAGTAAAAGTGTCTCACTCCGGCTTGAGAGAATAGCACTGCCTCTCCCATAGACCCAGACGTTACCAGGAAAAATGAAGGCATAGAGAGTATCTAGATCATTCCTTTGCACTTGCACTGATGATTGATACGTTTTACCAGAAATAAAATATCCATTTAATTTACATATTTGAAACTTGCCTCAGTGAAGAAACTTGCTCATCCTTAGTAAATTATTATAAATATTAACAGATTTTAAATAATATTGCTATTAATTTTAAGAATATTATTAGGTTTAGCAATTACATTATTGATTTCATATTTTGGAATTTAGAATATCAGTGTACTAACTAATTAATGGATGTCCAGAAAGTAGAAAAGAGGGTTTCTCTTTACTTATTGCTACTGGTCTCTGCTTTGAATTTTCTGGTCCAGTGCTAATTCTTTTCAAAAATTGCTGTCAATACACTTTTACTTAAATAAGAAACTTTTGGCTGATGATAGACACTCTGAAACACTGAAGAAATGGAGTTATATCCTCTGAAACTGTGATGTTGGTGATTTAGCATTACAAATCCTATATCTTCTTTCTTGATACTGGATGATGGAAGAAACACATTTCAATGACTGAAGCTAGTGAAATTTGTTTTAACATATTGTACACACACACACACACACACACACACACACACACACACTAAACTTAACTAAGGATAGGTAGGAGTATCTTAACAAAAAGGATGTATCAGTCTCTAGTGCAGAATTATACATAGGTGGGAGCTGGGAATGCTTTTTCCCCCCTTATTTTCTCACCCAAGTAGTAATGGGGGAAGTGTTTCTTGCCTTTTTCTCTACAGATTAAAGATAAGGGAGGAGGAAATTTCTTTAACTTCTCTAGGGGCTGATGTTTCACTTTCCTAGGCCTTAGGACTCTCTCTAAAAATTTCTTTGAATTCTGTAATGGGTTGAATTGCTTCCCTTCAAAAGACAGGTTGAAGTCCCAAGCACCAATATCTCAGAATGTGACCTTACACGGATAATATTAGTTAAGATAAGATCACAGTGGAGTAAAATGGTCAGTTAATCTAACAAGACAAGAACAGAGGGATACAGGGAAAAGATAGACATAAACACAGGCAGAAATCAGAGTTATGCTGCCACAAGCCACGAAATGCCTGGGGCTACTAGAAGCTGGAAAAGGCAAGAAAGGATCATCTCTTAGAGTTTTTGAATAGATTATGGCCCAGACAACACCTCGATTTCAGAATCTTAACCCCCAGACCTATGAGAGAAAACTTTCTATTTTTTTAAACCATCTGGTTTCTATTACTTGGTTATGGCAGCCCACAGGTATTAATACAGGCCCCAATGTACTGACTTATACAATTTCTTTCGCTCTCAAGGAACATCACACACACTCGCCAATGCTCACTCAGTGTCAATCAATTTGCCAACGAGTCCTCGCTGAATTCTTCCAGGTTTTTCTTTGTGCTGTCTGGTTTTATCTACTTTGATAAGCCAATATGCATGTCTCATCCCTCCCTGCCCATCTCTCCTTAGATTTTGGACTAGTTATTTGTCCTATGACCTAACCTCTTTCATGGGTTCGAGAAAATTAATATCTTTGCAGTTTGTGTTTTTATTTTCTACTCTAATGCTCTCTTTGGACTCCTTCCCTTCCTCCAAACCTAGGCAATCACTGGTCTGATTTTTCTCATTATAGATCGGCTTGCTTTTCTTAGAATTTTAAATAAATGATTCATACCATATGCACACTTTTCTGTGTTTTTTTCTTTTTTGTTGGTCTTTTTTTTTTTTAATCTCAGCATACTTATTCATTTATGTTGTTGCATAAACTGACATTTCTTTTTATTACTGAATAGTCTTCTATTGTATTGTGTGAATATACCATGATTTATTTATCTAATAACTCCATGAAGGATACTTGGGTTGGTTCCTGTATTTGGCTACTGTAAACAAAGCTGCTATGTATATTCATCTAGAAGATTGTGTGAATACATATTTTATTTTGCTAGGACTGAACTGCCTGAGTATACAGTTGGTGTTTGTTTAATTTTTTTGTAAACTGCCAATTGTTCTCCAATGTAGTGACATCCTTTTACATTCTTATCAGTAGTGGATGAAATTCAAGTTCTTATACACAGTTGACAATACTTGGTATAGTCGATCTTTTATATTTTAAACATTCTAACAAATGTATGTTATTTTACTGTGAGGTTTCTCTTTATCCCCTTCTTACTACATGTTTTCTATTTTGTTTATTTCTTATGTGATCTTTATAATTTTCTTTTTAAAATTTCTTTTTTGGGGGGTTTTCTTTTGGTCTCTTTCTAATTTCAGTCTGTCTTTCTGGTTTCTTAAGGTGAAAGCTGTTTTTGATTGAGATCATCTTCTTTTCTAATATAGGGTTTAGTTCTATAATTTTCTCACTAAGTACTGCTTTAACTACCTCCTCCACTGTGATAAGAAATGTACTTTGTAAGGCGTGAATCCTTTCAACTGTATTGAAAAAGTTTTTATAACCCAGAATACGGTTGATCTTTGAAAATGCTCCCTGTGTACTTGGAAAGGATATAAGTTTTGCTGCTGTTCTTGTTTGGAATATTCTATAAAAATAAATTAGGTAAAATTTGTTAATAGCACTGTTCAAGTCTTATATACATTTTTAATTTTCTATCTCTAGGAGATAAAACTATTGAAATCTCTAACTATATTTGAGACTGTCTACAACAGGATTTCTCTTTACAGTTTTATCAGGTTTTGTTTCTTGTATTTTAAAACTTCTTCTATAAATTGTTATCTTTATAAATGACCCCTTTATCATTATGAAATGATTCTCTTTGTCTCTGCTTAGAGACTTTGTTTCGAAGTTTCCTTAATCTGATATTTATATATCCATTATACCTCTTTCATGAGTGTTAAGATAATATTTTCCATTTTGACCCAGCAATTGCACTTCTGGGTATTTATCCAAAGAAAACCAAAACAATAATTTGTAAAGATCTATGCACCCCTATTTCATGACAGCACAATTTACAATAGCCAAGATATGGAAGTAACCTAAATGCCCACCGTCAGACAATTGGATAAAGAAGTTATGGTTCATATATACAGTGGAATATTGCTCAGCCATTAAAAAAATGAAATTATATCATTCACAATGACATGGATGGACCTAGAGGTTATTACGCTGAGTGAAATAAGTCAGATAGAGAAAGAAAAATATCATATGATTTTACTTATATGCAGAATCTAAGGAACAAAAAGAACAAACTAATCAAAAACAGACTCACAAATGTAGAAGACAATCTGTGACGGCCAGAGGAGAGGGGATTTCGGGAGTTGAGAGAAAGGGGTGAAGAGTTAAAGAAGTACAAATTAGTAGTTGATAGTTGGTCACAAGGATGGGGGGCATAGCAGAGGGAATGCAGTTAGCATTAGTGTAATGGGTAGGTGTAGAGCCAGCGCAGAGAAAGAGGAATTAGAGAGATTGTTTCATAAATTATATAAATGTCCAACCAATGTACTGTATACTTGAAACTAATTTTTTAAAAAAAGAGAATGCAGTGATGAAAAACAACCAGTCAAATGCATTCTCTAATAAAAAGGAAAAACATTTAAAAAAAAAAGATAGTATCTTCCAACCCTAAATCTTTATGTTTAAGTGACTTTTTTAGACAGCATATATAGGTCTTGTTTTACTTTTTTAAAAATCCAATCTGATAATCTCATAGAGAATTCAATTAAGTACTGATCAGTGCATATATCTGAGGAAATACTCAAGAATGGGAGAAAAATAAATCACCCAAAAGGATTAACAGGAACAGTGCCCAGAAATCAGAAAATGCCAAAAACCGCAGCTGTAATCACTCCCCAGACTCACATACTATCATATATCAAGGATCATTATGTGGAGTAGGAAGTTCTTGCCTTATTGGCAGAAAGACAAAAAACAAAAACAAAACAAAACAAAACAAAAACCAACTAGGTCAATGCAGTTCTGGTTTTATCCAGAAAACCTACAAGATCTGAAAGAATTAAATGGTTTCCACCTAACATTGTGTCACGATACAAAGTTAAAATATATTTACAGAAATATAAAAATATCCAGCATCCAACAAATGGAAAATTCATTTCTGGCAAAGTCAGAAATTATCAGAAATGCAAAGAATCAGGAAAAGACAACTCAGTAAGGAGAAAAAAAAATCAATAAAGTGAAACTGACCCATAGTGTTAACAGTGAGAGAATTAGAAGACAAGAATATTAAAAGTTATAACTTTCTTATGTTCAGGAAGCTACAAGAGCTATGCAGATATATGGAATTCCCTCTTTGTGCAGCTCTCTTTTTTTTTTTTTTTTAGCTCTTTTGCCCTATGCACTCTAGCCTCCTTGGCTTGCACAGACTCTAAGCTCCATCTCCTTAACCAAGGAAGACTGTGGGTTCTACATAGATTTCCCAACCTGAACTTCTCCTCAAAACTTTCTCCACATAATAAACTGGGGTCAAAGAAGGGCATAATTCATGTTTCCCTATCTCTTAGAAATCTCTGTTCTTCATTGCCTGATATCCATGGTCTTTAGTGTCATTATTTTATATAGTTTGTTTAGTGTTTGATCGCTTCCTTGTCCTATTTTAAAAAATATGTTTTGCTTCATAGAATCTATTTAAATTATGTGGAAACACAAACTATAATTCCTTAAATATTCTTTGATTTATGTCATAAGTTATTTTTAAATAATGCTTTATCTTAGCATTTTGAATTGATGTTCTGTCTTTTCTATTGATAAGTATTTTCATAATCCAGCTTTTTCTGATAAAATCTCTCTTAAAAAAAAAAAAAGGATGCCTAATAAAGACTGGAATCTGTACCTATATGTGACCAGTTTATTTTCTTTTGATTTTCTCATGGTATATGTGAGGTCTTTTCACCAATGCAAATGATAAGTATCTGTCTTTGTATTTAAATCACCTTCCTGCCAGGAATATTTTATAAATAAGTCCAGCCTACTTCCTGGAGCCATTGTCCACTTCTTCAAGAATAAGTCTACACTTCCTTAACAGGCTTAGATGTTATTGAGGTAGAGCAGCCAAACAGTTTAGTTAAGATTCTCTATTTATCTCCACGAGCTTCTTTATCTCATTTATTTTAGGGGGTACTGTGTAATGAGAGGATATTGCATAAAGATATGGAAGAGTATAGTCTCTTCAGCTTTATATCTAGAATAGATTTACATTTTACCTTTCACAGACTTCAGAGCTGATATGGAAATTTCTAAATCATTGAGATTTAAATGTGAATTTTGATGTGAGGATTAGATATCTGAGAACACATCTCCTCCTTTCCTAGCAACTGTTTAAAGATTGAAATTGCTAATTATATCTGAAACTTCCAGTGAGAAAACAGATACAGACCTTTATTTATTTATTTTGATTCTGTAAGCTAAAGAAAGAAGATGACATCCAGAAATCAAAATAAGTGTAGCATAATTAAACTTCAAGTTTGAATAATAAAAAGATAAAGTTATTCTGAGGGGGAAAAAGGGTATTTTGAGAGAGTGTAGTAAGCAATTAAAGAATATTAACCTACAGGCAAATAATAACTAAGAACTCATTTTATTTTTATTCACATACAATAAGAACTCTCCTAGACAGAGTGAGATAATTAAGACATGTGAACCAAGAGCACATTTGCTTGACCAGGAGAGGGTAGGTAAAGGCTATTGAACAAAACATTACTCTTTGGCCAATGGCTGTTTCAAGGGCTTATAAACAATGGATACTTTTTGCATTAATCATATCATCAACGCCATAAAATACAGGGTGACAATAATTTTTTTTTTTTGTCCAAATAGAGAATCTCTTGTGAATGAAAGGTAGCGCTATTAAAATGTCACCACCAACAAGTAAAAACTAGATCTTTTATGAGCAAATCAGTGCATGGTCACCATACTAAAATTCTACCTTGGCTTGGATTTCTCCTACTCAAGAAACAACCAATGTATCAGGTAAATTTCAAACTCTCTTGCATTGTTTTCAGGGCTCTCCATAATCTGGCTCTACTGCTATTATCTATTACTCTACTGTTGTCAGGCTCTCATGAAAAAGAAGAATTCACATGAGCTTTGCGGTGTAACTCTCCTGGTAATGAATCATGGCAGTCCTCTACTTCAGCCAAGATCTCAGTTACTGTGTCAGATCATTATCTTCAATGTGAAGATAATAATAAATGACTTTCTGGGTTCCCATCACACGTAACTTAGGATATATTTCTTCTACCAAGCCAGAGGAGTAGAAAGGTGGGATCTTTGCTTCCTGTGTTGAGATAGTTGATGTACTCTGGGCATGATCTTGAGCAATGACTGAGAGAGGAGTGTGTGGTTTATGGGAAGTGATTTTAGCTCACTATATTAGCAAGAGCTCAGCAAGATGTCAGTGAACTCCCATGGGCTAAGAGCTGAGTGGTTCAGGCTGATTGGTTAGAGGCTGTAAAACACAAGTATAATCACTATAATGGAGTAGGTAAAAGTAAATTATATGGGGAAACTTCAGCTAGGACACTACAGAAGCCTTGGGATCACCCATTGTGCACAAACAGGGTCACAGTCAGAGGAATTGATTCTAATAAGCCACCTGAGACAACCAACAACCAGATTTTTCTCTTTGGCTTTGACTTCAAACTAGAATAGATTTGTAATACGTAGGTGGCCTGGGGATAAGGGTGAGTGTGTGGATATGAGCAATTAGCAAAAAAGGAAACAAGACAGGAACTAACAGGAACACAATTTTGAACAGATGGTAAATACTAGAAACCTACTTACTGATGCATTAGTAAAATAATTTAGAAAACTATTTTGGCTTTTGAGTGTTTACAAGTTTTATTGACAATAGACATTTTAAACATGGCTGCTGATTCACAGACCTGCTATTATTAGCTCAGGTAGCACTTATTTATGACATAAGGTATATAGATTTAGTCAGACTCTTTTCTTCTTGTCAGAAACCATAATGTTGGATCCTCTTACTCACAACTGGACTGTGGACATTGATTATTCTCATGTCCTGCACAGATTTGAGAAATCAGCTTAAATGTTTATTGACTTGATGAAATTTGATTATATGTGTCATATTTGCGAATGATACCAAGTAGTTGAGCATAGCAAATAAAGAACAGCACAGTGGTAGGAGCATGCAGTTGGAGTAAGAAATTTCTAAACATGAGTCCTTTCTCCGATACTTATCAGCTCAGTTACTAGGCCACTTAAACATCACACATCTTTAAAATGAGCCAATAATTCATTCCAACTTCATAAATTATTATGAGAATTAAAGATAACAGTGCACATAAAGTACTTAATATGAGGCTAACAAAAAAGACAATGCTTCTTATTTAAACAGTTTTAACATAATATAAAAGGACATGCTGTTATAACGGTATTGGTTGTGAGTTGACTAATATCTGTGTTTTTCCTTTTCTATACTGCAATCTCCCTAGCTTGGAGGGCTAGCTACCTACTTAGATGAGCAAAATTTCCAGCACACTCTATTTTGATAATCATTCTTTTGGTACTTGCTGTGATTTGTGTGTGTTTTTTTCATATATGGCTGTCTTTTCTCCTCATTTAAGTTTCTCTTTGGGCCATGTCTAATTCTGTTTTATTATCTTCTTTTGGTTTAGCATAAAAGAGGGAAGTTGGCTCACTGCTACTGTACCATCTTATGGTATATCTTATGAGAACAACCTTGTAGATGATGAATAAACAACCAGACCTTAGGTTTCAAGCATAAATTCCAAGTTATATTGGTTTCTATGATCTCGCTTCACATATTCCTGATCATCTTTCTCTGCAGAGGGTAAAAATGCTAATTTGGCTCATTTTAAATCTCTAATGACTATGAAAGACTAAGAAAATCTGGAAATGACTGAATTTTCCTTCAGTTGATTGGTTAAGGTATTTTTGCCACTAGCAAAATGGGAATTTGAGACATATATGCACTTCAGTAAAAGTAAAACAAGTTTTATGTTTTTACATACCCAGGATTTTTGGCACATGCTCTCAACACACATAATGTGCACATGTATTAAGTTATAAGTCGGTAGTTATTTGTGCTGTTTGCTAAGTATTTGTGGCTGTCAGTCTTCTGGAAACATGGTAGGATTATATTTCCTGGTCTCTTAGTGGCTGAGTGGAATTAGGTGTTATAACTAAAAGTGACACGGGTCTCCTCTAAGATAAAACATTTAATTCCTTGTGTTAGAGTCACTTGAATTCCTTTTCTCCCTCTGGCATCACAGCTAGAAACACTGAATAATAGCTTCTCTGTTAGCCTGAGTCTCAGACCATACCAGTTCTATATAATCTGGCCTAATACAAAACAGAAAGAAGTTAAAATTAAATTTTACTTCAGAGCAAAAGTGTTAATGTTTATTGTCAAGTGCATTCTGCTTACATCACCTGTCAAGAAACATAAAGACACTGAAAACGAATCTTTCTAAGATATGCATGACTGACACATTCCTCCTTGAGGAAAAGTGAAAACAGAAATGCTATGTCTGAACTGAGGAGAGGAAGGTGCACTACTAGGATGCGAAAGCCATCTTTTTTTTTAAGTAATCTTTTAGTTTTCAATTACAATTGACATGCAATATTGTATTAGCTTCAGGTATACAACATAGTAATTAGACATTTATATAACTGACAAGTGATCACCCAGATAAATCTAGTAACCATTATTACAATATTATTGACTATATTCCTTATGCTATACTTTATATCTCCATGACTATTTTGTAACTACCAATTTGTATTTCTTTAAATATTACTTTTATTTTTTAATTACAGTTGGCATATGATATGATATTAATTTCAGGTGTATAACATAGTGATTAGACATTTATGTAATTTACAAAGTAATCACACCAATAAATCTAATACCCATCTGACACCATGCATAGTTACTATAATATTATTGACTGTATTCCTTATGCTACACTTTACATCCCCATGACTATTAATTGGTATTTCTTAATTCCTTCCCCCTTTTTAACTCCCCAACCCCGTTTCTATCAGGCAATCATCAAAATGTTCTCTGTATCTATGAGTTTGTTTCTGTTTTGTTTGTTCATTTATTTTGTTCTTTAGATTCTACATGTAAGTGAAATCATATGGCGTTTGTTTTTCTTTGTCTGACTTACTCCACTCAGCATAATACACTCTTGGTCCATCCATGTTGTTGCAGGTGGCAAGATGTCATTCTTTTTACGGCTGAGGAATTTTTTCATTATAAATATGTACCACCTCTTCTTTACCCATTCATTCAGGCTGCTTTCATATCTTGACTACTGTAAATAATGCTACAATGAACATATGGATTCACATGTCCCTTCAAAGTAGTATCTTGCGCTTATTCTGATAAATATCCAAAAGTACAATTACTGGTCCTTCTTTGTCTCTTATTATAGCCTTTGTTTTAAAGTCTATTGAGTCTAGTATAAGTATTGCTACTCTAGCTTTTTTTTAATTTAATATCTTTTTTCGTCCCTTTACTTTCACTGTATGTGTCTTTCAACCTGAAGTGAATCTTTTGTAGGCAGCATATATAAGGGGCGTTTTTTCTTATCCATTCAATCACCTACCTTTTGATTGGACCACCTAATTTCATTTACATTTAAAATACTGTTGATAGATATGTAATTATTGCCATTTTATTATTTATATATATTTTTTACCTTTTGTTTCCTTTTTTCTTCTTCTTAAAAAAGTCCCTCCAACATTTCCTGTAATACTGGCTTGGTGGTGAGGAGCTCCTTTAGCTTTTTCTTATCTGCCCTTCAATTCTAAATGATAGCTTTGCTGGGTAATCTTAATTGTAGGTTCTTCTTTTTCAACACTTTGAATATTTTGTGCCCATCCCTTCTGGCCTACAAAGTATCTGTTAAGAAATAAGCTGATGGTCGTATGATTGCTTTTCTCTTGCTGCTTTTAAGATTCTCTTTGTCTTTAACCTTTGGCATTTTAATTGTGATGTATCTTGGTGTGGGCCTCTTGGGTTCATCTTGTTTGAGACTTTCTGAATTTCCTGGGGTTGTATGTCTATTTTCTTCACCAGGTTAGGGAAGTTTTCCATCATTATTTCTTGAAAAAGGTTTCCCTGCTCTCTCTCAGCTCCTTCTGGTTTCCCTATGAAGCAAATGTTGGTACATTGATGTTGTCCCAGAGGCCCCTTAAACTAACTTCATTTTTTTTGGATTCTTTTTCTTGTTGCTATTTTGAGTGGGTGTTTTCTGCTACTTTATCTTCTAAATCCCTAATTTGATTCTCTGCTTTGCCTAATATACTCCTAATGATTCCTCCTAAGGTGTTTTTTATTTCAGTTATTGTATTCTTAATTTCTGACTGGTTCTTTTTTGTTTTCTATCTCCATTTTTACGTTTCCTATCTCTTTGTTAAAGTTCTCACTGAGTTCATCTATCCTTCTCCTACGTTCTTTGAGTATCCTTATAATCAGTGTTTCAAACTCTGCATCTGGCAAATTTCTTGTCTCTATTTTGTTTAGTTATTTTTCTGAAGCTTTGTTTTGTTCTTTCATTTGGGACATGTTTCTTTGTCTCCCCATTTTGGCTGCTAACTTGTGTTAGTTTCTATTTATTAGGTTGGGCTGCTATGTCTCCTAGTCATAGTAGAGAGACCTTATGTAGTAGATGTCCTGTAGGACCCAGTGGTACAGTCTCCCTGGTCACCTGAGGTGGGTACTGTAGGTATGTCCCGTTTATGGGTTTTGCATGCTCTCCTGTTGTAGTTGAGCCTTGGTGGTTGCTGTTGGCATGTTAATGGGAGAGACTGACCCTTGAGCAGGATTGGCTTTAGCAGAGCTCTGGTGCCTGCTCAGTTTGCCCTTTGGGTGTTTAATCCTTGGATGTGGCCCTGAGTGGTGCTCTAGCTCAGACTAAAGCTGAGCAATGGATGTGCATGAAGGTGACTGCTGGGAGGGGCTTGCCACAGGCAAAGTCCACCACAGTGTATACCCTGCTAGGGGCCACCTGGCATGAGCTACCAAGCAATCAGCAGATGGCCACCAGTGATGCTGGGCTTAAATCTGCCTCAAAATGGTAAACCAGAAACCGAGGCCAGCTACTACTGGTGCTGGGCTTGGGGCTGCTCAGCAAAATGTATATAGCATGCAAAAGCTGCTTGTTTAGGTTTTGTGAACCTTTGAGAGATTTTAGGAAAGTTCACGGCATGAGCCAAGATGGGACATTTGTATTGAAAATATATTTATAGTGGATATAAATTGGGTGGAATAGGGCCTCAGGGTATCTCCAGAGCAGGGTGAATTGTGTTAGCCAAGTTGATGGAAACTCAGATATGGCAGCCACCTGCATCTGCATGCCAGGACGGGGAGGACTCAATAAAGTATGTGTGGCCTCCACCATTGCTTCTGTTTGGGTGAAAGCTCCCCCTCCAGCCCTTGTCCTGAAGCCAGACAATTCAGTTTCCTCTTATGTGCCCCTGATAACTTTGGAGCTGCTGTCCCAGAGCTGGAGCTCAGAGCAAGTGAATCTATCAGTGGGTAAGCTCATGCACTGGCCCTTTAAGAGGAACACTTGGGTCTTCAGCTGCCCACTGTCTCACTTAGCCACAATCTCCGCTGATTTTCATATTCATATTTTGTGGAGCCTTCTCTTCCTGGCACTGGTACCTTGGGCTGGGGAGCCTGATGTGGGGATAGGACCCCTTGCCCCTCCAGCAGGGCCTCCATAGCCAAGATATCCCTCTTGATTTTTAACTGCCACGCACTGGTGTGGGACCAGCCCATTTCATGTTTCTACCCCTCTTACCAGTCTTGAGGTGGTTTCTTTTGTATGTCCTTAGTTGTAGGACTTTTGTTCAGCTAGACTTCAGGTGATTTCTTGTGACAGTCTTTCTGTAGTTTAGTTGTAATTTAGTGGTCATGAGAAGATGCAAGCACGGTGTTTACCTACTCTGCCATGTTGACCAGAAAAAAAAGAAAGCAAACTTTTTTCTTCAACAGTTACAAGTATTACCTCTAGTAAAGAAATATGGGACACATTGCTAATATTTGAGAACCTCTTTGTTTGGCTGTTCATGTTATTCTGTCATTTTATTTTTACCACAAACTTACAAAGTATGTGCCATTATTTTCATTTCAAAAATCATAATCTCCCACCATATCAAAAATGTTCATTTTTTTTTTCTTCTAATCAAATGACTAGTAAAATGTTGGACAACAATTTCAACCTTTGGTAGACCTGTCTGACTAAATTTGATAGATAAACTGTACATCACTCTATGTAATCTCCTATAGAATAGAGATACATCTGAAAAGTTTTCTAAAATTAGATCATTCCTTAAAATATTACCCTTAGGAGAAAAAAGCATTTCAAAGATATTTATAGTCACCTCTGAACAACAGGCTCATCAGAAGACAAATTAATAGAAAAGGGGCGTGGTTAAAAATCTAATATGTTGGTATCACTGAGTTAATCTACAAGACCCAGGACTTGTAATATTTTCTTAATTTATTGCCTCAAATTTTTTATTTACTGAATCTAGTTTATTAAATTTTCCATTACACTATGATAATGCTAGAGATGATATAAAGCTCTTAATTTTAAATTCAAGAGTTATCTGGTCAATCTATTTCTCCTTAGATAAAACATAGCAATTTCTGTTATTTTTGTTTACAGTTGCCAACCAAAGTTTTATTCTACTGTTTGTATGTAATTTTATTCTCATATGGGTGTATTTTAGCTCTTTGAAAAAAATATACATTCTTTTGGTACAGAGATCTTCTGTGTCCTCTCCTGAGCATCTACTGGTTAGTAACTTTTCTAGACTTATGAATAAACTATAATATTTGAGCCATCACATTTTATTTCTTGAAATTATTCAGATCATTTACTCAGGTTTTCCATATTTATCCTAATTTATAAAATCCAAAACTCTTAGGTGCTGTAAAGCATGATTCATGACAAGTATATTGACTTTGGAAAATAATTAATGGGAAGTCATAGAAAGATTTTAAAAACTTAAATGACTGATATTTGAATCTCAAAATTCTTCTCTTAAAAATGAATATTTCCATTGTGATGATCCATAGACCTCTCAGAGTCACTATTTTCAAGATTTTCACCATCTTTCTATCTTGACTAAAGGCTACTCCTGCATTCTCTATTAGAGAGTAATGTCACCATACCCTAATCTAGTCCCTCTATTTAAATTTTTTCACATTTAATCAATCACTAAACTCTGTTTTTGTTGTTTTTTCCTTATATTTGTTAAATTTACCCCTAACTTTTATTTTTTCAATTATTGTCAGAGGTAGATCTTATGTCTTGACATGAATACTGGTGCTGTGTTCTAACTGCTGTTCTACTTCCTTACTGCCTATTCATAAGCTGGATCCAAATGGGTACAATATTAAAACATGATTTATCTCTCAATATTTGGTGTTTCTATAAACCTCGTGTGATAACCTGGCAGGAATTTTAGTAATACCTTTCTCTCCCTTGGGGGAATAGAATTAACCTTAGTTTCAAAAGTCCTGTTCATATCTTTGGGGGCACACTTTTTCAGTGTAATCGACTACTCTTTTGTATTTAAAAAAACACAAGTGATGATAAGTTCAATTCCTCACTCAATCATAAATGTCTCCTTGACATGTTCCCAGAGTGTTTTCATATGGAACAACAGAGGCTAAATAAACTAATATTAACTTTATACTGTGTTTATTACATATATATGCATAGATACATTATTTTGTCCTTTATCTCAAATTATCAACTTACCACACTCAGCAGGCAATAATATACCATGGGTATGAATTGACAGTATAAAACAAAAAAACAGTCGTGACTTCAGTGGCATTTCAAATGTTCTATTATGTGCTTTTCCCCCCTACAACAGTAAAGCCCGTCAGTATTTTGTCTATTGATCCGCTTTCTCTCTGTGATTATTTTACACTTTCATGCAAATTTAGTAAGAAGTTTTTAAACTCTATATCACTTCTTAAATAAGCTTTGCTTCTTTTCTTTCCTTGCATAGCTGGCATGGTTTGCCAGATGGGTGTCTTCATCACCCACACCATGCTTACCATGCTTTTCCCCACTTTTCTTATGCTTTCTAACTCATTTTAAAAGCACACACACACACACTGTATTAAAAGTTGATCCCATTCCATTTTCAAAACTTCTCTTTCCTTTCTAATGTATGCACAATAGGTTATTTATCATATACAAAATTCTGAGGGTCATCTTGTTCGTTCTCTGTGTCTACTTAATTTTCAGTGTTAGAGCATTCTAGGCACATGAAACTTTTATTTTTGTCATGGTCCTGAAATTGTGTGTCTGTCACATTTTTTTTTTTTTTTGGTATATTATCTTGAAAAACCAAGAATAGGAGAGCCTTCACAATCACATTGCCACATTTCAATTGGTGGTACCTGCATTTACTCAAAACATGACAACAGGTCAATTATTTAATTCTTCTATAATTCGCTTTCTTTATCTGATAAACAGAAGTAATATATTTTGAGAGTAGATAATGTGGTCTCTTTTATCTTCTTAGAGGCAAGAGAGGAGTACAAGAAATGGCTGTGGAGGTGATGGAGAAGAAGAAGTATTCAAAAGCATATTTGAAAACAGAGAGGGTTGTATATTTAGTTTCCAGAATAAATCAGTAGATTAAAATAATGGGTAATTTTTTTGAGTATTATGATTTTAACATCGCATTCCTTTCTATATATGTTTCTATACATTTCTTATAAATCAATCCAAAATAAATATTCCCATACATTAAATTCTGGGTCAACTAGTTAAATATCACATTGGCAGAAATGTACTTCATTTTTATTAATAATTATATTTTCATATCTTAGATAACTACCTTTGATTTTAGGTTAAGCAAAATTAACTGTTTATTATGTTCAGTTAATGTTAACACTACATTGACATTTAATATTCTTTATTTTTTCAGAAATCTTTTTCCTTTAACATGACATTCATGTAAAACTTAATGGTGAAATCTGAAGGAAGTTATCATATTGATTCCAAAGCAATCTTTCACTCAGTCTGTTACTGTTACCTTTTCAATATCTGTTCTTTGTTTTTCAATTAGTATTTGTGATGGCGAAATTATAACATTCAAAAATTGACCCCATATTGAACCCAGCAACCCAGTAAAATTGGCTTTAATAACATGCTATAAACCTGAAAGAAGTAAATATTTGGAAACCATTGTGTGCTCATAGAAACCACAGCATTCAGGGGAAATTGGGGTGTCAAGATCACAAAAGCAATTTACAAAACCACTCAGAATAACTTTATATTTCAAATAAGCTGGGAAACAAGTTCGAAATATATCAATTGGCAATTATGTTGAGAACGAGCCTAAGTATTATTGTGTCAAAAATTATGCTTCTTTTTGTCTTTCTGTTTCTTTAATATATAGTAAAATTTAATCCAATAACACACTATAAGAATAGATTCTAAATAAATCTTTGAAATTACCATTTATATAAGTGGAAAGGCAAGTATTTATTTATAAGAATTAAGTTCTAGTCCAAATTTTATATCTAATTAGTTGAATCCTTGGGGAATTATATAGTTATGATTCCTTTGTATAGAAAACTACAACCTGCTTCACAGGATTTCACGGAGAGTAAAATGATAAAAGTGAAAATATTATGTAAATTATTTATCTTAATTCTTCTCTTTTGGAAAAACAATATGGTTCTCTTTTTCTTCTGTTCAATTTAAATCATATAGCTGAACATGGTTCTTATAGGGTTTAGATGCCAAGCTAAGAGGTAAAAAAGACAAAGCTCTTTGATCAATTCTACATCCTTGATCCCATGTATATATATCGGGGGAGGGGGGAGGATGTTGGATCTTTTGCTTTTTGAAGAGTGATCTGAATCGTGCTCTAGTTCACAGCAGTCCACAGAAATACCTAGCATAGATCTGAATTCAAAGGTCACTCTGCTATTCACAAGTCATATTGCACTTGAGAAAGTAATATAATCTTATAAAATTTTCTTTGTTTCTTATCAGAAAAATGAAGTAGTTTTGAGAAATCAATAACAAAAATATATAAAACACTTAAAGTAACTGAAATAAAGTAGCTACTCATCACAATTAGATGTCTATTCTTTCTTGTTACTGATCTGTAGAAGAAATCAATTCCTTTTTCTATGTAAGATCTCTAGTATTACCCCTTCATGTATTTAAAAATACACACATTTGAAAATAATAATAATTATTTTCAATTATTTTGAAATTATTTGTGTCATTTTCTTCAAATTTGCTTTTAATTAACAGAAAATGTTTATGCAATTTATCTGATCTTCCTTAAATTTGTACTTTTTAGACATTTGATGGACCTTGATTTCATTATGATGACTGAAACAAGAGAAATATTTTTTGGTTTCCAAACATATTTGCAATGTATTCTTTATATCTGTACACTGATTGTTCCTCTCTTTTTGAAATTTCATGCTTTACTTCATCCTTTCTGAAATTTGAATAGTACTCAGCTGTGTGTTGTTCTCACTTCATTATTATAAAAGTTGTAGATCACAAGCATAACATTTATATCTCAAAAAAGAGATTTCTCTTTTGAAAAACTCAAACATCTTATTCTTTTATTCTCTTACCAGGAGTATATTTTCTATCCATATATAACTTTTGTTAGAAAAATAATAATTTCTGTCTGAGTTGTACCCTGCCCTGCCTCTATTTTCATCACTTTCATTGAGAAATCTCATTATTTAGTTGGATGACATGATCATTTTACATGATTTTGAGGTCCTTTTCCATTCCAAATACACTACTCAAATCATATATCAATTTAGATACCAAGTTTGCTGGATGTCGTCTCTAATTTTGATAAAAATTACATCTTTTTTTTTAACAATGTTCAATAAAAGTAGATTAGCCAGAACGATCTTTATGTAAGGTCCTGAAGTAACCACTAGAAATCACCAAGCCAAATGACCAAGAACCCACTCACATTTAGGCAAAAATTTTCAGTTGATTTCTGATTCAATAATCTGGTGTTGCATCTCATCTTTACTTGACCTTGTAGCTTCAAGTTGTGATAAGAAATATCAAATTCCTTACTGATATCTACCTAATTTTTTAAATATCAACTCATCTATTGTATTTCCCAAGGAAACAAATGAACTTAATGTGATATTACCTGTTCGAGTGAACCCACATTTGTATTAATGAACCTTGATTATAGAATCTTGCCCAGGATCAACATCAAGGGAGCTAGTCTACAGTTTGTTTATTCCATTTTGAGTCTCCATTGTAAAAATTAACGTATTTCCAAGCTTATAGACATTATTCGGCTATTTGCAATAATGACTCAATGATCACCAATGGCCATCCAGAAAGAACTTACCAGTTCTTTCACTTTAGCATCAAATTTGTCTGTTGGGGAACTTGAAATAATTCAAACAGTTATCACATAAATATCTTGATCAATCATAACTATCGTCTTGGAAAACTGCCTCTGTTATTTGTGTTTGTGCTGCTATTTTAGTCCAATGGTCATTTTACTTTTCCATCTAATTCATCATTTTGCAGCTTCAATACTTCTTTGGGAAAAATTCAGATATAAATGAAATAAGAAAATCTACAGCATTGGCTTTTTATTCTGGATTATAAAACCTAACAATGCATGTTTCATTTTGTTCATCTTTACCCCGCCCGCCCCCCAAGTCTTTCAAGGTGATTTTGACTAATTTCTGTCTTCTTCAGGGGTACTGGTCCATGGCCTGTTAGGAACTGGGTCACACAGAAGGAGGTGCGTGTTGGGTGAGTGAGCAAATCTTCATCTGTATTTGCAGCTGCTCCCCAGCACTAGCATCACCACCTCAGCTCCACCTCAGATCATCAGGCATTAGACTCTAATAGGAGCACTGGTCCAAAAAGGGCTGGACCGCTGATCTAGAGGCTGGTTCTCAGCCTCATTGTTTGAATATACTAGTGTATCATAATCTATGTAGTACTTACTGTGTCTCAGGCATTTCTTTGCAACTAATAACTTTTATGAAAAGTGAGTTATTAACTTTAACATTATTGTAGTGAGTCAAGATTTTACTTAAGGTAAGTAATTTACATTCCAGTATTAATTATTAAATAATAAAACATGAAATGGTCCATAATTTTTGAACAATAAATGATGACTGCATTGTGGCTATCAAATATCATGTATACCTTGATTTTAAAAAATAGATAGATTGATAGATAGATAGATAGATAGATAGATGATAGATAGATGATAGAAAATTTACAAACAATATGTGATATTGGTTTGCAAGATTTTTTAATTTTTGCAAAATAATGTCAAAGATTATTTTATGTGTTTAGTTTTGCAAATGTGTATGAGATTCCCTCGGGTATATAGCCAGGATAAAAATTTCTGAGTTATAGGCTCTGGTTTTTTTTCAAGTTTACTGAATATTGACAAAATGTTTTTCATATTGGTTTTAAAAATATGTACATTTTCAGCAGTATATTAGTAATTTTATAGTTCCACATTCTATTTTTTGTCTTGTTTCTTACTCTCCCCCCTCCAAGTTTTATTGAGACTTAATTAACATTTAACTCTGTATTAGTCTAATGTATATAACATAATGACTTTATATATGTATATATTGTGAAATTATTAACACAATAACTTTAGTTAACACAATAACCAACGTAGTCATAATTTTTTTTCTTGTGACAAAAACTTTTAAGATCTACTCTCTTAGCAACTTTCAAATATACATATAGTATTGTTAACTATAGTCACCGTGCTCTATGTTACATTCCCAGGACTTATTTATTTTATAACTGGAAATTTATACATTTTGACCTATTTACCTCAAACTCTGGCAACTATCAATCTCTTCTCTGCTTCTATGAATTAGTTTTTTTTTTTTTTTAAGATTTCCACATGTAAGTGAGATCATACAGTATTTGTCTTGTACTGTCTGACTTATTTCACTTAGCATAATGCCCTTAAGGTCTCTTGTTTATCCATCTTGCAAATGGTAGGATTTCCTTTTCTTTTTTGGCTGAATTTTATATATATATGGAGACTTAGGGTGTTTCCATGTCTTGGCTATTGTATATAATATATCAATGAACATGGGTATATGTGTGGGCAGATATCTCTTTGAGATAGTGATTTTGTTTCCTTCAGATATAGACAGATATTTGTTTCTCTCCTCCAGAAGTGGGATTGCTGGATCATATAAATAATCCTATTTCTAATTTTTGAGGACTCTCCATACTGTTTTCCATAATGACTAAACCAATTTACATCATTAAGAGTGTACAAGGGTTCCCTTTTCTCTACATCCTCATCTATATTTGTTATTGCATGTCTGGCCAAACTAAATAGGAGCTCAAAAGGGAGTGGAAATTAGGAGTATCAGCTGCTTCTTTCCTTTGGGTTATATTCTCAGTAGACCTGTCTTTATTTTTATTCTACTTGTTACTATTGCATGCATTTCTTTTGGTCTACTTGTCTATTCCTATTCTAAGTATTATACTGTGTTAATTTTTCTTAATTTTTAAAAGATTTTCTTTGTGACAGAGAACTCTCCTGCAACATGACTCTTGTTATGACTTCTTTGTCAATTTTTAACTGATGAGATCAAATGTGTTTTTCCACTCTATTGCAATAGAGTTTTAGAGTTTGGTTGAGGAACAAGTAAATAATTAACTATATTCCCTTCGAAAACTGAAAAGTTTTTAGTTCTTGTGATACTCAATGACATCAGAGTGTTTTTCATGACATCTAGCCAAGTGTTTACCCATTGTAATTATGTAATTAAAACTTTATTTAGTAAGAAATAATGTCAGTGAATGCATCAACAAATATGTGCATTGTAAGCTTCCTGTGGGCTAGGGCCATTCTACTGTTGCCTTTTGCTCTCTGTGCATTTAATAGTACAGTTAATCTAGTAGATATTTGATTAGAGCTAATAATTTCATTTAGAGTTCACCAGATATTTTTTAGCTGCAGGTAACAGAATATCTGCCAAAGTGGTTTAAAAAATAAGAATTAATAATCTCACATAATGAGATTTCTGAAAGTAAAGGTTTTCAGATATGGTTAATTCAACAGAACAGCAATGTAAAGGTGTGTAAGGAGTACCTCTATGTTGTTTTTGTTGTTGTTCTGCTCTCATAGCCACATCATAGCTGTCAAAGCTCCAAATGGATATCTTTATATAGCAATCCCCAAAAGTAATAAGAAAAAAAGCAGGGTTTCTCCTCATGATGTCTCTTTTATCATGGAATAAATCAGGCCTAGGAGCTCCCAGCTACCTTTTTCCTACGTCCAGTGGCTATACACAGACTGCTGTCATTCACCAGCCAGAACTAGTTAACGATTTTTCATAAAATGGAGTCTGTCTTACCTGAGCATAAAGCTAATGATTACTGAAAGAAAACCAAGTTCTTTTTACCAGTGAAAAAGAGTGACATTTATTTTGGGTAGAGAGTCAATAGTTTCTGTCATATGTAGTTTCATGTTTTTAAGAAGTCAATAAAAGAGACAACATAGCAAGTAAATGGAAAATAGTTATTATTTAGGTTTTTTCTATTTCCAGTTCATTTATAGGTCTTTTAAAAATAAAAGGTTGATTGGTACTTTCTAATGTCTTTAAATTTTTTATAATTTACACTGATTTTCTAAAGTAGTTTGCTCCTAATTAGTAATGTAAAATCTGTTTTTCCCTCACAGTTATCTTGTCAAAAATAAATTTAGCTATTTCTTAATGACTTCATTGAAATTTTAGAAAAAAAATACTCCAGAAAAGTAATGTATCCTTTAGAATGGCCTGCATTGTAGGAATTCCAATATGTAAAATATGTGTAAATATTAATAAGACTTAACTTTCTACTGATAAAGCAGAATTTATACATCCAAAGATTATTTTTTTCCATAAAATCATGTACAATTTACAGTCTATCATGAAATCTCTCCCAGGGTTTCCATTTAGAGGTTGTCTTTAGATACTGTGTCATCATTTTTTCCCTCTCTTGATTGGTTGTGTGTGTGTGTGTTTGTGTAAACAAAATAGAGTTCTTGGGACATGATTTAATTGACTCCTCCTGTTAAAAATAATTTCTACACCCAGTAGTTATTTATGGACTAATCTTGTTTCTAAGATTTAGGAGTCAAGAAAAAGGTTTGATTAAAAAAAAAAATGTGAGCTCTGGTTTTGTTTTCTAAACTACTCTAAATACAGTTTTATAAAAATCCCAGTAAACTCTTGAGTAACTGTATCATTACTAGAAAACATATATAGGTCTATAGATTATAGAGTAAAAATACTTATTCAAATCTATTTGTTTTGTTCTCACTGTTATTTGTTAACCTTTCTAGTTTCTTTTATATATCTAACAATGTATACATATTTTAAATATCTCATTTTCTTGCATCAATATTTCAGTAATTTGAATTCAAGGATAAGTGATTCTCAAGTATCTAGATTGCTTACACTACTATAATTTGCCTAACAATTGAAATCAATCTTGTATTGTCTTTCTGATGAGCTTGGCAATCTTAGGATATAAAGTATATGATGGGCAATTTCTCTAAATATCTTTGCTGGCTTCATAAAATAGGCATCTTGGAATGTGCCAAGCTTGTGAAACAGGTATCCAGAGTAGGAAATGGATAAGGTTTCTAACTTAAATTGGCTATTATGTAAAATGAACAAAAGTATCTTCCATTTCCTGAATAAGAAATGATTTCTTCCCTTCTGTGAATTGAATGGCAATCAATATGAGAGGTGAGAAAAGAAACTAATAGTAATCCTTTACCTACGAAAAATAGTACTTCCAAGGTTGGTGTGAGATGTTGCAACTATGAGATTAGAGAAAGAAATAAGTTGCTTTTCTTATGTTACTGAAAATCCACCTCCACACAATTAAACCTTGTATCCCCTTATTCTTAGGAGGCAACTTGTACATGTGAGGTGAGGTCTACGTTGTATAAATCAAAATGGAAAAGGCAGTTAAATAGAGAAAATGAGAAAGAGTGGACAGCTATGTAGATTTCCTATTCTACTTGCTATTACGTGCATTAGGCATATTATGTCTAATGTGTGCATAGTTGTAAAGTACATGCACACACATGCAGACACACACACATATGCACGCCTGTTCTCTGATTTGGAGTTCCCTTCATGGTTTATCTGGACAGATTAAATTTATTTTCTTTCTGTTTGTATCAATCATACTTTTGCTGTTTTAATAATATATTTTCCTATGAACCCTGTATTTATCTTTTTGTACTTGTACTGTCATTACCCATAATTAAAATCTTAATTCCATCTGGTCTTATACAGTTTGCTACTTTGCATATAAAGGTTATACTTTTCTTCGGTACTGTACTATAAGCTCACTATGAATAAGGAACACATTTTTTATTTTTTTAGAATTTTCCACAATTAGTACACAGTGGCCATTCAAGAATAATTGTGTGTTGAATGAGTTAATGCATATCCTTCAGAGCTGAGCACATTGAAAATGTGTAAATGATTGTATTTTAATCGATCAATTGTCATCATAGACCAACCATTTTTCTCTAAGGGTGACCAAAAATATGCATTAAAAAAATATATATATACAGTTATGCACACATGAAAGTGAAGGCACAATTTAAGAGTTTGGTTATAACGTTAGTTTAAAGTTTTAAGTCATATATACTCAATATTTCCCCCATAAGTTTTTAAAATCACTCCAAAAGTACAAAGATATATTATTTTTATTATATCTCACTAAAAAATATTCTTTCTCTCATCTCTCTTTATATATACGTTGCAGACACACATACACACATGTGTCTTGGCATTTTAACCATTTTGCATTCAAGATGAGTAATGCATGCCTAGAGTGAATAGAATACCGTTATTAATGTAGGCCATTTTAAAACATTTAAAATTATTTTTGCTTAATTATAATGTTTATTTAATTCTATGTTCATATTAAGAATTAAATTTTAAATATGCTTAATAATGGATTTTTTCTTTATAAGAATTAAATGAAAAAATATGATTGTATTTCATCTGTGGATTTTATGTATTCATTTATAGATTAATGTGCACATTGAACGGATATTGACACAGCACGTACTTTGTGTAGGTAGTATTCTAGATAATGGAAATAAGAAGGTAGCACTAATCAAGGCAGACAAGTTTCCTCATTTCCTAAAGCTTCAATGTACTTGAGAGAGAAAAAAAGAAAAAAAAATCAGAAATGAAAGAAAAGTTATAACAGATACCACAAAAACAGAAATTATCATACAAAAATACTATAAAAGACTATATACCACCCAAATCAATAACCTAGAAGAAATGGACATGTTCTTAGAAATATATAACCTTCTTAGAGTAAATCACAAAGAACTAGAAAATCTAAGTAGACTGATCAACAGTAAGAAAATTGAAACAATCATCAAAAACCTTGCAAATGTAAAAGCCCAGGACAAGATGGCTTTACTAGTGAATTCTATGAAACTTTCAAAGATGATTTAATAGCAGTTTTTCTCAAAAGCTTCCAAAAAATTGAAGAAGAGGCAATACTTTCTAAATCATTTTATGAGGCCAATAGAACCTTGATACCAAAACCTGGTAAGGATAACACAAAAAAGAAAACTACAGACCAATATCTCTGATGAATACAAATGAGAATAGCCTAAACAAAATACTAGTAAACTGAATACAATAATACATTAAAAATACTATCCATCAAGATCAAGTGGGCTTCATCCCAGGGGCACAGTGATGGTTTAACATACATAAATCAATTAATATTATATACCACATAAACAAAATAAAGGATAACAATCATATGATCATATCAATACATGCAGATGCAGAAAAAGCCTTTGACAAGTTATAGCATCCATTTATTATTAAAATATTTAATAAAAATAAGTACAGAAGGAAAGTATATCAATATAGTAAAGGCCATATATGACAAACCCTCAACTAATATCGTACTTAATGGTGAAAAACTAAAGGCTTTTCCTGTAAGATCAGGAACAAGACAAGGATGCCCACTTTTGCCACTCTTATTCAATACAGTATTGGAAGTCTTAGCTAGGACATCTGACAAGAAAAAGAAATAAAAAGGATCCAAATTGAGAATGAGAAGTTAAATTGTCCCTTTTTGCAGACGACATAATTCTTTATATAGAAAACCCTAAAGATTCCACCAAAAAACTATTAGAAACAATAAATAAATGTATTACAGTCGCAAGATACAAAATCAGTGTACAAAATTTCATTGCATTCATATACATTAATGATGAAATTTCAGAAAAAGAAATAAAAAAATTTATCTTGCAATTGCAACAACAAAATACCTAGAAATAAACTTAGTAAAGGATTTGAAGACATTATTAAAAGAAATTGAAGAGGACACAAAAAATGAAAAGATATTCTGTGTTCATGGATTGGAAGAATCAGAATAGCTAAAATGGTTATACTACCCAAAGCAATATACAGATTTAATGCAATCCACATCAAAATCCTAATGGCATTTTTTGAAAAAATAGAACAAAAAACTATCACAAAAGACCCCAAATAGTCAAAAAAATCCTGAGAAAAAAGAACAAGGCCAGAGGTATCACACGGCCTGACTTTAAATTATACTACAAAGCGACAATGAGGGATTCTGGGAAAACATGGCAGAGTGAGAGACGTCCTCATATCTCTCCCCTTGAAACAACAATAAGCTGAACATCTAAAACTCAACAAAAAACACCCAAACTGCACACCAGCATGTCTGAGCATGGGATCTACGCATAAGAGCTACTACAGGTCAGAACCCTGGGTATAGGGCGATAGACTGGGACAAATAAAGAAGCTGCCTCTTGCAGCCACCGGAGCTCCTTGCAGGAGGATGGGGAGGGGTGAAGGTGCGGCAACTTCCCTGATCAGCCCTCCTTGGAAATTCCAGGACTTACCAGCTGGCAACAGGGCCCAGTCATCAGGGCAGAAAGCAGAAAAGCGGAACTGGACAGCAGAGCAACAACAGTTGTTTTTCACCGGCCCTGGTTCCAAAACAAGACCTGAGCTGCAGCCCCTAAACCCCAAACCTGAGGGCCCCTCCCCCCATATCTTCGAGACCAAACATCGCAGAGCCCCAGGGGAATCTGAGCAAACGCTGCCCCGAAACTGTTAGGGATCCAAGAGGCTTAGACGCCACCTACTGGAAACCAAAAGAAAAGCGCCTTCTTTGCAGCAGGCTAAAGAGAG
Source organism: Pteropus medius (assembly GCF_902729225.1). Classification (NCBI taxonomy): domain Eukaryota; kingdom Metazoa; phylum Chordata; class Mammalia; order Chiroptera; family Pteropodidae; genus Pteropus; species Pteropus medius. The sequence continues at coordinate 11,337,997 of NW_024354499.1, forward strand.
AGAGATTTTTATCTAAAAATCTTTCTGGAAAAACAACAGAATACACTTCTATTAATGCCCAGGGGGATAAATAGTCCGTTAATCACCATGAACAACCAAGGTGACATGACCTCTCAGAAAGAAAGAAAAATCTCCAGAAAATGAGCTTACAGACATAGAAATATGTGACTTAAGTGACAGAGAATTCAGGGTGGTACTTATGAAAAAACTCAGTGAATTCTGAAATGAATAATATCAACAATTTCAGAAATTACAAAAACAGATGAGCACAGCAAGGAGATTGAAACCCTCAAAAAGAACCAAATAGAACTGGCGATAAAAGACATGCTGCAAGAGTTGAAAAATGAAATAGCAAGTTTGGGAAATAGAGTCGACCAAATGAAGGAAAGGATCAATGATATAGAAGACAGAAATCTAGAAATAAATCAGAAGGAAGAAGAGAAAAACCGAAGAATGAAAAATAATGAAAAAGAAATACAAGAACTAGCTGATACCATCAGGAGAGGAAACATAAGAATAATGGGCATTACTGAAGGCAAGGAAAAGGAGCAGGGAGTAGAAAGCATTTTCAGACAAATAGTGGACGAGAATTTCCCAAATGTAAGAAATGAACTGGAACTTGGAATTCAAGAGCTCAACTGAACACCCAATTATCTCAACCTAAAAAGGACTTCAGCAAGACACATTGTATTAAAGTTATCAAAAATCAATGACAAAGATAGAATTCGCAGGGCAGCCAGAGAGAAGAAAATGGTAATGTATAAAGGAAAATCTATTAGATTATCATCGGACTTCTCAGCGCATATTTTACAAGCCAGAAAGGAATGGAATCAAATATTTAAACTTTTAAGTGAAAGAAACTACCAACTTAGGATAATGTATCCAGCTAAGCTCTCCTTTAGACATGAAGAAGAAATTAAGACCTTACCAGACATACAAAAATTGAGGGAATTCTCCACTATGAGGCTTGCACTACAGGAAATTCTGAAAGGGGTCAGCTCACCTAAAACAAAATAACAACAACAAAAATACATAATTAAGAGTAAAGTGACTATCAGGCAAATAGAAGCAGAGGAGTGCAACCCTTATGAAGAACAAGGCATTATAAGCTTAAATACTAAGAAGAGAATGGCTATAGCAAGATAGTAATGAATGTTCAGCATACATAGAAATAAATTGAGATAACAATGACTAATAGGGGAGGATTCAAAGATCCAAATTCTCAAAGGGGAACAGAGATAAGGCGCACACAGAAGAAAATGGATGACTATATATATATATATATATATATATATATATATGTATCTTTTTCATATTTGTAATGGTAACTATGCACCATAGAGTCAGAACTGAAGTATATAACATAAAACAAAAAGAATCAGAGGCAAAACCCACAAAAGCCAACCAAAATAAAGAAGACAGAAACACAAGGACAAGGAAGCAATGGAAACACTGAGGTACCAGAAAGCAAAAGATAAAATGGCTATAAGAAGACTTCATATTTCAATATTCACCCCAAATGTAAATGGACTGAACTCACCAACAAAAAGGCACAGAGTTGCAGATTGGATCAAAAAACAAAACCCAACCATATGCTGTCTCCAGGAGACACATCTCAGCTCCAAAGACAAATATAAACTCAAAGTGAAAGGTTGAAAAATAATATTTCAAGCAAATGGCATTCAGAGAAAAGTGGGAGTAGTGGGACTAATATGGGACAAAATAGACTTCAAAATTAAAAAGGTAAAGGATGATACTGAGGGACACTTCATAATGATAAAGGGAATCATGCACCAAGAAGACACTTATTAATATTTATACTCCCAATCAGGGAGCCCCGAAATATGTAAGCAATTACTAACAGAACTAAAGGGAGAAACTGACCAAAACACTATCGTAGTAGGAGACCTAAAAACCCCACGGTTGGATATGGACAGATCATCCAACAGAAAATCAATAAGGAAATAACATCCTTAAATGACACATTAGACCAACTAGACATAATTGACATTTACAGAGCCTTCCATCCCCAAACAGCTGCTTATACATTCTTCTCTAGTGCATATGGAACATTCACAAGAATCGACCAAATACTGCAACACAGAAATAATCTCGACAAATGTAAGGGTTGAAATCATACCAACCATATTCTCTGATCATAATGCTTTGAAACTAGAGATCAACTGCAGAAAGAAATCAGGAAGAACCACAAATACAGGGAGATTAAACAACATGCTACCGAAGAATAACTGGGTCAGGGAAGAAATAAAAAGAGAGATCAAGAGATATATAGAAATGAATGATAACGATAGTACAACGTATCAAAATTTTGGGGACACAGCAAAAGCATTCATAAGAAGAAAGTTCATATCATTATAGGCCTACCTCCAAAAACAAGAACGAGCCTAAATAAACAACTTAATGCTTCATCTTAAAAAACTAGAAAAAGAAGAACAAATGAGACCTAAAGTCAGCAGAACGAAAGAAATAACCAAAATTAGAGCAGAAATAAATGAAACTGAAAACAAACAAACAAACAAACAATAGAAAAAATAAATACAACAAAGAGTGGTTCTTTGAGAAGATTAATATAATTGACAAACTCCTAGCTAGACTCACTAAAGAAAAAAGAGAAAGAACACAAATAAACGAAATCAGGAAAGAAAGAGGGGAAATTAAGACAGACATCGCAGAAATACAAAGGATCATACAAGAATACTATGAAAAGTATATAACGCCAAATTTAATAACCTAGAAGAAATAGTCCAGTACTTAGAAAAATACAACTTTCCCAGACCGAATCAAGAAGAACTGGAAAATCTAAATAGACTGATCAACAGTATGGAAATTGAAACAATCATCAAAAACCTACCAAAAAGTAAAAGTCCAGGACCAGATGGTTTCACCAAACATTCAAAGAAGATTTAATACCTATTCTCCTCAAACTCTTCCAAAAAATTGAAGAGGAAGTAATACTTCCCAACTCATTTTATGAGGCCAATATTACTCTGATACCGAAACTTGATAAAGATAACACAAAAAAAGAAATCTGTAGACCAATATCTCTCAAAAACACAGATGCAAAAATCCTAAATAAGATACTAGCGAACCGAATACAGCAACATATTAAAAAGATTATACACCCCAATCAAGTGGACTTCATCCCAAAGGCACAGGGATGGTTCAACATACGCAAATCGATTAATGTGATACACCACATAAATTAAAAAATAAGAATCGTATGATCATATCAATAGATGCAGAAAAAGCCTTTGACAAGATACAGCATCCATTTATGATCAAAACACTCAACAAAATCAGTATAGAAGGAAAGTACCTTAACATAATAAAGACCATCTATGACAAACCCTCAGCCAACATTATACTTAATGGTGAAAAACTACAAACCTTCCTTCTAAGATCAGGAACAAGGTAAGACTGTCCACTATCACCACTGCTATTTAATATAACATTGGAGTTCCTAGCAAGTGCAATTATGCAAGAGAAAGATATAAAAGGCATCCAAATAGAATACAAAGAAGTCAAACTGTCACTATTTGCAGATGACATGATTCTCTATGTAGAAAACTCTAAAGACTCCATAAGAACACTACTAGAAACAATAAACAAATACAGTAAAGTCTCTGGATACAAAATCAATGTTCAAAAACCCATAGCTCCTGTTCCTATATGTTAATAATGAAGCATCAGAAAAAGAAGTGGAAACATAATTCCTTTTGCAATTGCAACAAAAATAATAAAATACCTAGGAATAAATTTAATGAAACATGTGAAGGACCTATATAATGAAAACTACAAGACCCTATTAAAAGAAATCAAAGAAGATACAAAGAAATGGAAAGATATTTTTGTGTTCTTGGATTGGAAGAATCAACATAGTTAAAATTACCTTATTACCTAAATCATTATACAGATTTAATGTCATCCTCATCAAAATCTCATTGGCATTTTTTAAAGAAATAGAACAAAAAATCATCAGATTTGTATGGAAGCACAAAAGACCCCAAATTGCCAAAGCCATCCTGAGGAAAAAGAATGAGGCTAGGAGCATCACTCTGCCCAACTTCAAATTATACTACAAAGCAACAGTAATCAAAATGGCATGGTGTTAGCAGGAAAACAGACACACAGACCAGTGGAACCGAATCGAGAGTCCAGAAGGAAACCCATATTTATATAGCAAACAATTTTTGACAAAAAAGCCAAAACATATAGTGGAGAAAAGAAAGCCTCTTTAATAAATGGTGCTGGGAAAACTGGAAGGCCACCTGCAAAAGAATGAAATTAGATTGCTGTCTATCACCACACACCAAAATTAACTCAAAATGGATTAAGGACCTGAATATAAGACCTGAAACAATAAGATGCATAGAAGAAAACATAGGAACTCAACTCAAGGACCTTGGACTTAAAGAGGATTTTATGAATTTGACATCAAAGGCAAGGGAAGTAAAAGCAAAAATTAATGAACAGGACTGCATCAAACTAAAAAGCTTCTGCTCAGCAAAAGAAATTGTCAATAAGGTAAAGAGACAACCATCTCAATGGGAAAATATATTTGCAAGCAACACCTCCAATAAGGGCCTAATATCCAAAATATACAAAGAACTCATATGACTCAATAACAACAAAAAAACAAATGATCTAGTCAAAAAATGGGCAGAGGACCTGAACAGACATTTCTCCCTAGAGGACATACAAATGGCCTACAAACATATGAAAAGATGCTCAACATCGCTAGCTATTGGGGAAATGCAAATCAAAATCACAATGAGATACCATCTCACACCTCTTAGAATAGCTATAATCAACAGGACAAGTAATAGCAAATGTTGGAGAGGATGCAGAGAAAAAGGAACTCTCATACACTGCTGATGGGAATGTAAATTGGTACAACCACTATGGAAAACAATATTGGAGTTCATCAAAATTTTAAGAAGAGAATTACCATATGATCCAACAATCCCTCTTCTGGGTATCGACCCAGAAAATTTGAAAACATTTATCTGTAAAGATATATGCACCCTGCTATTCATTGCAGCATTATATGGTGGCCAAGATGTGGAAACAACTGAAGTGTCCTTTGATAGATGATTGGGTAAGGAAGATGTGGTATACATATACAATGGAATATTTCTCAGCCATAAAAAAGATGAAGTACTGCCACTTATGACAACATGGATAGATCTTGAGATTATTATGCTAAGCAAAATAAGTCAGAAAAAACAGTTGAGAACCATGTGATTTCACTCATGTGGGATATAAAACTGACAGCAACACATGAATAAGGCAAACAAACAAAAATTCATAGACATAGAAAACAGTATAGTGGTTACCAGAAGAAAGGGGGGAGGAAGAGAGGTAGATAAAGGTAAAGAGAGTAAAATATATGGTGACAGAAGGAGGAGATTTGACTTTGGGTGGTGAACACACAATGCACTATACAGATGGTGTGTTGTTGAGTTGTACACTTGAAACCTATTTGATTTTATTAACCATTGTCACCCCCGATAAATTTAATAAAAATAAACAAACATACTAAGCAAGCAAATATTAAATAGTGTTAATGCTAAGAATAACATTTAATTGGGGGTTGTTTAGACTATGAGTGCTGCAATGACTCAGTATGAGGGCCCTGAGGCAGAAAACAGCCTGGGTTGTTGCTTGAGAAGGAAGAAAGCTCTACACTTGGCCCTATGGAAGTAAATAAGAGAGTGTTATCTGATGTGATCAAAGAGGTAAGCAGCTGTTAGATCACATGGGACAGGAGAGGTCAAAATAAAAAAGTTTGAATGTTATTTAAAATTTAAAATTTGAACATATTGAGATTTTCAACAGGAAAGTGACATGATCAGATTTATATTTTTGCTGAAATTTTGCAAGAGTCTCCTACCAAATGGCCCTGATTCCTAATTCTCTTCTTATCTCCCTGCAATGAAGCATAAGTAATCTTTGCTAAAATGTGAGATAAGGTGAAATGGGGGCCTTTCTATGATGGGAGCAGGGTTGTAAGAAAGAAATATTTACTACTTGTGCTTGGTTACAGGCAACAGTCCTGGAACTTTATGTACATGCAGGATGCGGTAGTAGTCGAGTAATAGACACCTGGAGGTTGATTAAAAGCTCTAACATACATTCGGGAATGTGAACAGTCTTTTGTCAATTCGCCCCCAACTATTAACAAGCTAACAGTTCTGTCTTTTTTCTTATTCTTCATCTGGCTGTAATTCAATTTTGAACACCTCAGAAATATTTTTCTTGTCAATAATATAATAAAAATAATAGTTTTAATAATAATTTAATAATACTTTTGAATGTCCTCTATGCAGCATCAATATGATTTAATGGAAAGATGGATTAGTTTGGAACTCAACAGATATGTACTTGAACTCCTGCTCCACCAATTCATCATTTCTTCTTGGCTTTGAAAGTACCAATAAACATCTCTAAGCCTCAGTTTCCACATCTGTAAAACGGAGCTATTAAGTCTTACATGACAAGAATAATGTAAGGATTAAATGAGATATTTGTAAATCATTCAACATTATGATTGGCACTGGCAAGAAACTTTAATATTAGTTACCGTAGAAAGACGAATGTTTCCAATTCTTCATTTTCTCCCTTCTAAAAAGTTTACTGTTTGTTATGTAGTTTTATTGCAGCCAGAGCTGATTAATACATTGGCTTTTTCCTTATTTTTTTTTTAAATCATGCCAATTCTCAATATTTAAATTGTATCCAAAACATAATTGTTCCATGGGAATTAAAGAGTTCTCAAGTATAGCTCTCTAGGACTAGAAAGGAGTTATGTAATAAGACTGACAGCTCAGAGGGGCCACATGGCAGGTCTGACATGATCAGTGACTGAATATAACCACACAGGATGATCTGATCACAAATTCCTAACTGGGCAGGTCATAGCAAGTAGTCTGGCCCCAGGTCTATTGCTTCTTTAGCAAAGATCAAGCTTTACCTTAAATGAACTCTGTCCATTGTTCTTATGCATCTAGGATAACCCATCTTTGAAACGTCAGAGTAATTTTCTTTTCCAACCCCCTAGAAGGCACAACCTCGTGCATCAGAGCACAAGACTACCAGGGCACGAGACTATGGGACCTCTCATTGTTATCTTGTTTCCTGCATATCATCTCTATGCGTATCATAAATGTTAAATGTTAACTATCCTTTATCCACAAATGTAAAAGAAATATGTGTTTCTCCATTTATTTTTCAGCCTGTCCTAGAGATTTCTTCACTTTCCTTTCTCCCACCTCATTAATCTACTACCAGTGGAGCCCATGTACCTTCTTTATATTTTCTCCTTTGATTCTTTTTTGTTTTAAATGGGAAATATGCATTTATTTTATTTAATTAAAAAAATTTTTTATTAAGTTTGTTGGGGTAACATTAGTTAATACAATTAATTTTCAAGTGTACATTATAATTTGACATCTATATTCTCTATTGTGTGATTACCACCCAAAGTCCTGTTTCCTTCAGCTACCATATATTTGATCCCATTACCCACTTCACCCTTCCCCTACCCCCTATATCCTTTGGTTATAAATGCGTAAAAGGAACTGCAAAACTGCCACTCTCCAGAGCATTTCTTCGGCCCATTGATATTTTGCTTCTGGGCATGTCCTCAAAATTTTGGTTCAAATAAATTCATAAAACTTTTCTATAGGTTGGACGTATTTTGAACTGTAGTTAACATTAATTATCAGAAAACTAGAATTTGTTAATAGTAACCCTGGAGTAGCACTGTGGTAGAGTCAGTTGGAGAAAAAACAAAAATAAAAACAAAATAAGCACATGAAGCTTGATTAACTTAGAATCTCTCACTGGAAACATACTATGAGTTCTTCAGGAGGTCATATTTCCCAAGCATGCTTAGGAACTCTGAGATGGATGAACTGGATGCAGGAAAATTTCATAGATAATGCTGGTTTTCAGTTGGAAATGAATTCTGAAGCCCTTTAGTCTTACAGATACTGCTATGAAAAGCATAGGAATCATTATTCACTCCCTGAGTTTTGTTTTATCTGAGGACTAAGGAAAGGCTCTCGTCTCTCCCAGCCCGAAGGCCAGTGTCTCCTGACTGCACATTCATCTTCCTGCCTAATGGGACCTGCGTCCCTCAGAGGCTACTGGCAAGACAACCTTCGGGATTTGATCAAATTTATCTTCTGACTATTGTTTTTGTCTCTAATGAGCCAAAGTGACACTTTACATTGAAAGTTAAAAAGGGAAGAGATAGAGGATGTCCATTGATTTACCGTTTTATTAGATTTCTGATTGGAAACAGAGATGAGCTGTGGTCTTACACGTAAAATCACCCATCTTTCACTTCTGAAGCATTCAGATTTGAACTTGATGAGCTATTTATCCTAACTCTGTCATGCTGTGTAACTGCGAATACAGAGCTTTCAGGGGGAGATGGGAGGCAATTGTTAAAGTAGGAATTCTGAGTAGATGCAATCAAGGTATCTTTCTCAACTTTTTAACTGTACCTCAATAGTGAAGGGAGGAAGGAAGAAATAAAGAGGAATAAAGGAAGGGAGGAAGGAGGGAGGGAAGAAGGAGGAAAGAAGAAAAGAGAAACAGCTACCTCTCGAGCAATTAGTATAAGCCAAGCATGTATTAGATACTTCATATTATATGATGCATATATTTTTATACTCAGCTGATTTTAGATGTTGACTCCGAAAGCTATATATCAATAGATCCATTTTACAGATGATGAATTTACATCGTTTAATATCCTAGAGCTAATTAGAACCTATATTTAAATATAAATAAAATAATTAAATAATATAATGATATAAAAAAATAATCATCGTCTCATTTAACCTTTGTAACAACTGTCTGAAGGTATTTTTTTACTATTCAGACTTAGAGGAAACAAGCTAATGAAGGTTTAACAACATTCAAAAAGTCCCATGGCTTACAAATGACAGAGTGCTGCTCACGCTGGAATTGCCTAACTACAAAGTTCCTGCTTTTCTCCTTCTAAATAAAGAATGTGTTTATATTTAATGAGATTATAAAAACAAAGCTCATTTGTTTTCCAAGTATGTTTTGGAGGAGAAGTGCAGTTGGTGATTAGAATAGACCTTGAGCATTGCATTTTCTGTGCTGGTTCATACATCTTGCTTAATTTAAATAATTTCCAAGTCTTTTTTTTTTTTTTTAGTTTGTTACAAAGTAAAATCTCTCCTTCCCACCTCTCAACTAACTACTAATTGCCTTTCTCCTATTTAGCAGAAATGCACTTCTGTCTACCAAACTAGTTTCTCCTTCTGCTAAAGAAGCAAGGTTTCAGTGGCAATTAAGAATAATTGTTGTGATTTCTCCACCTATCTAACTCTGGTTTCCAACGGAGCAACACATCCCAGTAGCCTTCTAAGACAAGAATGTTGAAAGAAAAATATATCTTTTGAAAACCAAACACCACTGAGTTTAGGATCCAGTAATTCTTATTAAGTCTCTCTTTCCTCAAAACAAAATTGATATGTAAAACACAGAAAACGATGGAATAAAATGTTGCTCTTCTTCAGACAATGTCAAACATTAGAGGATTTAGCTGAGGAGGGCAAGGTAGTAACTACAGTTTATGAAGTAAGAAGTGATCCTAAAGTGTTCTGCAAGTTTTACTTCACTTAAAATTCCAAGATTGTGTCATTCTTTTGAGTTATCAATTCATGAAGAGCCCTTGTTTAAAATAAAAATTTTCTTTGAAGTGATTGAGGGTGATCCAAGTTTAGCCATCTCAAAATGTGCTTTTTGGGATATGGAATTTTAAGCTGATTATTAAGAAACAAAAGACTCGGGAGGAATCTTCGACCCTCCCCAGCATAAAAACTTCAACTACCCAGTGCATCTACAGGTCTCACAGTCTTATGGCAGGTACTCTAGCATGTACATCCATAATAAATGTAGATGTTTTTCCCTGTTAATCTGTCTCATGTTAATTTGCTTATGAGCCCAGATAGAACTTAGAAGGTGGGAGTAAAGTGTAGAGCTCTGTGTGTGTGTGTGTGTGTGTGTGTGTGTGTGTGTGTGTGTGTATTTGTGGTAGAGAGAAGATGAGAATCTTATTAAGACATTTAGTGCCTTTACAACCTTCATACTTATCTATCTGGAAGGTATAGAGCAGGACTTTTGGGAGATGACTCAAAGTACTGAGATTTTTTATTTTTTTTTAGTTAAGTTCTGGGCACTCTGTTCCCCTGAATGATCTTCAACTAAGTTCTTACATGTGATATGTAGTTGTAGAGAATTTCACTAGTTGCCATGGGATTCATTTAAATTTGATTGCATCTAATTGCAGTGGACTTATAACATAGTAGAGAGTAAAAAAAAAAGTCACACAAAACTCAGGTTTTCAAGAACTGATCCAGAACATAGGAAACAAATCATCTAGTAATAAATTAAAAAACAATAACACTTCACTCTATCAAAATATTGTACTGATACTGTTATGGATAGTCATCCATAAATGTAGAAGTATATAGTCTCATTACTGTTTTTATTTGTACATTTGGCATTCAATCATAAGGCAAAATGAATATTTACCTCGATAGTTAGCAAGAGGTCTTCTTGTTCTAAAATACTTTCTACCCTCTCTTCTTATGTCTCCACCATTCAAAACACTCTATCGTTGGAAAAGACAACTCTTGTGAAGAGTCATATTCAAGAAACCTGCATTCCCAACTTTTATTTTTGTGCAGATGCCAAATAAGCGGGTCATAGCCTCTTTTGATATCAATTTCAAGTATTAGAAAGGCCATTCATTCCCCACCCCATTGTAATTTTCCTAAATAACAATATGGATTTTGGAAATGTCAGCACAATTTCCCTGTTGGAATAAAGTTACTTCATATTAAATTCTTTCAAACTTCGATAGCAAACTACTTCCAGACCGGTTTTAGGGATTTGGTTTTTCATCTCATCATTTTTGCTATTCCTTTGCTTCAATTCTAACTTCAAATATAAAACTTTATGTTCTCCTAAATGCTAATCTTATCCATTATCCTCATATAAATCCTATCAGCACCCCATGCTCATCACGTGGACATTTTATGTGGAACTCCTGCTTTGATGTCTCCTGCATATCCAAGTGCTAGACATGAAGGCAGGTGATTCTGAGAGCAGCTTCCTGCAGTCAGAGAGGAAAACTATTCATGTGAGATCAGGCAGGCCTTGCTGTTTTCATTATGCCTTGGGCTCTTCTATTGGATTATTCTCCAGCAGTGACATTTATTGAATAATGTTCTTTACAACTCAAGATTTGGAGATGTTGGACTTTAAAATAAGAGAGAGTAGGGAATAGAATCAAAATGAGTTTTCATTGAGATATGCTTCATTTTTCTCTTGCAATTACCTCAAAAATAAGTTCTTACCAATAGGTTCCCAAGTGCCTCCTCAGAGAACATAATAACACAGAAAGTAAGCACAGATATTATGTGTGCAGGTGAGGAATCAACTTCCCAAAGCAGTTTCCCTTGTCCTTATTAAGAGAAAATGTAAGAACAGAGAAGGAAACACACAATTTCACGGCTGGATTTGGCTCCAGTGATCAAAAACTTCCTCATGGGAGAAACCCTAATCATTTTTAAACCAACGGGTGTTGGCTGGTAAAACTAAACAAAGCATCATGATTTTTCAGGCAGAGTAGCTTGAATGGAGTAAATAGAAGTTTATGCCAGGACAAAATTGGAAAACAGGTTGCATTGTCAGGAGTGTGCTAGAGGGACAACATGCAGTGACAAAAGGAGGACCAGAAGGTGACTTCAGAGATTGAGGGCCAGCCCTGGATTCTTTCTGTACCCTTAGTGGGGGTTCACAGTAAGATGGACTGTGTCTACTTAACATATCTGATAACTGTCTAGTATATCAGATACCTAAGGTATACTTTTTGTCAATTTTCAGAAATTTCTTTTCAAAAGCAGCAGATTTGTATGAAAGTCCTGGTTATTAATGTTCTTACTAGGTAGGGCTTAAGCAAAGATTTTACACTTTCCTCAGGAAAGATTTTAAACATGCTATGTTGGCCACTCCTCTACTCTAGTCCCCCCACTGCTGTATTCCCTGGGCGGCTTGGATTGCACAACGCATATCCTCTGGTTTGAATTAGGCTACATCATTGAAAAGGATATGCAGATGCTTCTCAGTGGTATAGATTATAAGACAGTAGATTATAAAAGAGTTTGGAGTATTTCTTTTCCTCACTCTTTTCCTGCCTCGACACTAAGTTTCTGCTAGTAGCTTGTTTTGACTCCTGCCAGATCAAACAGTCCCTTCTCTGGCTCTGAACTCTCTCCAGGCAGCAAACCTACAGGTGATAATATTTCCCACTCCTCTGTCTATATCCCTTTCATTAAGTTCTTCTCGTTTCACCCCTTTTGAGTAAGAATTTCATTCTTGCTAAAACTCTGACTTTTGTTGTTGCACCCATTGGGACTGTGAGACCTCATGGTTACATGGGGATCCCAGAGAAGATGCGGCAGAGGAAACAGCCTCTGTTTAGGCTATGTACACATCAGTCCTCATCATATGCCCTCTACATTCCTCCTTCCAGCCTTTCATGAAGTCCTCAATGTTGATATGTTGTTTTTGGGTTAACTTTAAAGCCCTCTATTAAACCACAACTCAGAATAAGCGCAACAAATTAAGCATTTGGGCTCAGCTCAATCTGTCAAAGCACTTTCTGCAAATTATGAGGGAGCAGGGATTATCCATTCATTCATTTATTTATTCATCTATTTTATTTTTCATACAATCCTTCCAGGCGCTTTCAGTATATGCCTTCGTGCCAATCTCCTGACTGGTGGGTAACAAAAGGCATTACTCCTGTGGCTCAGTGAAGAGTTAAACAGAAGCTGTTACCACCATGAAGCCCAAAGGTACAAGAAGAGAAAATTTTATGGCCAGGAACTCATAGAGTGCTGGTGCTGCAGAGTCAGTCTGTCAAGAAGGAGCTGAAGTTGAAGAACATACTCATTTCTGGAAGATGCAGAGAAAGTGGGAGGGATTGTTCTATTTTTCTCTCTTTCCTCACTCAAGTTTCTGGAGAATGCTTCCTTTTGATTAAACCCAATATTAAGCCACAAGGCAAGGTAGTCTGGGTGAGTCAGTTTACAAAGGTCAGTCCCTTGAAGAACAAAACTGGGGAAAGAAGAGTAGCTCTGGCTTTGTGACAAATGAAAAGTAACTTACGTAGTCTCCAAATGATGTAGAAGGTGAATGTACAAGTCCTGATGAAGAAGATAATGGTTCTTGTTCACAAGGAGCTCAAAATATAAGGGTTTTTATTCCAGAGGCAAGACCAGCAGTGATATGCAGTGATGTTGACTCCACTTGTCAGAATTATCTCCCTAGGAAAGTATGATTCTTCTCTGTACCAATAAATTCTTTTATTGGTACAGAGATAGAGGTTTAGACTCTATCGAAAGAGACATTGATAGCAAAAGTTTCTTCCATGCTTAGTTTGCATAGATAAGTTAAGTTTGGATTTTCAATGGGCCACTTTAGTTGTATCAGAACAGTACATCTGTACTCCTTGTCGCCTGTCAGAAAGAAGCTTCTTGTCACTTCTTTGAAACTGTATTGCATGAGGAATATAGACACTGGAAGTTCCGGCGGTGGATACTCTATGGCTGGTTAGATTAACCAGTATTTGGATTTCTAGAGGACATTTTATGTAGGAGGTCTCCAAGGCCACCATCAGACTCAATGATTCACTAGAAGGATTCACAGAACTCAGAAGTTGGCATGCTTACTATTAGGGCTTATTATAAAGGATATAGAGTAAAATCAACAAAGGGAAGAAACCAGTAGTAGGCTTCCAAAAGTCCCCTTCCAGTGAAGTCACACAGAATAGATTTAATTTCCCCTAATATAATAACAATTGTGACATATGGAAAGATTGCCAATATGGACACTTTTCTGAGCCTGGTTGTCCAGGGTTTCATTGGGCGTTAGCTACATAAACATATAGTGCCTATGTGACTGACCTCAGTTACTCAAGCTCCAGGCCTCCAGGGGGGAAACAGGTCACATTATCAGCATATAGACTATCTGGAGAAACTGATACACTTTGGTTCACAACCTCAGACATGCAAAAACACTCTTATCAGACAGAACATTCCAAGAGCTTAGTCCTAAGTAGTCACCATAGGCCAGTCATGGAAATAGCCTTTCTTGGGAATGTTCAGGGTTCCAGCAGTCTAGGCCTGCTGAATTAACCCTTTTGCATACACATGTAAAAGTGGAAGATTTGACTTTCTGATTCCTCTCTCAACATGAGCAGCGTATCTGGAAAATAATATAAGTAACCCATGCCTACACTTTTCTAATTTGAAGTTAGCCACCAGCAAAACTGTGAGACTAATCATGTTGATTCTTGTGTCCCCAGCTTCTCCTTTGTATCATTTCTCCACATTTAGGGCTCACTCAGTCTCTGGTTCCAAGTTCTCACCATCTTCATGTTCTCTTCTCTTCCCCCATCGAATCCCATTTTCAGAAAGGCTTAGAGATTGCCATTTACTGCTTATAGTGAGCCTAACTCTCTACTTAGAGAGTTTACACCTAATGTCCAGCTCTTTCTGGCAAATGACAGGATGTGGCTCCTGCTAAATGAAGAAGAAAACCCCTGGGAAATCATCACTGATCCCAGCCCTCTGTCTTAGGTGTCCCATACTTCACCTTTGGAACCTTGTTTATACTATCAAGACAATGGTAATTTTGACTCTAAAAAGCTTTGACCATTGGTTATCAGCTCACTACTATTCACATGATTATTAAACCAAGCAAAACAGTTCGCAATGATATCCTCGATCTATTTATTGAGTACAGCATATTTCTTCTCCTTCCTTATTGGAAAATATAACTTCTCAATAGTAACTTGAACAAAGTATGATGAACCTTATATGTTTCCATAAATATCACTGAACATTTTCCCACTTTGTGAATCAGTATTTCTCAGATATTCACTGTTAATTGGCAAATTATTTTTTGAAATAAAAACATCACCAAGGGAACAGAGTTCATATATTTCATGTTTTGCTCTTTCCTCTAGCCCTGGCTGAATTTCAACTAAAAATAAATTGTTGAGACCACAAAGCGACATGACTGGAAGCAGGATGGAAAACTACCCATGAAATTTCGATAGTCGGCTTCATATTATATCTTCCCTTTCCCCCTGCAAACCTCTGAAAGAACACAAAACCATTTGTTATTTAGAGATAAGCAGCTGTGTTTGGGACAATGTAATTATGAATAACACTTTATACTCTAGGCAAAGAAATGTGCATGTGAATATTTTTATAAATGTGTATGTTTATCGGAATGGCTGTTTGTTTCAGTATATGTTTGTCTGTTTATGCATGTAAGGAAGGCTACTCAGCACACAGCATCTCAAGATCAGTGGTCTCATTTCTAAAAAAAAAAAATATAGAAAACATACAAGAATGAGGAATATAAATCTAGTGTCCTATAGCCCAGAAGGCTGTAATAGTACAGCCGTCTTTCGAGCATATATTTTTCTATGATGACTTGAGAAAAGAAAGCAGGACTCCTTAAGACATTTCTAAGATAAACAAAAGTAGAGATGTTTAGTGTACTTTTTTGTAGCAACTTCCCTTCTCTTGGAGGGCTGGTACTCTTGTTCAGGTAGAGACAGAAATGCTACTGTGTAAAAGAAGATTTTCTTAAGAGCCCTGATTTATTTTTCAATTTAGCACTGAGATTGCTTTCCTGGAATTTATTGTAATTTTTAATCTCTCTCTCTCCCTCACACGCACACACACACATCCCATGTTCACTGACATCCTTCCTCTGTTCTCAGTGGTTCGTTCACTTACTGCCTCAGTCCCACCACATTACAGTCACTGTCCTTGTGTCGGAGCACAATTTTGTCTTTTGGTAATAATTAAATTGCATTTTTCTGGGCTTTAAAAACCTCTATTAATTTATTCACATCATTCATTGAATCCAGTCTGCATTAAATACTGTGCTGGGTCCTTGGTATGCATATTTAAGTGAAATGATAAATTCCTGCTTTTGCAGAGGGCTTATTCAAAAACACAAACAAACAAACAAAAACGATGCATACAATCACCTAAATGACTAATCAATTCCAATTTTGATAAATTCTCCTAAAAGTTCAGAGTTCTAGGGTTGCATATAAACCTACCCTAGTCTGGGAGGATGGGAAGGATATAGCTAGGAAAGAGAAAGGGAGTGTTTTGGAACAGATAGTGAGAAATCTCTGAAATAGGGAGATGTATTGTGTAGTTAGGGTTTAATGAAGAAAGTAGTAGGGTTAAAGCACATAGGGCAAGGGAAAGAATCATACAAAATGAGCTAGAAATAAAGCAAACATTAGATACTGCAATCCTGAGGAAGCTATCCCCAAAGAACTGGAATACATGAAAAGAGCAAGAGCAGGTTATCAAGTGAGTGACCAAATTTTTGTTACTACAGATTAATTATTTTTCTTTTTTTGTATTAGAATCGATCAAGTGGGGATAAAAATATCTTAAATATCTCTTCACCTTGTTCAGCACTTGACACATGGCAGGCGCTCAAAATGTATTTGTTTAATAAATGACTAAACAATGCACGAAGAAAATATGCTGGCCCTTAAGACTGTAAGATTCCCAAGAATAGAAAATGTGTGTTTTTAACTTCCCTCCTCTCGACTTCTAACAAATGATAGGAAACGTAAGCAGTGTTTACTGTATATTTGCTAGATTGTTTTGACTTTTACTCTCTATCTGTCTCCCAGTTGTGCCAATATCTCTCCACACTATTGTCGTAAAAGTAGCTCCCCCAATATCTGTTACCTCTTATTTTTTCTAATTCCAAAATTTGAAAATTAATTTGTTAGAGGAAATATCAAAAAAAAAGAAAGAAAGAAAGAAAAAAAAACCCTTCATTCCCAATAGGCACACAAATTCATAGGCACACACTCAGATCCTTAGATTACTATATGAAGCAAAAAAGGGACTAATGAGAATGTTTTAGTGAATCTGTCCTATGCCTTTTGCCTGGTTTTGATGATCCTTATCTTCATTTGCTATAATCATCGGAATTGCACATTTGCTTAAGTGTGTGTGCAATGGCATATGACGAGTGAATGAAAATCAGCAGTCTGGTCATTTGCACTCCAATCGATATTTCCTTCCACTCAATTAGCATGCATTCTATGGTTTTAAGGCCTACTTATTGGTTCTGCCATTTTGCTATAAAACTTAAGTGTTGAACTTTCAAGCTGCATCATAATTACTTTATTAGTGGTTGAAATAATTTGTAAAATGTTGAGGGAATGTTCTTGCCAAAAGCCCATGTATAAGACTAATGTAATAAAACATTCTAATGCTTCTCAACTTGGAAAGCGTGATGCCTTTTGTTTCAGATAGTAAAATCTTCTTTAACTAGAGACAATATTTAACTGAATGTTTTAAAAAGTCAAAATTTTTTTTCTCATATTCAATTGTGCTCTTTATATTACCGTGAATATAATTTGGTTTACTTTTTTCTCCCTGTTCTCCTTTTGCAGTGCTTCCTTATTTTTTTTCTTTCCCTTCTATGAATAGAACTATATCTCAGGATGTGTATTTTTTATTGAATAAAGTGCATCCTACTATTTTCAAAGTACTTCAACTAGCTGGCTTTGTGGTGATAGTACAATCATATTATTGTATAAGAGAGAAAAGGGAAAGTATTTTAATCTTTAAAGTCCTACCAGAAAAACTTAACCATAAATTCTTACTGAGATTACCTTGGGTTGACAAAAATCTGCCTCTTTATCTCCCGATGTTAATCTCTACACAGAGATCAAATGATTTAGCTTTGTGTCCCATATCTTGGATGCAGACTGGCTTTCCTGTAATCTGGGTTTTTGAATTAGTCATCATCTTTCTGCCTTGTGACCTGGTCATTCTTTTAGCCACCATTGCTAAGATGGAGAGGGCTTTCTGCTTTAATTGTATTACAAACTCTTAGTGGTCTCTTAAAGGAAAGGCTTAGCTCATCATTTTTCTTGCAGTTCTCTTTTTAAGGAAATTGGTGTCATCTCCTCTCTAGACTGGGACAAAATAAGTGACATCACCTATTTATGCACTCAAACTTTTTGTTTTCTACTAAGAATCAACTTGTTTCTAAAATAGAAGGCAAATAAATTCTTCGCTTTTACTTGAAGAACTCTCTGGTGGCATTAACTGGGCACTTTTACAGACGCCTTTGGAGTTCTCCTATTATTTCTGTAAGTGGACCTACCACTGAACTTGAAAACTAAACCTCTAGGGAGCTTTTCTGCTGTGTCAGAGGTAAATAGCCCACATATAGACAATAGCTTCGGAACTTCTATGGGATTCTCATGGTAAAATCTGTGGTCTTTCTCATGGTAACCTAAAAAAATAAAATAAAATAAGTAAGTTTAACTGATTATATCTGCAATTCCAAAACAAAAATCACATTACTTATTTTTATTATATTTGTTTCACTGGACATTAAATTAAATATTGGCATTATTGGACCAGAAGCCCTTCAGAGAACTCCATAGAAAAAAATTATCCTAAGATTGTGTTCAAGGATTCAGCCCTCTCGCAGTTCAAGTGCTTGGTGAAAAGCAACCCTACAAAAAGCTAAACCAGAAAAGAAGGACGAAATCTATAACTGATGTGAAATTGTATATTTATATAAAAAGAATGAATTTACTAGTTTTTCAGAACACTTTATTTCCTGTTTTGAAAGGAGGTAATGAGATCTAAGCATATGCAACTATATCTGTATATCTATGTTTAATTTTTGTCCACATATTTATTTTCATGTAGCTTTTAATATGCTAGCCTCACGAGTCATACATTTAATTGTAAATAGCATGGCCAAACACAAGTGAGGCCCCAAGGATTACTTTGGATAACTTGCTGATTAGACATATTAAAATAAGACGATATAAGTAAGTAGAAATATTTATAGTAAAACAGTTTGTTCCAATTTATGGACTCCTTTACATCCATTCTGTCTCTTTCTACACAGTAATAACACAGGACATAAATAAACTAGAGGGAAAAAGGGAAAAGCAAACAAAGTATGGGGAATATATCTTGGTTTCATTTGTGTCAAAACAGCAATAAACTGAAAAAATATATTCAGCAAAGGTGCTATTTGGATTTTATTTATAAAGGCTAGCATCTCTGGCTTAATGTTCATTAGCTTTGTCCTTGTTGCCTAGTTACAGATTTATAATTTTCATCTCTGCTGTTATTGATGGCTCTAATGTAGAGAGCAGCAACTGAGGGCCTGATGAGAAAGAATGCTTTAAATCTCTATTCAGATATGTTGCTAATATTTTTTTGTATGTGCCTAGTGCACATACAATGATCTGAGAAAGGAATAATCTTAAAAAAAAAGTGAGAAGTAGCACAGAGGTGGTCTGAGATGGCCCTGTGTTTGTTCTATTAGTTAAGCGCAGTGTTAAAAAGTACTTATTTTATAAACAGAATTTGCTTGTAAAATGGTATTGAACTAGGTTAGTAATTGTTCCCTAATTGTATCTGAGGTGTGGTGGTTATATCATTAAAAAATTTTTATCAGAGACATGCCAAGAAAAAAATCTACAGACCAAATTAACACAATTATAAATGTTATATTGGTGAAATATGTAAAATAAAAATTATGGCCCTAGAATTTGAACAGTGATACTGACAATAAAGATAGATGGATAATCAAATTCTGAAAAGCTTAATTTTAGAAGTTTAGAGATATACTGGTCTTGGGTGTTTTCAAGTTCTCAGGAGTGTTCCATACTATACTAAAATGTCCATCTCTTGATGAACTTTATTTCTAATAAAGTAGAATCAGAGACATTAGATAAAATCTGAAAGATAACCTCTAGATCAGTGGTTCTCAAAATGTAGCTTCTAAACCGGCAATACCAACATTGCCCAATCTTGTTAGAAATGCAGGTTCTTTGGCTTCATCCTGGAAAAGTCTGGAGAAAGGGGGTGGGGCCCACAAACCTGTGTTTTAATAAGTGAGCCAGTGATGTGTTATACCTTAAGCTTTGAGAACTGCTGCTCTAGAACAAGGTTTCCCAGCCTCAGCACTAAGAACATTTTTGATCAGGCAATTGTTGTGAGGGGCTGTCATCTATGCTGTCATGCTACAGGTTTTAGAGACATCCTGTACTCTGCCCGCTAGGTACTAGTGACACCCTTACTAGTTGAGTTGTGACAACTGGAAGTGACTCCAGACATTGCCGATGGCTCTCAAGGGGAAAAGTTGTCCCTGGGTTCAGAAGCACTGCTCTAGATTGATAACCTTGGAACTTGTTAAAATGAAGATTTCTGTGCCCGAACTCTGCAATCTGATTTATTAAGTACATGGAAAGACTCTGTGTCTTCAATAGGGATCACCAGATTAGTGCCTCAAGAGCCGTATTTTGAGAAACCGAACCTCTATATCAATGGTTCTCAAATTTTACTGTATGTTTTTTAAAAATCTCTATATGTGGGTGATTCCAAAAGGCAGTCATGTTTGAGCAACTACTCTAACTCAGTAGGTTGCTGTCATGGGTGAACATTAGAATCCTATGGGGAACTTGGAAAACTCTTCACATCCATGTCCTGGCTCAGAAAAACTACATCAGAAACTCTGGGTATGGGGCTCTGGCCTTAGAAAAGTGATTCTCAAATTTTGCTGAATATTAGAATCATCTGAGGATCATTTAAAAGTAATGAGGTCTAATCCTCATTCCCATTCTGATATAGTCAATATGGACTGTGAACTTTAGTTTCAGGAAATTTTCATGTTCAACAAAGTTCGGGCACAATGCATTAGAATGTCTCAGAGAGTTGAAAACTGCTGAAAGATGATCCCAAGCCTAAGCTTAAGTGGCTAGTTTAACTAGCTCTTTCTAATAGTGAAGATAGATTGATCCCACTGAATGCTAGAAATCGCTAATAACTGAATCCACCTGAATGAAATTTGTAGTACCAAACTTTGTGTTTCAGCCTTGGCAGAGACTTATAGTAACAGAGAATGTGTTATTATTTTAAAAAGAGGTCCTATAGTATATTGAAGAACCAGTGGTGCTCAACTTGCAAGACATACTATAACATACCATTAGGGATGATTCCTGGGCATCAGTATTTCCTAAAGATTCCTGAGTGATTCCAGTGTGCAGCTAAGTTTGAGAAACACTATTAAATGATCCTCAGATGATTCCAATATTATGCTGTTTTAACATTACCAACTGTTTACCATTTGTCAACAATTTCCTATAGTTCACAAATTCTTTGCGGGTAAGAACCAGCCTTGTGACTTCTTTATGTATTCTGTAAGGTTTAAAAAAGTGTCTTATGCCCTTTCGCAGATACTTTCTAATGGATTGATTAACTCAATTAGGCAGTGAGATGATTCAATACTCCACAATTATATCATTTGCCTGTATACGACTCAGAATATTTATAAAGGACTGAGGCTGATCCTTTAGGAGCAAAAAATTAAAATGTAGATTTATTTATCTACTCAGTGTTTTACACTTTAATACACGTTTTGTGTGTTTATATATATAGATACGTATATACACACGTTCATATATATACATACATACACACATACAAACATGGAACACATTATTGAAGTTATAAGAAGGAATAATAGAACTTTCTGCTCTAAACAAGTTTACAATTGAAAAAGAAAGATGGAAGTCATTTTTTTAAGGACATAATGTCCTTATGTCCTTCTAATAAATTAATGCAAAGTATCAAGATTTATTCTAAAGTTTAAGAAAAAAAAAAGGGCCAGAACAATACATGTTTGAGATCTTTCTTCTTGGCCATTAATCAAATGAAGACTGAAAGGTTATCTTTATATTAGGCAAGAATCAAATTATATGGTATAAGAATTTGTAGCAAAGTAACTATTGAAATAGAGCTCACTCTTCCTTCACTTTGGACAAGTTTTCCAGAGTTAAGTCTTTTATTTTATGGTTACTATGGGATTTGTTGGTTTGTTTTTTCCTATCTTGTTTCTTTGGATTTGGCATAACACGAGTAGTTCAGAGGGTTGGTTGCTGCCATCCTAGGTCTCTCTCTATCTGATTCAAAATTCCCCACTTGTGAGATAAATGGATTGATAGTTGTTTTTTTAAAATAAATGAAATCTTATTCTTAACAAAATTTTACTAAAAGTTTTAATGTATGAAACATTTCAAAGCAGAACTGCTCTGACTGAGCAAAGCAGGCTGCTCATAGCCTTCCTTGCAGCTTCTTTTGCCCCTGAGGTACCTTCCAGAATGCCTGGTTCCAGGAGAACACAATCTGAAAAGCATCAAACTAGATTTTTCTCTAAAACTGAACTACTTTCAGTTCTAGCATTTTTGGTTTGCATTAATTATTTTGATTGATGTGGGTGAGTGTAGAACAATAAAGGAATACCAAATCGAGGATTTATGTAGATCCAGTTAAAGTACAACGTGGAGGGTTTAAATACTGAGAAACATCCATCACACATAAGGATTTCAGTGCAGATCTCATGTAGAGATAGGAATTTTTCTGCATCTGCCAGAAATATAACAGAAACTCCTCTGTGTACTGAAAGAAATTATGCCCTTTCAAATATTAAATGCCATCTACAGAAATGCCAGGCCCCATTAAATATGGAGAGAGAAAATTGGAAAAGATTGCAGAGTTTTAGTCTCCCCTTTTTTGCAAGTCACTTGTACACAAATATTACTTTTAAAGAAAACCCTAAACCTCTATGCAAGAGTTATTCCCTCTGCAGCTGTTGTAGAGATATGACAGGCCAGAGTACCGTGTTGATTGAAAAGCGGGATTTTGTGCCGTGAGATTTGTTTGTGCTTCGAACTGCATGCTTTGTGGCATTGTGGAAAGATGTACTATTTCTCTGAACATTGTCCAGAAGCACAATGGATCTTAACAAATTCGATTTGGTCGGCAATAAAGAGCATGCTGGGACTTTCGTTAGGGCCCAATGCAAAACCATTTTGTGATGAGGTGCCGAATCACAGCCTCTTAGAACATGTATATAAACAAGCAGATGAAGTTTTGAAAGTACCATGTGGAATGAGCTCACCGCCTCCAGTGGAAGAGGCAGGACAGCTGAAGCTAGGCTCCCATTGTTTACTACTCATAGTAAGAATTAATAATAGATACTCTGAGCATAAATTATTTATCAGACCTGATCCTGGACCACACAAATCTACTGAGGTCACCAAAACTATCTTTTATTAAAATCCAGAGCCCAGAAACTGGAAAACAAAGAGGAACAAAGTGAGCTAACTGGATACTAGATAGAAAAGAATCAACTATAAAAGCCTCTTAGTCAGGATAGAAGTCTTCTTCTCAGCCAAAAGTGTTAGTGTTTTCTTTCAGGTGGCAGCAGAGGGGGATAAAAATTGCCCTCTGGTTTTTGGTCAGAAAATGGTCAGAAAGATGACCATTTTAGATCAATAAGTGACTAAATGCTAGGCATATAATGTCATTCGAAGATTATATAAATTTCTAAATAGATTCTTACCTAACCTTTAGGGCTTTTTTAGATGAAGTATCAGTAAGTAATTTCACTTCAAAGAGAAAAAAGTCTCTCCTGAAACTCAAAATGCCTGGTTCATTTGCTCCCAGATGTGGGAGATCATTTAGCACGAGAGAGCAGCATTTAAATTCATTCCTTTCTCTACTTCCTTTTCCTTTAAATTGCTCTTTCCTCAGTGCTCCCTTTGTATTTCACTTATATCCCTTTTACTGTATTACTGGGGTGGTGCCAGCTTGAAGGCAGGTCTACAACTTTTATTTCTCTGTGTACCTAACACCTTCAATCATACAGTTTTCTATATAATAAATGCATGTTAGATAAATAAAAAATAATGAATTAATAAAGATATGAAAAAATGTCAAATAAGAGTACGTCTAGAATATTCTTATAAAAATAAATGTGAATCTCTAATTAAATCTATTTTGAAGGAGAGTCTTCATTTCCATGTATCATAAAATCTCAGAATTTGAAAGGCTTCTAGAAAAAACAACTAGTTAGGTATATAAATATTTTTTAGGCCACTGGGTGTGATTTGGGTGACACCATGTTTTAGGCTTTTGTGTATGGTACATTTATGTACACTGCTTATATGGCCCAACAAAATAACTGTGAACCCGTAAACATTTGTAGAGCTAATATTTTTTTGATTGTCAAGGAAGATACTGAGGGTTAGAAAGTTTGCGTTGTGCCCAAGATCATCCAGGTAGTAGATGCCCTAACCAGAATTAGAACTCAGGTCTACTAATCTTCAGAGATCTTTTTATCATAAAAGGAAGTCACTTCATCTGCCTATCATGGTTGTAAATTGTTGGTTAACACACTACATCACACACAAAAAAGGCAATTGATTGGAAAAAAAGACCAATAAGTTGAATAATCACACAAAATAATAAAGGCTAAAAAATTCCAGGTTTTCATTTGTTATAGCTTATGTTATACTTTCTTGGCATTGCTTAATGAGAATCCAATGGTTTTCAAACAGTAAAAATTAATGACAGGACAAAATATCAATAAATATCACTCCCTTTCCCACCTCACATATCCATAATAACTGTTTAACCTCAGACATTAGTTTGCAACTACAATATTCAGCATGCTTACATTATAGTGTCTTAAAAGCTATGTATTCCCCTCTCCTGGATATTCCATTAGATCAATGACACAAATTTTGGAAGTTTTGTTTCTTACCATTTTCATTGTATGATAGACTATACTTGCCATTTTAATTGTCTCTCATCCACCTCTTAAGTGAAGCATTGCATAGGTAGTGATGATAACTACTTTAAGCTACTATGGAATTATTTAGCACACTTCCACATCAATATCTATTTGTGGCTCTTTGTCTGTTTATTGGTGGAAATAATGCAGCATTTTAATGATTACTTTCTTTCCAAAAGTCAAGCCCACTGTATCTAAGGGGGATGTTTGAAATAAGTGTTTTTTCTTAGTTGCAACTAGAAGAAAACATTTTGAAAAGAACTGGGCCAAATAAATTGTACCTGTCATTTATACCATGAGATATATAGCCATATTTATAATGGTATGTACATTACCCACAGAGCTCTGAGAATCGGAGCAAAGATAGAGCACAGATAACATGTTCAGAGAGAAATATTGGGCTAATATAATAGTCCTTCCTCTAAACTAAGACAAATTTGCTGTTTATTTGGTCTTAAAGGAGATTCAGCTGACTCTACATATCCACAGCCACTCTGTTTGATCCAATTTCTTAGATTACTCAGGGCCAATACTGAATAAAGATTCGTAGGTTATATTGTTATTATTTGCTTGTTTGTTTGTTTTGTTTTAGATCTTTTCCAAGATCAAATAAAAATTCCCTAGATAGGTATTTTAAACCCTTATTAGTCATATACACTTAAGTATAAATTGCTAGAGTATATTCCACTGGCGATATTCGAGAAAACAAATACATAATATGAGTGATTGAGTGGAAGGCTCACCAGGAAAGAGGAAAAGGAGCTAAGACAATGAGACTGATGAAGCTGAGGACATAATGTGTCCCCTTTCCAAGTTGTTATATATGGGGATTTGGCCTGTGCATGTTGGGCCAACATGCTTAGCAATGAGCACATAGTGTTTGGTAAATATGGTAGGTTGAGACATAATTGCAGGAGAACAAGGCCATGTATTTAAACTTTGCTATATACTCATGGACTTCTGAGGCAGTCCTAGAATGCAGAGGAAGAGATACATATCACTTAACATAAAGAAGAATATTATAACACAGCTGCTCAATAATGAGGTTTACTTCTATGTGAAATATTGAAGTATCATTCACATCAAATGTTCTAGCAATTGGTGGGTAATCATGTCTCTGTGACATGTGACATCTCAGATATTGCTGAAGGCATTCCTGCACAAGTTAGGAGCTAAGATAGATGATCTCTATGATCTCTTTTTATCCTCAGAGATGAGATGGAGCCTAAATTGCATGAAATGCTGCTTGAAAGAGATATCTTTAAATTTTAGCTAACACCCAAACTATCTCCACTATGGAGTAGTCACTATTTAAACAAGTATGATCGTAAGGAAAGAGAAAATGTGGTAGTGCAGAACAGAGGAGTAGTATTTAAAATGAAAAAGTTCCAACTATGTTTTCCAAATAATGAATATATTTATCATTCAATATAATATATTATATTTATCAATATAATATCAACTTTGCCATAAAAATTATTAATATTCCATCAATCATCAAAGCTTCCCATCTTTTGGTTGGACAATATAATTAATTTTATTAGTATATAATAAAATTTTATTAGTATACAATTTTATTAGTATACAATTCCTTTTACAAATTAAAAAGCAAAAAATTAAAACTTGTTATCGATGAAAATTATACTTCTCCTTTTCTTTAATTGTAATGGCCCTATAAATTGAATGCAGAGGTAAATGACACTTGAGAAAATGGGCTTGGGTTTATGCTTTTATTCCATTTTAAATGTATTTATTGGTATTAAGAATGTATTACTTATAGTAACTTTATCTTTGAAGAAATTTAGCTCTCTCAGATTATTGAACTAGGAGTAGGAAAGGAATTGTTTTACTTAAAATATTATTGAATAATAAAGTTATTTAATAAGTACTCATTTGAAATTTATTTTACACATTTTGTTTTTGTTTTAGATGTTATAGTATAAGCCCTAAATATAGAACAGTATTCCTACCATCAAAAAAACTTACAATCAAGATGAGACTACAAAAATAAGACATATAGAAAAATCAGAGAACAATAGTGTAAAACTGATAAGCACATGACAACACATAATGTTTATTTTTCCTGTGTCAGAGTATTTCTGCTGTTTCTTCAGTATAGAACACTCTTAATCCAGGTATTCATGGTTTTTAATATTGTCTGACTCTGTTATTCATCCCTCTCAGCCAAACTGCACTCATTACCTTACCTTTTTCCTCATAATATTCACCAGTATCTGAAAATTTAATTTATTAATTTATTTCTTGTCTTTAACATCAAAATGTAAGATTAACAGGGGGAAAGTTTGTTTCATTCCTCTTTCCAGCTTTATAAAGACATAATTGACTTATCACAATGTGTAAGTATAAGGTATACAATGTGATTATTTGATACATGTTTGTATAGCAAAATGATTACCACATTAAGGTTAGATAACACATTCATCATCGAATCCAGTTACCTTTTTAAAATGTGTTTGCTTAAAAAATTTAAGATCCACTCTCTTAGCGATTTTCAAGTATATAATACAGTGTTAACTATAATCACAATGATGTACAATAGATGCTTAGAACTTATTCATTTTTTTGTTCTTTACTTTTTTTAAATTAAATTTGTTGGGCTGACATTGGTTAACAAAATTATATAAGTTTCAAGTGTACAATTCAATAATATATCATCTGTATATTGCATTGTATGTTCACCACCTAAAGTCAAATCTCCTTCTGTCAACATATATTTGACCCCTTTTACACTTATCTACCTTACCCCTCCCCTTTCCTTTTGGTGACCACTAAACTATTGACTGTGTCAATGAGTTTTTGTTCATTTGTCTTGTACATTTGCTGCTTTCAGTTTCATATTTCACATGAGTGAAATCACATGGTTCTCAACTTTTTCTGTCTGACATATTTTGCTTAGCATGATAATCTCAAAATCTATCCATGTTGTTGTAAATGGTAATATTTCATCTTTTTCATTGCTTAGTAATATTCCATTTTTGTATGTTTGTACCACATCTTCTTTATCCAATCATCTATCGAAGGACACTTTGGTTGTTTCCATGTCTTGGCCACCGTGAATAATGTTGTGATGAACACCAAGGTACATATATCATTAAAGGTAAATTTTTTCAAATTTTGGGGGTAGATACCCAGAAGAGAGATTGCTGGGCCATATAGTAATTTTCTTCTTAAATTTTTGAAGAATCATCATACTGTTTTCCATAGTGGCTGTACCAATTTACATTCCCACCAGCAGTATGAGGTTTCCTTTTCCCCCACAACCTCTCCAACACTTGTTATTATTACCTATCCTGTTGTTGACAGCCATTTTAACAGGTATGAAGTGGTATCTCATTGTGGTTTTGACCTGAATTTCCCGAATAGCTAGTGAAGTTGAGCATCTATCTTTTCGTGTCTGTTGGCTGTTTGTCTTCTTGGGATAAGTGTCTGTTCAGGTCCTCTGTCCAGTTTTTAATTAGATAGTTTGATTTTTATTGTCGAATTGTATGAGTTCTTTATATATTTTGGATATGCTTTTTACTTTAATGTAGTCCCATTCATTTATTTTTACTTTTACTTCTCTTTCCTTTGAGAATTTATTCATTTTATAACTCAAATTTTATTTTCTATGACCGAACCTCCCCATTTTCCCCAGCCCCAGCCCCTGGCAACAACAATTTTACTCTATTTTGATGAGTTCTGTTTTTTTAGGTTGCACATGTAAATTAGATCGCACAGTGTTTATCTTTTGCTGATTTATTTTACTTAGCAGAATTCTCTCAAGGTCCAATTATGTTGTGACAAATAGCAGGATTTCTTCCTTTTCTAAGATTGAATTATATATATATATATATATATATATATATATATATATATATATATCACATTTTCTTTATCAATTCATCTGTCAATAGACACTTAGGTTGCTTCCTGTCTTGGCTTTTGTGAATAATGCTGCAATGAACATGGAGTACAGCTATCTCTTTGAGAGAGTGACTTAATTTCCTTTGGATATATATACCCAGAAGTGGGATTATTGGATCATATGGTAGCTCTAGTTCTATTATTTTTGAGGGACCTTCATAAATTTATTCCTATTGGCTATACCAATTTACATTTCCACCAACAGTGCACAAAGTTTCTCTCTTTCCCACATTCACACCTACACTTATGTCTTATATTTTTGATGATAGAAGTCCTAAGATTTATAAAGTGATATTGCATTGTGGTATTGATTTGAATTTTTATGATGATTTTAATATTGATTACCTTTTCATGTACCTTGGCCATTTTTATATCTTCTTAAGAAAAATGTCTATTTATATTCTGTGATCATTTTTAAATTGGATTTTTGAATTTTTTGCTATTGAGCTATATAATTTTCTTACATATTTTAGATATTAACTCTATCAGATAAATGATTCACAACTATTTTCTCCCATTCTGTAGCTTGCCTTTTCATTTTGTTAATTGTTTCTTTTTCTGTACAGAAACTTTTCAGTTAGTTGTAATTCCACTTATTTATATTTGCTTTTGTTGCCTGTGCTTTTGATAGAAATCCAAAAAGTCATCACCAAGACTAATGACCAGGAGGCTTTTTCTTTATTTTTTTTTTCTAGAAGTTTTACAATTTTAGATCTTACATTGAATCTTTAATTTAGTTCAAGTTAATTTTTGTGTATGGTGTAAGATAAGGTTAAATTTTATTTTTTTGCATGCAAATATCCAGTTTTCTCAACCCCATTTATTGAAGAGACTATACTTTTTCCAATTGAGTATTCTTGGCTCCCTTGTCAAAGAATGGCTGACTATACATACATTGATTTATTTCTGGGCTCTCTATTCTGTTTCATTGATCTATGTGTTTACTTTTATGCCAATGTCATACTGTTTTGATGACTATAACTTTGTAAGAGTGTTTGGAATCAGAAAGTGTGATGACTCCAACTTAATTCTTTCTCAGGATTGCTTTGGCTATTCGAGATCTTTTGTGGTTCCATACAAATTTTAGGATTGTTTTTCTAATTCTGTAAAAAATGCCATTGGAATTTTGATAAGGATCGAATTAAATATATAGATAACTTTGGGTAGTAGGAACTTTTTAACAATATTAGTTCTTCCAATCCATGAACACAAGATATATTTTCATCTAATTGTGTTTTGTTCAATTACCTTTATTAATCTTTTATGGTTTTTTTAGTGAACGGGTCTTCCACCTCCTTTATTAAATTTATTCCAAATTATTTTATTTCTTATGATGCTATTGTATTTGAGATGTAGATGAGACACTTCAACTCCGTAAATCTCAGAAACTTCATTTGTGAAATGGGTATAATTTTATTTGAATTCTCATGAGGATCAAATAAAATAAACTAAATAAAATACTTTTCTTCTAGTATAAGTTCTCAAAAACAATTATTTCTTATAGTTATTGCAGATTTTTCACTTTTTAAAGTTATTATTATAGCCCAATGACTGTGTCCCGTATCACTTTTACAATTCCCTGTTGATTTACACCTTCCTGACACAATATGAAGCTGAAGTCCCAAGAGATTATGTATTTTGTGCAAGGTCATAGTTGGGAGTAGGTGGCAGTTCAGGTCCTTGTGTACTTAACCACTATGCTATTCAGGTTTCTGAGCTAAGGTGTGGAGGCAAAGTGTGATCTTGACATTGAATGATGACCAGAATTTCATGAGGTGAAGATAGGATGAGAATTACTGATAGATGTTGGCAAAAATACAGAAACCTGAAGATTCCCAGCATATTAGGAAAATAGAGTGCATTTATGTGGGGAAAATGTTGGAGAGTGAAATTAATGAGTTAGGATAGAGCAGTAGTTCTCAATGTTTTTAGTCTAAAGACCCCTTAACACTCTCAAATTAAGATTCCCAAAGAATTTTTGTTCTTGTTATATTTACTGACATTTATTGTGTTAGTAATTAAAATTGAGAAATGTTTTAAAACTTTATATATTCATTTAAGAGTAAGATATATCAATTTCATGTTAATATGAAAAATATATTTTTACAAATATCCTTGATATATGATACATTTATTTCTTATACAGCATAAGAAATTACCACAAACTTCAAGAATTAAAACAGCAACCATTTTTTTCTCTCACAGCTGCTGTGGGCAAGGAGTTCAGGCCTCACTGATTGAGTTTTCTGTGAAGGGTCTCACAGTACTACAACCAAGATGTTGCTTGGCTATGTTCCCAACTGGAGGCTCAACTGGGGAACATCACTTGGGTTGTTGGCAGAATTTATTTCCTTGCAGTTGTAGTATTGAAGTCCCTATTTTCTTGTGGATTGTTAACTAGGAGTGATACGTATCTCCTAGACCTCAAGAACAGTTTCTTGCCATGTAGTTCTCTTATGATATGACTGCTTATTTCTTCTAATGCAGCATGGGGGTCTCTCTCTTCTGTTTGCTAAAATGAAGTTTTATAAAATGAAATATAATAATGGAAGTAATATTCCATTACTATTGCCATATTCTATTGGCTAAAAGAAAGTTTCAGATTACAAAGGGTAGGTGATTATACAAAGTCATAGATACACAATAGGGTGTGTCTGACATGAGTGGCTTAATAAAAATAGCTGAATTTTATGTCTGTTTTGAATTTAACTTCTAAATATTTTAGCTATCCTGCAAATAATTATAGATATTTATTTAACTCTACAATAAAACTCAAAAAATGGTAGATTCTTAGAGACTAGTTGCAAAATTATAAGTGAAACACTATTAATGAGCTTTTCATACTGTTAAGTTAAAATTTGTTGGTTTTCCAGCATGCATTATTTTGACCTCACAGATCTTTGAAAGTTTTCAGATAATCATGGGTCGCCAGAGCCATAGTTTAATAACTATTGGGTAAGAAGCTTCTATATAAATGTGGAAATTGAGAGAAGCCTTATCTTTCTTTTTTTTATCTAGACAGAACAACATTGAGATTAGAGCATGGACCCTGGAGTTAGCTTACTTAAAGCTGAATTCTTGTGCTACCAATTATGAACCGTGTGAGTAAAAAGAAAAAAAAAATTAGATAAACACTATGAGCTTGACTTTTCTAATCTGTGAATTTGAAACACTATTAGAACTTACATGATGGGATTGTTGTAAGAATTCAAAGCAGAATGCAGGTATAGTGTGAGGCCTAGTGCCCAACACATAGTACTAAATAACTTTTAGGCACTTATACCAACATGTAATAGTATTTTCAAGTATAGAAGTAGGGAAACTAACCTACTTCACTGAATTAATCATGTGATTGATTTAACATATGAGTTATAGATTCAAGCCAAGCACATACTCGCTCTTTATGAGCTTAGAGATAATGCTTTCCACAAAATATTGATTTCCTTCCTCTGTGGAGGCCTCTGTTTAGTTTACTACTCAAGAGGACTCCTTTTCTTTTCTAATGCTCATCTGATATTCTAAACTAGCTTAGTTGTGTGAAAAGACACGACAAAGGTAGGCATATGAGCACCTCAATCTTGTCTATATCTAGAAAAGAAATGTATGGCTTTTCCCATGTGACTTGTTTTCTTTTTGCATCATTGTGAAACTTGGTGAATTTATCAACAAAGCCATCTTCCAAAGATTATATGTTGTTATATAAGCTCTTAAGCTCAATGTGTAATTAGACTCCATCCTCAGAAGAGTCACCAGTCTTAGAGGTTCTAAATGGCTTTCTTTAGCACCACATTGAACAAACCATGAGATAAGCATGTTTAAAAACTTGGACAGAAATATCATCGAATCCTTTTAATAGTCATGTCATTTGGATGGTTCAAAAAGTTGTCAAACCTTGTTTAAAACTCCTCAAGTTTAATGAGATATGTTCAGCAGTTCTTAGACTTTCTTATGCCCTGGTTACTGCTCTTCTTCTATTTCTTTGGACAGACTGCCTAGGTAACTGACTGTAATAACAAAGCTAGGAGATTCATTTTGTCCCTGATCATAGTTATACCCTTCCAGTAACTCAAATTCCATTTATCCTACCCCTGTCTTTACCAAGAGTGGCTCAACTCAGTTATCTCAGAATTGTGAGAGATAATGCCTTGGGAGAATACTTGCTTAGGTGACCTCCATCTCTGTGTCAGACTCTCCAGAAAGCTGAAACAGCTAATTATTTTTGGAACAGGATCTGCTGACCATTAGTGTTGCCATTGGGGAATACCAATAAGGGAAAAACTACACACTGGGAACACTTGATGACTGATGATAAAATATACCTCATGCCAGGTGAATTGTGGGACATTCTTAGAGTTGTTTGAGTATGTCGTAATCTAAATATCATGACCTAGAGAGTTGAAAAAGGGGGACAGAGTATATTTAAATAGAGAATCTGATTCTTGACTTCAACTAAGAAATTATTTGAAATTAGCAGTAGGCAGACTCTGATATGCTTATTCATTTCAAGGAAGGCAAGATTCAGGTTTATCAAAGCCACCCCAGGTGACAATGAAAGCTGAGGCAATCTTGTCTAAAGGATGAGCAATTGAATTGCATTTAGCTTAGGTATGTCCTCACCCAATGCCATGACGCTAAACTGGCTCTCACCATGGTAAAAGCCTTGAGAAAGGGCTCATGATGGTCCCTTGATTAACAGGGAATGCTTCCATATGTTGATATCAGTGACAACTTTGTGCAAAGAAGTGACCACCTTAGGAATCCAAGGAATGGTAATATACATAAGGTTTCTATTTTGAATTATCACTCTCCCACAATAAAAATACCAAACTTATGATAATGGCATTCTTAAGATCAACACATTTCTTTTGTATCAACTTCTACTTTGCTCTAGCCAGCACTATGTTTTCTCCATTATAGTTTCTCAACTCTGGCACTAATGAAAGTTTTGGCCAGATTACCTTTTGCAGCATGTGTGAGTGAAGGGTAAGTGTTTTTGCATTGTACGATGTTTAGCAGCATCTCTGACCTCTGTTCACAAGATACCAATGAAATACTTCCTTCTCCAAAGTTGTGGCAACCAAAAATGTCTCCAGACACTGGAAAATTGCCGCATGTTTCCTGGGAACAAAATCACCCCCTAATTTATCTCCACTGTTCTGTAACAATATCATTATCTTCCCCCAAGGACATGAATCTGTGACTCTAAGTTTGTATAACAGTTTTAATTAAGGCTGTTTAAGGGTTATCGTTAATAGTATATACAGTGCCCCAAACCCAAAAATAATGACCAAAAGCATATGTCATTCAGTTATTAGTTTTAAAAAGCCCCTCAAGTTTTATACATTTATACAAAATTTGATAGTAACTACTAATAATGTGATTTGTCTACCTGCTTTACCATAGTTGATTTTGCCTCACAGTTTCGCTACTTCCCTTTTCCTTGTAAAAACTGATTATAGAGCAATTTTGGCTTCCAATTTTGATATTTTCTTACAATTCTCAGCATTACTAACAACCTGCAAGCAGGTGTGTTTATATAATAACAATCTGGGGGAAGTACAGGTAACTCAGAGATAGCACAAACGCTTCTTTTGTCACACCATAAAGCAGTACATGGAATACGTCTACCGGGCCACAGGAATAAGCAGCTGAATGAGAGCAGTATTCTGGTTCTATTGTAGAAATATTCTTACTACTTATCTATACTTATGTGTGAAGGATCTATTCTCGGGACACTTATTGTGACATTGATTATCAATACTATGGCTTCCTGACATAAATTTCCCCCATCCATGAGCATTATTACTATCTCCCACTGCCTTCTGTTATATCACAATAAAGAAAAGCTTTTCAACCCCTCCTCTACAGTAAATTGAGATATTACAGGGCAAAAGAAGATTATATGATAGAGAAGGTGATGAAGGGTGTCCTAGTGGGGCTACTACATTTCCAGGGTCAAGGTGAAGGTGTGAACTGGAATATAATTGTAAAAAACATTTGCCACATCAGAAATGTCCCAGAGCACCTAGACACACTTAGTTTTAGGGAAAAATGGAGAGGTGGTGTGAGGTGAAACTATATCTGTACAGTCAGGCTGCTGATTTATAACCAGGACAAACACACAAGAAGCTAAATCTATTATATAAGGAGCTGCAACAAACTCAGAATCAGACTCAGATATATTTTTGGGGTTCACATTCATCTCTCTTTGCTTTCTTAAAAATGTTTTTATGAAGTATTTTAAACATACTGAAAAAAAATAGGAAGTAATTCCTACACAGATAAATCTCAAAAACGTAACAGTAAGTGAATATAGTAAGTTGAAGAAAATATACTGAGCATGATGTATAAAGCTTGACAACTTGCAAAACAATGGTATAATTTTTTTCAATACTGAATGTTAACATTTTAATATACTAAATCAATATTTAAAAAAAGAAATAAAAGGTTATAGTACGGTTAAAAAAAACTCATGCTTCATCCCTCTCTTTTCAGAAAATAATTCTATCAGGAATTTGGAGTTTATATTTCTATCATGTTTTATGATAATTTTACAAATAGAGATATGTTCAGAAAATATATAGAACAGTTCTCTGTGTTATCAGATTGTAAATGATTGGTACCTTACAAGATACATAATGCATATTATCATTGTTTTTGAGTTTTTTTCATGTAATCCTAATGTATTTTATTTTACTAAATATTTTTGATAAATTTATTAAAATTTATCTACTGATCTTTGTCCTATTTATAGACATCAAGATTTCTCCCCTCTAATATATTGAAATTAGAAACACTGCTGCAGTTGACATTCTTATTTTTACCTCTTGGGCACACTTACAGAGATTTAGACATTAGCTAAACAATGGACTTAGTGATTCTGTAGAATAATTGACCTCAGGTTTTAGGATACAAATTCAGTACTCGAGGTACTGTACTCCTATTTCCATATCAGGACCAAGAACACTCCTACAGAGGTTTTTAATATTCCCAGCTATGCATTTATATCTGATAAGGGAGGTATGATACCCCTCTTCTCACTTCCTAAATAATATTCATTTTCATGATTTTAAGCACTTTCTGTATACTGACATCATTGAATTCAACAGTTTAAATTCAAGATCCTGTCCTAAACAGCTACTTCATTAATTCTTCCATTTATTCATTCAAACAGGAAATTTTATTAAATCTCTAATAGAAACATCGTAGTTAACATGTCTAAAGTGCTATAAACCTTGGCAATAAAAATACAAATAAAAGTATTTCAGAGATGGCAGAGGGACAGAGTTGAAGAAAATGATTGGTAGTTAGCTCATCTTATGAAGTAAGTAACCTGAACAGCTTGGTTGCTTGACAAATTAAGAGCTAAAGGAAAATTGTCATGATAAGTTTACAAAACTAACAAATTGAGAAAATATAAAAAAGTGATTTCATTATTTGGGGAAGGGAAGGATATTCAGCAATTGCTAGAACAGTCAGTTTTCATCTATTACTTCAAGAGGTAAGTAAAGATAACTAAAATAATAATAAAAAAATAGAAATATAAGCATATATAGACAGATGGAAATAATAAACACAAGAAATAGCTTTTAGGGGGCGGCTCCATAATGTAGTGGTTAGCATGTCTGCTTTACACACAGAAGGCCCCAGGTGAAGCTATGGACCATACCCAGGGTGCGCCAGGCCCTGGGTGCGCCAGGCCCTGGGTGCACATCACGAGCCTGTGGAAGGAGATACCCCACCTTCAGAGATCCAGTTATTAAGGTGAAATGGCAACATCCATAGGTCAGGAGTGAAAGTCGGGGGGTGGGAGTGGGGAATTAAAAGGGGGGAAAAATAAAAAGAAATAGCTTTTATGTATAACCCTGAAATACTATATAATTGCTTAAGTATGTAAATACATTACCTTGACTGTACATACACATATACACACATACATATATACATATATATGCACATGTACACACATTATAACACACACATAAATATGTGTGCATATTTGTGTGTATATGTATATGTATATCTATGTGTAAAGTTAGATAAAAAGAAAAGAGAAAGGCTTGAAAATAGAAACGACTCAAATTTTTACCCAACTCTGCTCAGGATGTAGAGAACCTGACATCAAAATATAGTAATTCATAATGATACTTAAGGAGAATATTTACAATTATTTTAGTTGCAGAAATGCTTGTTAAGTTCTGCTAATTAACCTGTATTTAAATTTTCTATCCAAAAAGGAAGTTATGATTATAACTAAATTCCCATGTTGGTCAGAAAACAGAGAGAAAATATGTTAATTATATTTAAAAATCACAGTGAAATTAATAAATTGCCATTTGAGTACATAGTAAATCTCTAATGAATTTTATGAATTTTATGAATTTTATGGCATTAAAATATATCCCAGTAAATGATTAATTTTAGAAACACTGAGTAAACAGGGTATCTGGACTTGGAGAACTATGGGCAATGGGCTACCTCGTGCTTATGTTTCTCATGGAGATGATAGATGAAGGAAAGCCTGACAGAGTAAGTGCTTTTCAAGGCTCTGCTTGTATCATATTTGCTAACATCCCATTGACCAAAGTAAGTCACATGATGAAACTGAAATTCAAGTAGTGATAAAGAACGCTTGACCCATGGAGATGGAAAGCATGGAAAAGTCACATGGCAAACTGTGGATAAGGGGAAGGTGAAGAATTCAGTCCAATGGAGCAAGTTATTACAAATCTTAAGGTTAGGAGTATTACTTGCATATAAGGGATACAAATGAATATTTGTTGTTGAACTTTCTTAGTAGATTTTCTATAGGTTTAAGAATGATCTCTTGCCCATACCATCCTTCTTGAAATAATGTATGCTAAACAGATTAGAAAGTGAAGGAACAATAAACAGAATATTAAAAAGACATTTAATTTTCAATCGACCGACAAACAGGTGGAAAAATTTTACATATGAGACATGAAAGTTAGCATTTGGCTCATGCTGGCTTGGTGGTAATAATGCAACTAATTTGTATTTAACTTATAAAAAGTAGCTAAAACGGTCTCATTTTAAGTGGCATGCTCTTGTTTAATTAAGATAAGAGGAGGGTCAAGTCTATTTCACTATAAGCAAAACAAGAACTATGAATCTCTAAAAGCTTCTCAAATAGGACTTTTGGGATGTGTGTATAGTGGGGTGGGAGGTTGGTGGACAATTCAGGTACTGTGAAGACGGTAGGGACATAGGAATGGATGAAATTGAGAATGTAAAAAATGTTAAGTGCAGAAGGAAGCAAGAACCTTCTTGACCACTCAGAGAAGAAAATGAGATAAAATATTTTTGATGCATACAACATCAATCGAAGATGGAAAAACTAGGCCCTGAAAGAATCGATTGCTGTAGTCAAGACAAAGATTGAATAACAATGGGAAAAAATATAGATTGGGGAGAAAATGGCTATTGCTATAGGAGAGCAAAAAAGCACCTCAAACATTTAATAAGGGAGAGGATAACAAAAGAGCAATAACCTCATTCATATTAAATAGCAAACATTCAAACTAAGACAAGAGTACTAATGTTAGAGTGATCCAATAACTTCAATAACCAGATACAATTTGGTTTGCTAATTACATTAAAATAAAATCTTTAGTTGCTTCTTTAGATCTGTAAGGAAGACCTAGCAGCCTTCTAAATAAAACTTAGTATGTCTGGGTCTGGAAACACATGCACCAAGGTTTTACCAAAAAAATAGTTGGGCACATAGTGGAGGAATAATGATTGAGTGTACATTTTGCCATGAGTTATCTAAATTGTAGTTTAAAACTGTGATTGAAATTAATTTTGTTTAAATCACAGGCATAACCAGCAGGATCCACCCTAGATCCTGCTGGTTATGCCTGCAATCTTACGTAAGGATTCTTGTAGAATAGGTAGAAATGCTGAGTATTATCAGTTGTAACTAGGAAACAAAGTGCTATAAAATCAGCCCCCACAAAAAGAAGCAGAGTATTTTCCCAGTGACTGTGGAAATGGATGTGTTAGTTGCAAATACAGTAAAATAGCAGGATGAATATTTGATGTATCTGAACACTGTCTTCAACCTAACCTCAGAAAACATTTGACCCAGCTTTTTCTCACGAACCACAGCCTGATTTGCAGGATGAGAACCTTCTATCGTTTACTGCACTTTTTTTTTTTTTTTTAACATTACTTCAACAAATTTGTATTGAACAATTACTTTAAAATATTACCCAGGAATACCTAGGTGAACAAATGAGGGCCCTGACCTCAAAGAGGAAAAGAGATACGTGCTGATCATTACTGGTAAGAAGATAGGAGTATGTCCCTAGTGTTAGGGAAACAGGAGCGGCACCTAGCCTGACCTGCAGCAGGCAGGGCAAGCTTTCTAGGGGAGCTGATAATTGAATTGAGTCTTTAAGAACACATGAAAGTTAGACAGCCAAAAAATCAGGAAAGTATGTTCTTGGAGAAGGGAAGATGAACAAAGGTATAAAGATAAGAAAAAACTGAATGTGAGGGAGCAATAATTTATTATTAGGGTAAGTAGAGTGTCGCGCAGCAACCAGGGGATAAGATGGGAAAGGTCACATAGCCTCATAGACCAGACTAAAGCTTTTTCTTTGGCAAATGGAATCTGAACTTTACAAAAACTTTGTTTTTTAAACAGCTTCAATGAGTTAAAATTAAGAATCAACAAACTGCACATATTTAAATAGTCTAATTTCATAAGTATATGCCCATTAAATAATAATCACGATGAAGATAAGTGAATGTAGCCAATACCTAGAAAATTTCCTTATATCCTTAATTAAACTTCTTTCCCACCTATTTCCGCTCCCCATCTCTAAGCAACCACTGATCTAACTTTCTTTTCACTACTAATTAAATTTCCATTTCCTATAGTTTTATAGAAATAAAATCATAACTGTATGCACTAGCTTTTGTCTGGTTTCTTTTACTTAATGTAATTACTTTGAGATTTATCTGTGTTGTTGTGGGTATCAAAAACTTATTCCTTTGTATTGCTGAGAAGTATTTTATTAAATGAATATATCAGAATTAATTTATCCACTTACCTAATGATGAAAATTTGAGTTGTTTCCAGTTTTTGGCTATTATAAATATTAGAAAATTGTCAGATTGTTTCCAAATTTTGTTGTACCAATTTCTACAGCAATATATGAGAGATGCAGTTTCTTGATATCCTAACCAACACTTGGTAAGATCAGTTATTTTAACGTCAACTATTCTAATAGATGTATAGCAATATCTTATTTTGATTTGTTATCTTGTCATAAAAAATATTTTAAGAATAAACTTTTAGTATAAACATTTATTTATAAATTGATAATCAAGTATTATTATACCAATAAACTAAAAATACTATATTCAATTAGAACATCTTTTAAAAGGATACAATAAATCATAAATGAAAATGCCAATATTTTATTCCTACACATCAATAAATTGCCAAGTGTATTTCTGGGAGGGAATTTGATACACCCACTTCACTGTTCTAGGCACTAGGAGTACTTAAACAATTTTTAACAGAGAATTGACTTGTTCACTCTAGCAGCAGAGTAGAGGTTAGAGGCAAGAAAGCCAAGCTCAGAGAGGTGCAAGATAAGAATAATATTGATAAAATAAAGAGTGAATAAATTTTGAGGAAGAAACATTGGCTGGATGTGTGAATTATTGTCTTTGTATGACAAGTCTTATATTTATAATTTGGTGTTCATTAAATGATTAAGTTAAACAATTCAGGAAGAAGGCCAAGTTGAGGAATTCAGCACCTCTTTTTCTCAGATACTTGTTCTCTATCTGAATAATTGTGTAAAAATGTTAGCAACAAAAGTTTCAAATATGTTGTGGTTATTAAATAATTTGCTGAAACAATAGGCCCCATTTAAGGGCTTCTATTTAGTTATTTAACTCACTGAGAAGGAACTCAGTGGCTCTAAAGCAGAGTGACACAACAGCAAAAGAATAAAAATTTTGGTGATTTGTTGTAACGAAGTCTCGTAAAGTCACTAACTAGATACCTTCATACATATGCCAAAATATATGGTTTGAATATGGACACTTAACAGAGATGCTTTTGGAACATTGGGATATTTTCTAAATATGTTCTTTTCTGAATGGTTATTAAATCCCAGTGCTGAGACTATAAGAAAAATCCCCAAAGAAGGGCAAATTTTTTTATCTCTATAATAATCTTCTGAAATTCCTATATTATCTATGGCATTTCAAAAAGCCCAGACACCCAACCATGAAAGTACTTTTGATCTAATAAACTTTTAGAAGGCTTTTTATTTTCAGAAGGTCAAAGCCTTTTATAAATGTTTATTTCAATCTGACAACATCTCTGCAGCAGGAAACACATGAAAGTAAGTCAATTTCATTGAATGCAGAAGGTGGTAAATGTAGAATATTAGAATTGGAGCTAGAAAGTACCTCAGTGATTAGTTTGGGTCTGGAGCAGCTTCTTTAAGGATATGAAGGAAATTATATTAATGATTAAAAGAATAATAATATTTTCTCACATTTTTATGATAAAAGTGGCAAATTATGAAAGGACAGAAATGGGATAATACTAAAAGAGATAATGAGTACCCAGTTGATCAAAATCATAATTCTAACTTGACACCATAGAACCACAGCACAGAGAAGGTGACTTGAGCGTAGTTGGTACAGCAACCCACTGGATCCATAAGATTTGGTTATTCCTATTTACAGATGACAAAACTCTAATTGAGAGAGATTATATTATGTCCACAAATAGTTATTTTGGTAATGGAACAAGAAATTAGGCCTCCCGCATTTTATAATTAATCATGAGATAATTGTCAGGGATTATATTTGTTGTGCAAAAGTTAATTATATTTTCTGTATGATTTTTTTTTTAATTTTAACATGGTAAAAAAATTGTAACTAAAATATGGCATACATATATTTATGCATTTATATGAACATCTATGTATCTATTTACAATTTTAAAAGCCCTATTTTGGTCAATAACACAGAGTACTTAAATTTTATTTGGATTGCATATTACTTTTTTGAACAAAACCACAGAATCTAATACTCTAGAAAGGAGTTTTCAATATAGTATTGATCTCTTTAATTCACTATACAATATTTAAAAGATAATTAATATAGACTATTTTTGGTATTTTTCTCACAGAAGACAACATTTTAAATTCTAGGTATAAAAATTGTGAGAAAATTTAAGGAGGTGGTAGAAACCTGCCTCTTCAGGATCTGAATCATCACCTTCAGAGATTAATGAACACTTTTCAAACACTTTTGGGTAATGCATTGCCCAATCTGGATCTCTATGCCTTATAAGAAATGGTTGACTTTGAAAAAGATAAGTATGTCTGACTCAAACTCTGGGTCTTAGTGCATTTTTGAGGCAATAATTTTGAAAACTATTTCTGAGGCTGAACAAGTTTTTGAATAGGAAAAACTTATAGCTTGTTTGCCATATTTCAGTATATATTGATATATTTTTAGGCAGACTCTATAAAAAGTAAATGAGATTGATTTTTAAATGACTCTTTTCCTGTGTCAAAAAGCTACTTAGTATACGCTTAAATATTTTTATTGGTAGAAATATATTGTCAGTGACATTGTAAATGAAGCCATTTAAGGGGAAAATTACAGAAAAATAATTTTTTAAAAACTCTCAACTTTTTTGTCACCCATCATTCGTTGCAAAATGCTCATAATTTGTTTTCTGCTTTAAACATTTTAAAATTGAAAACATACACATTCAACCTTTAATAAGGTATCATAGAGGAGAATTAAGCATCTTTCGTGGGAACTTCAAATGGAAGAAGAGAAAAATAAAAAGAAGAGAATTATATGACTGAAGTATATTTTATTTTATTTTATTTTTTAAAAATAATTTTTATTACGATATAATTGATATAACATCGTGTAAGTTTGACTTGTATGTGCTGGTTTGACACATTAATATATTAAAATACGGTTATTACAGTAGCTTAAGCTAACACCTTTTTCAGGTCACATATTTGTCATTTCTGTTTTGTGTTAAAAACAGTTAAGGTTTAGTCTCTTAATAACTTTGAAGTTTATAATATAGTATTGTTGAGTATAATCACTATGTTATGCATTATATCTCCAGAACTTATTTATCTACTAGTTGTAAATTTGTATCCTTAAAAATAATCTCCCCAATTTCTCACTCCCCAGCCCCCTGGTGACTACCATTCTATTATTCTGTTTTTATAAGTTTAGTTTTTTTCAGATTCCACATAAAAGTGATATCATATAATCCAATTAAAAAATGAGCAAAGACCTGAATAGACATTTTTCCAAAGA
This sequence comes from Pteropus medius, assembly GCF_902729225.1. Classification (NCBI taxonomy): domain Eukaryota; kingdom Metazoa; phylum Chordata; class Mammalia; order Chiroptera; family Pteropodidae; genus Pteropus; species Pteropus medius. The sequence goes on from NW_024354499.1 coordinate 11,381,080, forward strand.
ATATATACAAATGGCCAAAAGGTATATAAAAATGTGTGCGACATCATTAATTATGAAGAAAATAACTCAAAACCACAATGAGATACCAGCTTACACCTGTTAAGATGGCTATTATTTAAAAGTCAAGTTACAGTTAAAGTTTGAATGGAAGAGCTGATGTTATTGTTCCACATCGGGTGTTGATGTTTATTTCTTTGTTGAGCCTATATCTTCATAAGCTTTTTAGTAGGTATATGTCAAACACTTCTGTTTCATGGTCAAGACAGAGTCAGAGATTATGGATACTGACAATTGATTCATCTTGTTTTATTCTGTCTTTTTCCATGGCTATATTTACTGCCTTGTCTTGATTTATAAGCAAAACCCAGAAAACTTACAAAAATTTGTTTTGTGGTTTAGGAATAATACAGAAAGTATTATTGTTATTTTTGGTGAAGAAACTCAATTTTGTATAGTTTATTTCAACCTTAATAAAATATGAATCTTGTTAAAAAAAAAAAGAGAGAGATAGCACATATTGGCAAGGATGAGGAAAAAAAGGAACTCATATATTGTCAGTAGGCATGTAAATAGATATAGCTAATTGTGGAAAACAGTATGGTGGTTTCTCAGAAACTTTAAAATTGAACTACCATATGATCCAGCAATCCCACTGCTGGGTATACATCTGAAGGAATTGAAATCAGTAGCTCAAAGGGATTTCTGCACACCCGTGTTCACTGCAACATCATTCACAACAGCCAAGATTTGGAAACAACCCAAGTGCCTGCCAAAACATGAATGGACAAAGAAGACACGGCACACAAACATAATAGAACACCACACTGCAACAAGAAAAAAGGAAATCTTGCCACCTATGACAATATAGAGGGACCCTGAAGGCACCACTCTAAGCAAGATAAGTCTGACAGAGAAAAACAAACACTGCATGATACCAGAAGTTGATTTTTTCAGTCCTTTTTAACCCAGAGGTTCTGAAACTCTGTCTATGTAAAGTCAAAATAATAGGTTCATTTACTTATTAACTAATTAATTTAAATTTTTATTTTTTATTTTTCAATTATAGTTGACTTACAACCTTATATTAGTTTCAGGTGTACAACATAGTGATTAGACATTTATATAACTCACAAAGTGATCACCCCACTAAATCTAGTACTCATGTGACACCAAACACAGTTATTACAATATTATTGACTATACTATCTATGCTATGTTTTATATCCCCATGACTATTTTGTAACTACCAATCGTATATCTTAATTTCTTCTCCCACCCTTCTCCATTCCCCAACCCTCCTCTCGTCTGGCAACTATCAAACTGTTCTCTGTATCGGTTTCTGTTTTGTTTGTTCATTTATTTTTATTTTTATGTTTTTTATATACCACATATAAGTGAAATCATGTGGTATTTGTCTTTCTCCCTTTACCCACCTCACTCAGCACAATACTCTTCAGGTCTATCCATGCTGCAGCAGACGGCAAAACTTCATCCTCCCCCGTGGCTGAACTATGTCTCATTGCGTACATGCACCACCTCATGTCCACCAACCCATCCATCCATGGACACCCAGGCTGCCTCCATACCCCCGCCACTGTTAACAATGCTGCGATGAACATGTGGATACATATGTCCCTTTGAAGTAGTGTTTTGGGTTTCTTTGGATAAATACACAGAAGAGCAACCTCTGGGTTCTTCTTTGTCTCTTGTTATAGGCTTTGTTTTAAAGTCTACTTTATCTAGTATAATTATTACTATCCCAGCTTTCGTTTTGTTTTGTTTCCATTTTCATGAAATATCTTTTTCCATCCTTTTACTTTCAGTCTGTGTATGTCTTTTGATATAAATGTGAATATCTTGTAGGTGGCATATGGAAGAGTTTGTTTTCTCATCCATTCAGCCACCCTATGTCTTTTGATTGGAGCACTTAATTCATTTACATTTAAAGTAATTATTAATAGTTATGTAGTTATTTCTATTTTATTATTCATGTTTTTTATCTTACTTTTTCTTCTTCAAGTAGTTCCTTTAACATTTCTTATAATACTAGTTTGGGGATGATGAACTCATTTAGCTTTTTCTTGTCTGGGAAGCTCTTTATCTGTCCTTTGATTCTAAATGATAACTTTGCTGGGTAGAGTAATCTTGGTTGTAGGTCCTTGCCTTTCATCACTCTGAACATTCCATGCCAATCCTTTCTGGCCTGAAGGGTTTCTGTTGGAAAATCAGCTGACAGTCTTATGGGAGCTCCCTTGTAGGTAACTGCTCTTCTCTTGCTGCTTTTAAGGTTCTCGCTTTGTCTTTAACCTTTGGCATTTTAATTATGATATGTCTTGGTGTGTTCCTCTTTGAATTCATCCTGTTTGGGACTCTGATTTGAGAATGACGTATACTTTAGGACTCTCGGCAATAGTAAAAATAGGAAGTTCTAAGACATGTATTTGAAAAAATGAGATAGTTTTACCCAAGGAGAGTTCTAAATAATAATCACATATCATTAATAAAACTATTGCAATGACAACTTCTTAAAAAATTACTTCTCTTTCTCAGATTCATATAAGTATTTCCTTTGTATATGTGATCAATTCATCATTAATTAAAAACTATTTTTTAAATCTCTTTCTATACATGCAACCTTTAGAGAAATGTGCACAGGTATCTGTGTTTTCATTAACATTCAAAATGGAGTAATCTGTTCATTTTCCAAGAATTAAAAGGAAACATGATATATTCTATATTGTCTTCTTACTTCAGATACAAAATAAGACAACTTATTTTTTAAATTAAAAAAATCTGTTAAGCTAGAGATATACTAGCCATAAAATTTTAAAATCTGTGTTTAGTTACAAATTCTATTATTTTTGACTGACAATTAACCTGACTGGATATCTTGTTTTTATCTATAAATGGTGTTAATGGTGATTTTTCTACAGGGTGGTTATTTTAAAAATATGTCTTGTAAAAATGTTTTGAAAATGACACTTCGAGTACATATATTAAAATTATAATACAGATTACAGGGGTCTGATTCATTAGAGTGAAAAATTTTCTCAGGGAATGAGAAATACATTTGGAATGTGGTAATTAAAAGAAAACAAGACATACCCAAGAGGTATTTTTATTTCAATCTGTTCTCTTTATTTAGAGTTCTATCCATCTTCAAGTTTATTAACAAAACATACCTTCTTCAAGAAGCTTTCTCACATTTCTCCATACTTAATTACCCTCTCTCCATTATAGTTTTATAACTCTAAACTTATAATACATATAAGAGTAAGATGCTCAAATGCCACTAATCATTTGGGAAATGCAAATCAAAATCACAATGAGATATCACCTGACACCTGTTAATATGGCTGTTATTAAGAGACAAAGTGACAAATGTTGGTGAGCATGGAAAATTGGAAATCTTGTATCTTACTTTTGGGAATGTAAAACAGTGCAGCCACAATGAAAGATCCCTTAGAATATTAAAAACAGAACTCAACATGATCCAGCATTTTCAGTTCTAGAGATTTTTGCACAATAATTTAAATCAGGACCTTGAAGAGATGCTAGCAGCAGTTCCATGTTCATTTTAGTACTATTCACAATAGTTAAGATGTGGATGAATGGATAAAGCAAATGTGATATATAGAGAAAATGGAATATTATTCATTTTTTATAAAAGAAGGAAATTCTGCCACATGCAGCAACATGGATGAGCCTGAAGACATTATGCTGAGTAAAATAAGACTGTCAAAGAAGGATGAGTACGGCATCATCACACTTACATGAGGCATCCAAAATAGTCAAACGAAGAATCAGAAAGTGAAATGGTGGTTACCAGGGGCTGAAAAGAGAAAAAAATAGGTAGTTGCTAACCAATAGGTATAAAGTTACAATTATTCTAGATGAATGAGTTTTAGAGATCTATTGTACAATACTGTACTTATAGTCAACAATCGTGTATTTTTAAGAGGTTAGAGCTCATGTTAAATGTTCTTACCACAATAAAATAACTTTTTAAAAATTATGTTTGAAGTGTTTGTGAAGCAGACTATTTTTTTCTTTTAGATTGTGAGTCTTGAGACTTGGGGCATGAATTCTTCAACTCTTCCCCCCACAATGCCTAGCACTGTGTTTTATGTATCAAGTAGCCCATGGATATATATTTAATCAAATACAAAGAATAAACTTGTATTGACTGTATGTATTCTAGTGGGGAATAAAAACATATTGTATATTATTTGAATTTTTATAAAAGTTGGTAGGGAAGATATTTTTATACAGTTCCATATATGTTGTGCTGCTGGAGTTCAATGTACAGATGACCACTGATACCTGAGTTAGCTGGGAAAGGCTGAGACACTGGGGTAAAGAAAGAGAGAAGGACATTACAGATAAAAAGAACATAAAATCTTTCTTTAATGAGAGAAAGATCAGAGCACTTGGTACATGAAATAAATATCTCTTGCCTCCATCCACAGTTCAGTCGGCTTTAGGATTACTATTTGAACTGCGCCTGTGTCACACTGCCTTTGCCCTGGCAGATGTCTGAGTGGTAGTTGCGCTACTATTTTCTTTAGTTGAAAAAAAAAAAAAGTTACACTCAGTTCTGAATTTGATCATCCTACAGCTTCTTCAAAGTCAAGGAAACTATGCTTTGACAATTCTTGCTTAATTTTGTGTTCTTCTTGGGTTTTATATTTTACCACCTCCTCCTTCACCAACACTTATTTTTAATACTTAAAGTATTAACTACTCTCATCTTTTTCTTTTCTTTTATCTCTACCTTAAAAAAAAATATTTCTAGTTTTTTTTTTTTTATGCCTATTTGTGTATCCACTGGAAGATCAAAAAGAATGTGAAAAGGCCAGTCAGCCACCAGGAGGACTGATTAAGAAAAATAAACTTTTATGTAAATGGTCTTTAATTCAGAGACTTATATTCTTTCAAAATAACTCTAACATCTGGTTTCTTTGGCAAAAGTAAAGCTGAGAGTGGATGGAAGTCATCGCCCTGGGCAATTTAGAAAATAGCTTGCTTTCTTTGTGATTATATTGGGCTGTGACATCTATCAGAAGAGAGCAGAAGAAATATACTACAGGAAGAATAGCAGTAGTCCTTCTGAGAAGCTCAATGCACAACTTCATAATTGAGGACTCTTCTGGTTTGGGGAAAGATTTTGGAGCTCCTTTTCAGAATCTTGCAACCTGCATGCAAAGTAAAACTTGTTGAAAGGTGCCTCTTCAGATGAAAGTAAAGAGAGAGGATGAAACTAGGCTAGAGAAAGGGATGCAAAGGCAGGAGGATATCATGAATGTTATCTTTAGAGACCTTCTTCCCAGACTGGTGTCCCTCAGTTTTAGGGACTTGTCTTAGGCAGCTTGGGCTGCCATAACAGAATATCATAGACTGGGTAGCTTAAACAACAGAAATTTATTTTCTCACAGTTCTGAAGGCTGGGAAATTTAAGATTAAGATACAAGCTACAGGACAATTCATTTTCTGGTATGGGCTCTCTTCATGAATTGCAGATGACCATCATCTCGCTGTGTCCTCACATGGAGGAGACAGAGAGGTTAGAGCAAGCTCTCTGTCGTCTCTTATAAAAGCACTAATTCCATCATGACAGCTCACACTCATAACCTCATCTAAACCTAATTATCTCTCCCAAACTCCATCATTGTGGTTTATTTCTTTAACATAAAATTTTGGTTGGGATAGTACACAATTCAGTCCATAGCAATCCTGAACTAAATAAAAGAAGATGCGTATTTAATGATGCTGCCGCTGACTGATCATTTGACTTCAGACAGATCACTCTATCAGTCTGAAACCTATTGGCTGCTCTGGAAAGCAACAATGGAAATGCATGATCACCTGGCTGCTGCAGAAAGTCAGAATAGCTTGACTTCCTCCATCTTTCTGCAGGGGACAATTGAAGTGGGCACTTAATAACTAGACATTATAAGAATTATAAATGTCCTTTCAGATTCTTACTACTGATTGGCTTGTTTCAAGAGTCAAATTTTTCTGTCATGATGGTTAATTTAATGGCAAGTTGGCTGTGACTATCTCTGGATCTGTTATCTGACTATTAGCACCTACTACTATCTTAAACTACAAGTTGATTTTCTACTTCTTGGATGAAACCAATAGCTCTTGCCTTTGTGGCCTTCGCAGAAGACTTATGGGGTTTCATCAATGTTGGAAACAAGTCATGTACCTCCTAGCTGATTCCTGCCAGGGATGTTATTTAGCATATATCCAAGCCATACTGTCCCTCTGGAATTATGTGTAGATGTTCCTCCATTTGGAGCTACAGACATATATGAATAAATCCTCAAATATTTGTGTGTGGGAAACAAGTTGGGAAGAGGCATGCATGACAGAATTTCAAGTCCTTTATGAGAGAGACAATGCCCTCTTTCTTACGTCTTTTCCTAAGATCTCATTTTTTTGACCACAGAATAGAAGCCCAATATCATAGAGTTGGGACTAAATTTGCCAAATAACTTCCATTTACTTACTGTGGCACTTGATGGATATCACCTACATTCTTTGAGCACATTTCTTGATTCATAAAATATAGTAATAATACCTAAATTACAGAATTATCACTATATGAAACATAATATAGATAAAGTTTACTCAATATAATTTCTGTGTTTGATATATGGTAACTGGTATTATTTCATCATTGTTGTTCTATCATCATCATCATCATTCATCATCATTATCCTCTCTGGAGGATTTGTAAGCTCACAAATCTATAACATTGTGAGACCTTACACTATGAGCATCAAATATTTGAATTTGTGTGAAAGTTAAAAGCATGTAATTAAAATTAAATGAGACTGACATTTTCACCTCAGAGAAGTAGTTGAACTTTGCAGGTTTAAACCTTTCTTTGTAAGTTTAAAACTTTCTAGCTATAAACCTCTCTTTTGTAAGAAAAAGGATTATCTAAACATGCAAGCTCAGCCCCCCGTTTTTTGAGGGGTGTTTTTATTTTTGTACAGAGAATTGTCCTAAAAGTGACATTAAACTATTGTGTACCTTCATTTATTAATTGTGTTATATAGGTTGTATTAATTTATTTGGTCCAATGGCAACGATTCTATAGACTTGGCAAAAAAGATGAATTTGAACTAGCATAGAATTAGTAATTTCCTTAGGGAATAAGAATAGAGAAATTTTCATCAAGACCAGTTCACTACCCAAAGAATATGAAATTATCAACCTCTACTGTTTTATAATATATTGGATTTTCACTAAATTTCTTCTTTTTTATTTTCTTTATCTATAGTGGTTAATGTTTCTTGACTCTTACCTAAAAGTTTGCCTTTACTCAATTTCTAAGGCCAGCATTGAGGTGGTTCAGCCCACCCCAACCTAATTCTTAGGAATTCAACATTGTCATCTTTTACTTAACAGTTGGCTATGACTTGTGATAACCCAAGTTCTGATTACCATGCCTTGCTTTGTTCTTGGAACTTGAGCTTCAGCTAATGCTCTAGTTCTTATACCTGATTTTTTTTGTTTTTGGTTTTTTTTTTTCCAAATGCTTTAGATTCTGTCTTTAAAACTACCCAAGAGCTAATTTTCTCTGAAGTATCCAGTCTATGATGGCTGCTATCCTGTGACCTGCTTACAAATTTAACAAAGCCAATTGCTTACCTCTATCTTGAAAATTTAGAATTCTTTGAGATGATTAGATGTCTAGACACACCCATTTCCTCTTTAAGTAGATCTTAAGAGATCTTAACAGTTAAGACTGTTCTTAAAACCTTTTGATTCTGATTTTGTCTATTGTGATATGATTCATCTCAGACCTTCAGCATGTTCCACCTCCCAGTACCAGTTTCTCCTTTATGTTTATGCGTGATCCCAAATTTTTGACTTCTGCCAATTCACTTCAGCCTCTTGCATTTAATAAGACCTTGCCTTGAATAGCTATACTCTTAAATATGTACTTTATATACATTTTCTGCTGAACATATTTTGAACAGAAATTTGGGATATATAGCTGTGATAGTATAGGGAAAATCACATTAGATTTGGTATAGACTAAAGGAAAGGAAGATATATTACATATTGGGTTATAGAAGCCCATAGTATCATTATTCTTTTTTTAACTCCAGGTACCAGAATCTTTGCTATTCTCTACTTCAATATTTGGATGTATTTAGCCATGGTACTTTGCTCAGAACATGATTCTGAGTCTCTTTAAAGCAGCCCATGTTTCTTTTAATTACACAGAGTGTGTCTTAATACTGTTTGGGACTTTGAACTCACATTCTTGTGCTGTTGAACAAGGCAGGTAATTACTAAATTCAGTGACTCATTATTTGTAAATTAAAGCATGGGGTAGTAGAGAATACAGTGATCCACTGACTAATTTTCCTAGATTCACTCTTAATCTTGTCCCTTTGATCCCCCCTCATTCCCAGCTTAAAATGAGAAAGTGATTGACAAGATTACTTCTTCCTGACACTACCAAATTGAACTTAGCTTTGTCCTGGACTATTTCTCCAGAGAAACTTGTCAACAACTGAAGTTCGACAAAGGAATAAAACACACACAAAGAGAATTGTTCAAAAGGAAATAGAAGATTATTTTTCCATCTATAAATTCTTTTTAATTCTAAAAGTTTTACTCCATATGGTGTTGTCATTTTATGTTTCCGATGACTTTATTCTGTCCTTGACCATATCTTAGAACATTTGGGTGTGTTTGTATAATAACCATGTCACAATTTAATGTCATGTGACAGCTATGTACAGTGTTCTTGGGAGAAGAAAATAGAAATTAAAGAGTATCTAACATCAAATAGTTTACTTCCAGGGATTTATTTTACTTTAGTATCTAGTAGGTTGATTTTGCTGGAGTTTCCTGCTGTATGCCCTATTAAGAATCAGTCACTTTCTCATTTTCCTAGTTCAGTGATGCATAGAAAAATAATAAAATAAAAATAGTGTCCAAGATACCTTTTTTTTTTTTTTTTTTTTTTTTTACTCTTTCAATACCCTTCTTCCTAATTATGGCTACTTCTCAACTTCTTACTTTCCATGAATGCCTAGACAGAATCCAATTACCATGAAGCATTGATATCAACTAGTACCTATTCTATACCTTCCTGACAAATAATGGGTTTTAATACACCACCTGAGACCAGTGTGGGAAGTATCTTACATGTTTCACTTATATTACGGTATTTGAATCACCTATTAACTTATCAGTCTTCCTAAAGTGACTGTAGGATAACAGGACTGACTAGAATTCGGCTTTTTATGTCTGTTTCTTTATGATAGAATGAATTATTGTCCTCAAAATACCAATTCATTGTAGGAGTTATGTACATACTCACCTTCACACCCTTGCCATGGTCTCCCCTGCCCAGTGACTTAGTGCTTAGCTATATCAATTGCTTTGACAAACATGATATTAAGAGACAAGATATGACAAAACTCTTGAAATGTGCTTATATGGTTGATGTTGTGCTTTACATCTCTTGTCTTTGCCATCAGAAGAACTACCCTGCATTGACCTTAAAGCAAGGAAGATGAGTGATACTTGTAAAAGCACTGGAATAGAATCAGACCTCAGAGTCTAACGCAGGTAAGCCCAGCCTAGATCAGTTAAACTTGAGATGATCTTCAGATATATGTGATAGAGAAATAAATGCTTATTATTGTATAATACTGAGACTTTCTAGTGGTTTATTTTGTAGCATTATATATGACTATATAGTTATTATAATGTTTAAAATATAGTAGATATTTCAGTGTATGTTAAATATGAACACAATGACTACTATTTAAATTGACCCATTAAACAAACAAACAAACTTTGGGTAGATGTTATTACACTCAATTACCATGATGAAAGGTGGGGAGTTTATTTTTAAAGAAAACCCATAATTAATTCAGTAAAATTGTAGGATACAAAACTAATATGTAGAAATCTGTTGTGTTTCTATACATCAATAGCAAATAATCAGAGGAAGAAATTAAGAAAACAATCCACTTACAATTGCATCAAAAAGCATAAAATACTTAGGAATAAATTAAACCAAAGAAGTGAAAGATCTATACTGTGAAAACAATAAGACATTAAAGAAAGAAACTGAAGATGATACAAATAAATGGAAGGATATCTTGTGCTCATGGATAAAAAGAATTAACATCATTAAAATATCTATATTACCCAAAGCAATCTTTGGATTCAATGTAATCTCTATTAAAATACCAATGGTATTTTTCTTAGAACTAGAACAACTAATCCTAAAATTTATATGGAACCACAAGAGACCCTGAATAGCCAAAGAAACCTTGAGAAAGAACAAAGTGGATGGTATCACTCTCTCCAATTTCAAGCTATATTACAATGCAATAACCAAAACAATATGGTACCTACATAAAAACAAACAGATAGATCAATGGAATTGAATAGAGAGACTAGAAATAAAAACATACTTATATGGTCAACTAATTTATGAAAAAGACAGCAAGAATATACTATGGGGTAAAGACAGTCTCTTCAGTGAGTGGTATTGAAAAATCTGAACAGATACATGCAAAAAAATTGGATTACTTTCTTATGCCACATAAAAAAATAACTCAAAATGGATTAAAGACTTCATAAAATCCCTGAAATCATAAAATCCCTAAAAGAAAACATAGGGAGTAAACCCTTTGAGATCATTCTTAGCAATACCCTCTTGGATATGTCTCCTTAGGCAAGGGCAATAAAAGAAACATAAATTAAAAAATTGGAGTATAACAAAGTAAAAAATTTTGTATAGCTAAGTAAACTATCAACAAAACAAAAAGACAACTTACTAAATAGGAGAAGATATTTGCCAATAATATATTTGATAAGGGGTTAATATCCAAAATTTATAAAGAACACATATAACTCAACACCAAAAAAAACAAAACAAAACAAAACAAACAAACAACCAATTCAATTAAAAATGGGCAGAGGCCCTAAATAAACATTTCTTCAAAGAGGATATTCAAATGGCCAATAGACATATGAAGAGATGATCAGTGCTACTAATCATCAGAGAAATTTGAAAAAAACACAATAAGATATCACCTCACACCTGTAAGGATGGCTATCATCAATAAAACAACAAAGAGCAAGTGTTGGCAAGAATGAGTAGGACAGAATACCCTCATACACTATTGGTGGTATTGTCGATTGCTATAGCCACTATAAAAAACCAGTATGAAGAGTCCTCAAAAAATTAAAAATAGAGTTGCCATGTGACATAGTAATTTAACTTCTGGTATTCAAAGAAAACAGAAACTCTAATTCAAAAAGATATATGCAGCCCTATACTCACTGCAGCATTACTTACAATAAGAGCCAAGATAAGGAAGCAACCAAGGAATCCCTCAATGGATGACTAGAATATATATATAATATATATATATCACATCTTTTTATAAATATACATACACACATCTAAGAATAAGTATATTTATATAAATATATGTATAATATATTTATAATATCCCTTAGCAGTAAAAAAGAATGAAATCTTGCCATTTGTGACAACAGTAATGAACCTAGAGAGTATTATATTAAGTAAAATAAGTAAGACAGAAAAAGTCAAATACCATATGATTTCACTTATATGTAGAATCTAAACAAACAAACAAACGAACCTCAAATAGAAACAGACCCATAGATATAGAAAACAAATTAATGGTTACAAAATGGGAGGGGTGGTGGGATATGGGTAAAAAACATATATATATATAGTTTACATTTCCATAGTACTTACAACAGACCAGACATTTTTCTCAATATATTACACATATTGCCCTTACAGCAACTATATGAAGTATGGATCACTTTATCCCCATTTATAGATGAGAAATTTAAATTCAAAGAACTTAAAGAAAAAATTATCTTATATAAATAATCATGAGCACAAAAATATTTAGCTATAAGAATATTTATCATAATATTTTCTAATAAAAAATAAGAAAGCATTTAAATGCCTAAACATATCGTATAAAACAAAAAGCAAAACAAAACAAAAACTTATCTCCTAGTATCTCCCTCTAACCACCACATAACATATATAAGATAAAATACTAGTCCCTACACATGGCATACAAAGCTCTCCAAAAGTAACTATCTCTAAAATAAACAAACAAAAAAACAAACAAAATGAAATAAATGCATCATAATATGTCTCAATCACTTGGCCAAGTACTGAATGAAATTGTTAAAAAAAAAGATATTTCCTACTCATGGAGAAAAAATATCTAGTTAAAATGAAACAAATGGAGGAGTTAAGTATAGATATGTTTGTTAGACATTCAATAGAATTTCAGAGAAGATGGATATTGGTGTAGAACAGAGAAGTCATAGAAGAGGGGGATCTCAAGCAGCACTTCTAAAATCTTGTAGGATTCAGGTAGGAGGCGAAAGCAGAAGTCGTTTTGGGGAGAGGAAGAGCCTATAGAAACACGTACAGGCCGTAGAGAGTGGCTTGTGTTGTTGGAACAGGGGTTGGACTGGGGAGTAGATCAAAATGAAAATAAGATAAATTTGCATAATTTGAGTAGGATCAGATTCTGGCAGACATTGAAGTCTGAAAAATAGTCCGCATGGAAACAGGAAATAAAAGACAAATCTTGGGCCACAGGGTAATGTAGTAAAAGAAAACTTGTTTGAGCAAGAGTATTTAGAGTTATTTGAAGAGGGAGAAAATGACCATTATAGAACCAAGGTGATAAGTGGTGGCCCACTGTAAAACTTGGCCTCATGCCTAGTATTTCATTTTATATCATTGAAGAAAATGTGTGTGTTGTCCAAAGTTATCATTTTCTCTATTATGTAAATTTCTAAGTGAGTTTAGAAAGCCAAGCAGCAGGGCACTGAATTACTAGGAAAGAACAATACTTTGGTACATCTTGACTTTCAGCCATATTCTTTTCTCTGAACTATATTTATTATATGAATCACTGATTTTTAAAGACCACATTGTCCTGTGGTTGTGCAAAGAAAAAATTCATTCAAGCTATTCTTCAAGGAAATTAGAAAGAAAGCATTTTTTACTGCCATGCTGTAGGCATTGTGAGCTGCTACTTTAGTGTTTTACTTAGTTCTTAAGGATGAATGTCAGCTGAGATTCTGGAGGTTGTAGCCCAAATTTAAAAGTTAAACTTTACAAAGTTACTCGTGTCAGGTAACATGAAGGTGGTGCATATGTTGCCAGCAAGTTAGGGATCAGCAAATTGCTGAAAGAGACATAAGAACAAGAGTCAATTCATCTCACGTTAAATCCTTTTTTGAAGAGTGTGCTTATAAATGCTATGTTAAAATTGACAAAAGGACATTTTCCAACCTATTACCGATGCCTATGTCATATATTAATTATATTTCTGGTAAATTGCCTCAATTACTTTTAATTCAAATCTATTTTTGTAATATCATGGAAGTTTAGGGCTAGAAGGGCCCTCAGCAGAACCTCATCTCATCTTGTCATTTCCAGCAGTGGAAACAGTTGTCTCACTGGTGAGTGCCATGATAGAGGTGGCTGGAGAGTTTATTTCAGGGATTCTTGTTAATGGCGCCACTGTCCACCTCTCACTTAAAGGCTTAAAGGTTCACAATCATCCTTAGCTTCTCCCTCTCTCTCATTCTCACCTGCTATTGATTCCGAAACTGTAATACTTCTTGTTTCTGACCCTTTTAAATTCCTTTTGAAACACTCTGATTTAAACCTCTGTTGCCTCTCATCGGAACAATTGTTTTTAGTAGCTGCACAATTCATCTCTACGCCTATTATCTCTTTTTCCACCTATCTTATAACATTGTACTTCCTGAAATTCATCCATTATTATACAACTCTTGATTAAAAATAGAAACTGTAAATCTTGTTACATGTCAATTAATTTCAAAATCTTTAATATTCATAACAGCACTCTTTGATGTGACCTCTACCACTTCTCTAATCTTATGCCTAATATATATGGAGAACTATGAGTGGCATGCTACTTATTACTAGGCAAATATGCCTCATATTTGTCAACTTCTATAATACCTTATAGCACCAGAATAAATATTTATAGTGCTAACTCTGAACAATAAAAACAGCTTAATTTATATTTAAATTTTTCTGGGCTAGGAAAAAAACTATGTTTTATTTGATATTTTATATAACTTTATATAATTATATAAATAGCAAATATATGTATATTTGTATATATACATATATATGTATGTAACTTGATTTAAAAAGATTGCCATCATAAATGGTTTTAACTTGGGGTGGCTCCATAGTGTAGTGGTTAGAATGTCTGCTTTACAAGCAGAAGGTTCTGGGTTCGCACCTGAGGTGGAGCCACGGGCCATACCCTGGGTGCGCCAGGCCCCGGGTGCACACAGCAAGCCTGTGGGAGGAGACACCCCACCTTCAGAGATCCAGTTCTTAAGGGGAAACAGCAACATCCATAGGTCAGTGGTGGAAGTGAGGAGGAGGGGAATTAAAGAGGGGGAAAAAATAAATAAAAATAAATGGTTTTAACTTATAACACTTTGATAGTTTGAAAATAAATTTTATAGAATGTTTCAACATTTTATTTTATTTTTATTTATTTTTTTAAGAATGCTTCAACATTTTAAAGGCTAGCTATTGTAATTACACCATCCCAAATGCTGCTTTTTTCTCCTTTTATACATGAAAAATTTATCTCCTAATACTAATTTTGATAGAAAATTACAAATTTTTCTCAAATTTCAATGCATACTTTTGCCTAAATTATACATAACATGTGATATCTAGTCAAAGAAATAATTTTAATATTTATTTAATAATTTAATAATTATTGTTAATAATTTTAGAGCTTCCAGACCCACTGGCCACAGAGCTTGGAGTCATGTCAGCTGGTAAAGAGTGACAGTGAAAAGCTAGACCTTGGCTATTTTCTTGGATCAGGCTCCCTCTTATCAGACATTCCCCTACCACCAGGATCACACTGCTAGTTACTGAAATTAAACTCTGCAGTCAATTGTCTAAGCTGGTTTATTGGCAGAGAACCAGGAATCTGACCATAAAATCTTAGAGTTTTGGTTTCTCTAAGTCTTATATTAAATGAAGCAAGTAATATTCTGATGCTAAAAAACTTATTAGTCAACAAGTATATTGGAGTAAGTCCTCTTAAAATTGGGGTTTAGGAAACAGATTCTAGAAAGGAAACTAAAAGCACCAATAAAATTAATGCATAGGCATCTGAGATAGAATTTGCTATCCATCATTATTTTCCTAATAGGTCTCTGTCCCAGAAAGAGGCGCAATTGTTTGTTTAAATACTAGGGAGAAACGGGAAGATAGGAAGTTCTTCAACCCTAGCCTGTTGCATTTGATCTGATATCCACATTCTGAACTAAGTTTGCTTTCCATTTCTCAATCTCACGTCTGAGCCTGTTGATAGGAACTTTGTGGTTGTGGTGTAACTGACTCCTCTTTAAAAGGAGTGAATGGTCCTACTTTGTGCTTTATTCACCTTGAAAGGAAACCTGTGAATGTTTACGAGTCCGAAAAGTATCCAAGTTCAAACTGTGATGCATTAGTAAATAACGAAGATTTCTTAGCTATTTTCAATTATTTCTCAGCCTAGAGAAAAATTTTGGCTGGTTTCTTAGGGTTTGCAAGTTTCTTCATGCTGTTTTAAGTCATGTATTTATTCTCTGTTGGTGAACTAAACATTATTTTCTTCTTTTTTTTTGTTCCTGCTATCATATGTGCTTCTTAGTTGTGCTATGCTTAACTCTCTTTCATGTTTCTATTGCAGACTCTTTCCAAATGTGTTCGTTTATTAATAATGTAAAATTATTTTCTCTGCAAATGTGTTCTGTTTTCTCTTTTCTCTCGTCGTATTTTTAAGTCTTCTTATATTATAAAGTTATATCAAGTCAAGCAATAAGTGGTATGTTCCATGCCCTCTTATTTAAGAATCGTTTATATATAAGCACTTATCTTGTATAATTACATTTTTGTGATGTGCATACTTGTTCACGGCAAAAACTTGACTAGAAACAATTTAATTATTTCTATTCACCCATCCCTCAAATTAAACATAGCTCCAATGCTGGTGTTTTGGAAATAAAGGAAAACAAAAATAAAACAAATACTTTTACCTCTTGACAATTAAAGAAGTATGAAGAAAAATGTAATAATCATGTTATTTTAGTAGAAATTTTAAAGAATTTCTAGTTCAACTTCTCTTTTGAATGGAGTGTCACTCAATCAACTGTAGCAGTACAATTGTAATTAAATATCTATTGAAATGAAGATTTTACCAATCCTCTTTATAATCTATCTTAATGGCAACAATCAGGGAAAAAATAAAAAGTACTAAGATCCAGGAATTAGTTATTTCAAGAATTTCCATCAGTTCTCATCTTAGTACACTATTTGAGGAATGCAAACATTTCCATATTTTGGGCCAGCAGAATGGAAGTTTAGTCCTTCGGTACAACTGGTTTTAATTTTTGGCAGAACTACATATTCAAGTCAATGTAGAGTTTGACAGATTCACTTCTGTTAAAACAACCTACACAGATCTAATGCATAACTGCAAAAGGTTTGTTTCAAAATTACAAAATATTAAAATGAATGATTTGTTTTAGATGTATACTTGGGATCTCATACATAGTGGAATAAGAGAAACAGCGTTACTGTCATTATCTCTATTTGCCTTTGAAATTCTCAAAGCATCTTCTCTGGTATGGTATTCTGTATCCATATATTTACCTCCTTAAAGTTCTCCGAATTCCATAGGTAAATAGGTAAATCCTGTGACTGTGAAACCAAGGTGAGTAGCTTCTACATCTAGAAATCTTGGCACTGGATATACTGCAGGCAAAGCTTTTCAGAGAGGAGAAATGACCAGTTAGTGATTCAGCACATGTGAGAGAAAAATCTATCAATTAATCAAGAAACAAATGCAAGAAATCCAACATAAAACAACTAGCAACATCTTATGTGGGGATCTAGGGTGAGATGAAATTGTGGGGTACTGCTGGAGGTATGGAGGTGAGGTTGTCAATCCTAGTACCCCCTAAAAACTTCAAAAAGGCCAGAGAATTTTGATCCATTCTAAGCAGTTTTGCCACCATGGTATTTGCTGCTTTACTAAGTACACATGGCATGCTCGTATAGTGAGATAATTTTCATTAACTTGGGCAGTTGTTCAAGAATAAAGGGTGAATTGCCAATAAAGGAGAGACTTAACTTGACACTTCGCAATAGCCCTGAGTTACAAAGGCCAAATAAACATCTACAGAATTTTAAAAATTTATTTTAAAAAGATAATTTACATACAATGAAACTCACACATTTTAAATGTAAAGTTAGATAAAGGTTTTTTGTTTGTTTGTTTTTTTAACGCCTACAGCACCTGGTATTCCTAGGTGGTCTCCCATCCAAGTACTAACCAGACCCGACACTGCTTAGCTTCCGAGATCAGATGAAATTGGGCACATTCAGGTTTGCATGGCCATAGACAGATAAGTTTTGAAAAGAAAAAAGTGTACATTAAGGTAACCATAATCAAGATATAGAGTATTCTATCACCCCAAAATACCCCTTTTGACCCTTTTTAGTCAGTTCTCGCCCTGCCACTCTAATCCCAAGAAACAATTGATCTGCTTTCTTTCATCATAATTTTCAGCATTTATCTGATGACAAATTATGCTAAACTTTTCATGTGTGCATTTACAATTGGTATATTTTCTTTGATAAATATTTTTTCAAATTATTTGCCCATTAAAAAAATTGGGTTGTTAGTATAATTATAGTTGTTATAAAAACTTCTAAAAATACATTTTGGATATGAATTCTTTGAATAATATATATTTTGCAAATATTTTCTCTTATGGCTTGACTTTACGGTTTTGCAACAGTGTCTTTTAGAGTAAAATATTTTAACTTCAAAGAAGTGTAATTTAAGATTTTCCTTGCACATGTTTTGCTTGCTTTCTTAAAAATCTTTGCAAAATGATGTCATGATTTAAGTCTATGGCTCATTATATTCACTTGTTCCAGCAACATTTGTTGAAAAGAATATATTTTCTCTCTTGAGTTACCCTGGCACTTTGATTAAAATAAATTGTTCATACAAGTGTGGGCGTATTCCTGTTTCATTGATTTATCCTTATGCCTATGCCATGCTATCTTGTTTATTGTAGCTTTATAGTAAATCTTGAAATCAGGAAGATGAACTTTGTTCTTTCTCAAAATTGATGTGGCTATTTTAGGGGTTTGCTTTTTCATATACATTTGATATTCACCTTGTCAATTTCTTTGAAATGCTGCTGGAGTTTTGTATTATATCATAAACTGTACATTGATTTGAGGAGAATTGCCATCTTAGCATATGTTGGTCTTTAACTTTTCTCAGCAAAGTTTTGTTTTCTGTATTTTTTAATATTTATTTTTATGTTTTTTATGTTTTTGGTGCAAATGTAAAATATATTTTGAAATTTTAATTTACAATTTCTTTGCTTGTGTATAGAAACACTATTATTACATATTGATCTTGAATCTCGCTAAGCTTTTATTAATTCTGGTAGTTTTGTTATACACGCTTTAGGATTTTCTATTGATGATTGCAAATAAAGAAGGTTTTACTTCCTGTGCATTTTACACTATTTTATTCTTTTTTTCATATGCACTGATTAAAACTCCTGTACAATCTTGAATGGAAATGGTGAAAATAAAACTTCTTTCTTTGTTCCACAAAGCTCTTTAATATAGCCCTCTGTTCCATTCCCAATATCAACAATTTATGTTCCTTCTTGTTTTGTTTTTAATATCAATTTTCTTAGAAAATTTTTAAACTTTTATTGATCTTTTCAAATAATTGACCATTGATTTCATAGATATTCTATATTATTATTCTGTTCTCTAATTTATTTCTACTTTTAATCTTCAATATTTCCTTTCTGCTTTATTTAGGTTGAATTTATTCTTTTTTTTTAGATTCTTAAGTTAAAATCATAGATAATTGATTTTAGACTTTTATTCTTTTCCAATATTTTGGATATAAATTTTTCTCTAAGCATCACTTAAGTTACAATCTACACATTTTCATATATTGTTTTCTCATTTGATTTTTTAATTCAAATTATTTTTTTAAATTTTTCTTGTAAATTTGTCTTTGACTCATAGATTAGGTAGAATTGTGGTCTTCAGTTTCTGAATACTGGAGATTTTACAGATATACATTATTTATTTCTAGTTTAATTTCATTATAGTAAAGGAATGTGCTCTTTTTATTTAAATAATTTTAAACTTTTGTGACTTTTTATGGCCTAGACTTTCTTAAGGAATTTTCCATGTGCACTAAAAAAGAATGAACATTATATTGTTATTATCTTTAAATGGCAATTAAGTAAAATTGTTTGATAGTCTTCTTCAAGTCTTCTAGATACTTATGATTTCCTGTCTACTTGCTCAATCAATTACTTGTGAGGTAGTGTTAAATTTTAAACTATACTTATAGTTTACTCATATTCTCCTGTCTGTTATATCTGTGTTATTGTGCCCTGTTCATAATTTCATAAACATTGGGGATTGTTCTGTCTTCTAAATTAATTGCTTTTATATCATTACAAAGTATTTTTTGTCATCCCTGGTAACATTCCTTGCTGTCAAGTCTACTTTGTCTCAGAGGATTATAGTCATTCATATTTCTCCTAGGCTACTGTTTTTATTTATGATATATCTTTTGCCATTATTTTACTTTTAACTGAGCTGTGTCTTTATATTTAAAGTGAGTTTCTTGGAAACACCGTATATTTTGGTCTTGCTTATTATGTATTTTTAAGTCTGTACATTTTAAATGTATTATTTAGATAATTTACATTTAATTAAATGATTGCTATGATTGGGGTTATATCATGCATCTTGCTTTAGATTCCTATTTGTCCCTTGTATTTTTTTGCTATTTTTCCTTTTTGACTTTTGAATTAAGTGCATTATTTTTATATTTCCACTTTACCTTCACTATTAGTTAGTTAAAATCTTGTTTTTAAGGGTGCTATAGGGTCTCTGGTCTGCACATTATATTTATCTCTATCTATTTTAATATTACATCACTTTCCATGTTGTGTAAAAACCTGAAAAGAATATATGTCCGGTTCTTCCTTCTAATACTTTTCTTAAGATCTGAATTAAAAGGCTACATCTTCTTATTTTCTTAGTTACCAGGTAGTCAATTCTTTTTCAGTTTCACTCCTCATTATTCTTGAAAACTTCTGGGAATACTTACATTAATCATTATCCCTATTCTTATTTCTCAAGTATACTGTTTATCAGGTATAATACAGCCTAGCATTACTGTTGCTGACCTCAAACCCCACTTACAGGTTTTTATTGCTGCTGGTCCCACAAGTTTGTACCCATCAGCAGAGTTCTGATAATGTTAGAAAGATGTGTCAAATCTTAGTACTTACACTGCATCAGTGTTTTTTGGTTTTGTTTGTTTTTTGTTGTTGTTGTTGTTCTTGTTTTGTAGTTAGTTTTATTTTTATTTAAGCATTTTGAAATTTGGGACACAATTCACATACTGTAAAATTCACAAATTTAAAGCGTATAATTCAGTGGTTTTTAGTATATTTACAGTGTTGTGCATTGATCACCATTAGCTAATTCTTGAACATTTTGATTACCCCTCTCCCCATGGAAAACCTCATACCTATTAAAAGTAACTCCTCCTTATCCACCTTCATCCAGGCTGTGGCAACCACTAACCTACTTTCTATTTCTATGCATTTGTCTATTCCATACAGTTCATGTAAATGAAATCATACCATGCAAGGTGTTTTGTGTCTGGCTTCTTTCATGTAGTATAATGTTTTCAAGGTCTGGTTCACTTATGTTGCAGCATGTAGGACTACTTCATTTCTGTATGTGGCTAAAAAATAGTCCATTGTATGGATATACCACTTCGTGTTTATCCATTCATCCACTAATGGATATTTGGGTTATCTCCATTTTAAATTATTCTATTTTTGTGAATAATTCTGCTATAAACTTTCATGTAAAAGTTTTTGCTTAAACATGTATTTTCAATTTTCTTGGATATATACTTAGGAGTAAAATTGCTGAATAATATGATAATTCTATACTTAACTAATTGAGGAACTGCCAAACTGTTTCCCAAAGGTGTTTCACCATTTTACACCTTCACCTTCAATGTATGAAACATTTAATTTTTCCACATCCTTCCCAACACTTATTGTTAAGTATCTTTCAGGTAGTAGGCATGCATTGAATTTTACTGACTAATGATACTGAGAGTATTTTTATATCATTATTACCTTTTTATATGTCTTTTTGGGGAAATGTCTATTCAAATACTTTGTTCAATTTTTAGATTGAGTTATTTGTCTCGAGTTGTAAGAGTCCTTTATGTATTATATATAGTAGATTCTAATAGCTATTTAAAAAAATATATTCTCCCATTTTAATTTTCTTCGTTTCACTTTTTTATAGTGTCCTTTGAAAAAAGAAAGTTGTTTGTTTGTTTGTTTATTTTTACTGTTCGATTTATATATTCTTCCTTTGGTTGCTTTGCTTTAGATGTCATATTTAGGAAATCATTGCCTAATTCCAGGTCATGAAGACTTAAGCTTTTATTTTATCTTCTAAGAGTTTTATAGTTTTAGTTATTTCATTGAGGACTTTGTTCAGTTTTGAATTAATCTTTATATTATATTAAATAGAGGTCCAATTTCATTATTTTGCATGTGGATATCCAATTGTCCTGGCACCATTTGTTGAAAAAGTATTTCTTTCCCTACTGATTGTCTTAGTGACCTTATAACAAAATCAAATGACAATGTATAGGTTTTATTCTGGACTCTCAATTCTATTCCAATGGTCTAAATATTTATCTTTATCACAGTACTACACAGTCTTGAATATCATAGCTATGCACTAAGTTTTTAAATGGAGAAATGTGAGTCCTCCAAGTTTGCTTTTCTTTCCCAAGATTATTTAGGCTATCCTGGATTCCTTTCATTTTCAAATAAGTTTTAGGATAATCTCATAAATTTTTATTTTTAAAAAAGCTTCCCTTATTTTCAACAGGAATTGCATTGAATCTGTTGATCATTTTGGGGATTATTGCCATTTTAACAAAAATAAAACTATGAATGTGAGATCTCTTTATTTCTTTAGGTCTACTTTAATTTTCTATCATGTTTTGCAGTTTTTAATGTACAGTCCTGCACTTCTTTTGTTGAATTTCTTCTTAAGCATTTCATTCTTTTGGTGCTACTATAAAGGAGATTGTTTTATTAAACTCATTTTCTTATTATTCATTTGCCAGTATGTAGAAATATTACTAACATTTATATACTGATTTATCCAGCAACGTTTCTGAACTCACTTATCAACTGTAATATTTTTGTAAATTTCTTAGGATTTCCTATACATTATAAGATTATGTCATCTGAAAATTGACTTTTATTTCCTCTTTTACTATGTAGATGTATTTTATTCATTTTTGTTGCCTAATTATTCTGGTTTTACCTTCTAGTGTAATGCTGAGTAGAACTGGGAAAAGCAGGTGTCCTTGCCTTATTTCTGATTTTACTTGAGTATGATGTTAAATATGAGTTTTTCATAGACATCCTTTTATTAGGTTGAAGAAATTGTCTTCTATTCCTAGTTTGTTAATATTTTATCATGAAAAGCTGTTGAATTTTAGCAAATGTTTTCTGTGTCTACTTAGATGATCATATATTTTTGTCCTTTGTTAATGTGGAGTATTGCTTTGATTTTTGTGTATGGAACTAACTTTGCATTCCTAGGATAATCTCATTTAATAATAATACATAATCCTTTTTTACATGTTGTTGGAATCAGTTCAGTAGTATTTAGCTGAAAATTTATGGATCTATATTCATAAAGAAAGTTAATTTCTAGTTTTTTAAATATCTTTTTCTTATTTTTATATCACAATAATACTGGCCTCATAGAATAATTTGGGAAGTGTTTCCTCCTCAGTTTTTTAAAGTGTTTGTGAAGTATCAGTGCAAAGTTTTCTTTAAAAGTTTGGTATAATTTACCATAAAGCTATGTGGTATGGAGGTTTTCTTGGTGGGAAGTTTTTTGATTACTAATTCAATCTCTTTTTTTTTTTTTGTTATAACTCTATTCAGATTTTTAATATTTTCTTGAGACAGTTTCAATAGTTCACATCTTTTGGGGAATTTTCTCACTTTTTCTGGATTATTTAAATTGTTACATATAACTGTTCATAGTGTTCTCTTATAATTCCTTTTATTTCTATAAATTCAGTAGGAATATCTTTTACTTCATGCCTCATTTAATAATTTGATTCTTTTCTCTTTCTCCTATTCAGTCCAGATAGTGGTTTATTAATATTGATCTTTTCAAAGAAGTTCTTTTGGTTTTGTTGATTTTCTCTATTGTTTTTCTATTTTCTATTTTATTTATTTACATTGAGATCTTTATTTCTTTCTTCTGCATGTTTTCTGTTATTCCTTCTCTTTCTAGTTTACTTAGTTGTGAAGGTAAGTTATTAAATTAACAGATTTCTTATTTTTTAACATAGGCATTTGCAGCTATAAATTTCCTTCTATGCATTGTTTTAGCTTCATCTCAAATGTTTTATCATTGTTTTCATTCATCTCAAAGTATTTTCTATTTTTCTTTGTGATTTGTCCTTTGACCTTTTGACTATTGAGGAGTATGTAGTTTAATTTTCACATATTTGCTAATTTCCCATTTCCTTCTGATATTGAACTCCTATATAAATTTTTTGTTGTTCTCAGAGAACTTATTTTGTATAATTTCAATCCTTTTAAATTTATTTAGATTTGTTTTATGGCTTAACATATGTTCTATCTTGGAGCATGTTCCACATGAAACTAAGGATATTTATTCTGTTGTTATTGGGTAGAGTGTTCTATAAATGTCTATTAGATTCAGTTCACTGATAGTTTTTAAGTCTTCTATTTCCTTGTGGAAATTGTTTTATTCTATTTGTTGTTAAAATGGGGTATTAAAATCTCTGATTATTATTATTAATACAATACCTATTTTTCCATTCGATTTTGTCATTTTTGTTTCATACACTTTGGGTTAGAGATATATACATTTATACTTGTTATGTTTCCCTGATGAATTGGCCCTTTTATCCTAATTAAATATCCTCTTTTGTTGCTAGTAACAATTTTTGTCTTAAAGCCTATTTTGTCTGACATTAGCATAGTGACCCTAGTTTTCTTCTTGTTATTTTTCACATGGTATATCTTTTTCCATCTTTTACTTTTAACTTATTTCAATCTATCTGTACAGGATGTAGTTGAATTTTTTTTTAATCTGTTTTCCCAATCTCTGCCTTTTAACTGGGCAGTTTAATCAATAGTAATTTAATGTGACCCCTGTGAAGATAGAACTTACATCTGTCATTTTGCTATTGGTTTTCTATATATCTTATGTCTTCTTTTTGTTCATCAATTACCACATTCTTTTTTATGTTAAAGTGTCCCATTTTAATTCCTTCGTAATTTATTTTACTATATATTTTAAGTTATTTTCTTAATGGTTGTTCTGAAGATTACTATTAATTTGTTAATTTATAACAACATAATCCAGATTAAGACCAATCTATTTTAAATATTATATAAAACAATTCTGCTCTATAGGTCCTTTACCTCTATTTTCCTTTTTACTCATTTTTTTATCATACTAGTTTCATATTTATACATTGTGTGCCCTACAACTTAATGTTAGATTTATTGCATTATCCAGAGGTCTTTTAAATCAGAAAGAAAAAAATAAGAAATCATAAGCAAAAAAATAAACAACAACATTATTCTATCTTGTATGTTTACCCAAGTAGTTAGATTTTCTGGTGCTTTTTATCTGCCTACTTGAATTTGAGTTACTCCTTCATGTCTTTTTATTTCAGTCTGAAGTACTCCCTTGAGTATACCTTGTAGGCTTACATCTCAGGAAAAATTTTTCTTTTTTGTTTATTGTCTTTTAGGAATAAATTCTCTCTCTCTCCTTCTCTCTCTGATTCTCTTGATGCTTTCAAGATTTTGCCATTGTATTTTTCTTTTAGCAATTATATTCTGACATATTTGAATATTGATTGCTTTAAATTTAGAATATATGTCGTTGAGCTTCTTAGATGTGTAGGTCAATGTTTTTCATCACGTTTGGGAGGTTTTCAGCCAGGATTTCTTTCTTTCTTTCTTTCTTTTTTTTTTGTCATTTCATGTCTCTCCTTTCCCTCTGGGACCCTAATTATGTATATGTTGGTATATTTGTTGATGTCCTATAGGGCTCTGAAGCTCTGCTATTTTTTCCTTTTTTATTTTTTATTTTTTTTAATTTCTGCATCCTCAGATTAAATAACCTCAATTGACACTTCTTTAATTTTGCTGTCTTTCTTCTGCCAGTTCAAATGTACTGTCCAGGCTTCTAATACAGTTTTTAAAAAATTTCAGTTATTATACTTTTCCAACTCAGAATTTCTATTTAGTTCTTCCATATAGTTTCTCTTATTTTTTTTTTTTTTATATTTCTTATTTTATGAGACATCATTCTCATATTTTTCTTTAATCTTTAGATGTGGGTTCTTTTATCTCTTTTAACATATATAAAATAGCTATTTTATTTTTTACTTTTGTTCAGTAAGTCCAATATCTTGTCTTCTTAAGGGTCACTTTCTACTTATTACTTTTTTCCCCATTGTATGAGCCATACATTTTTGGTTCTCTGAATGTCTCATAATTTTGTTGTTGTTTAAAATGAGATGTTAAATAATATATGGCAACTCTGGAATTCAGATTATTCTCTCTCACCAGCGGTTGTTGTTGCTATTGTTGGTTGTAGTTCTTTTTACGTTTGTTTAATGACTATAATGAACTAATTATCTAAAGTCTATATTCTTTATAGTATATGGCCACTAGAGTCTCTGTTCACTACTTTTGGTGTCGTACTTATTACTTCCATGATCATCTTTCCAAATCTTTGCTGATTCATCTAGGCTCCAATGTTCTTGGAGGTTTCACAGAGAATTTTACTTTATTTATTATCACTTTAAGTTTGAATATTCAGCAAGAAAGTTTCCTTGGCTTAAATTGTTACAAATGTTAATAGTTCATTTCTCTCTGCTTTCATACTTGCAGTCTTTCCCCCAAAGAATTCAGATCAGCAATGCAATACCAAGTTATTTTTCATGGAAGAAGCTTTTATTATTTTTTCTGCTAAATTGGCCTTTGTCAGGATAACTCTAGTCCTTTAGACATAATTAAAGGAGTTGAACTTCACAAGGAAGACTTTAGGATTCTTCATCTAGCCTTTACCCAAGAGGTTACTCTTACATTTCAATATATTTCTATATTAAATTACTAAATTAGAGAGAGAAATTAGTCTGTTCATCCCAAAAGTACACATTGAACTAAAACTTTGAATGTATTGCAGTAGAAAGCTGACCTGTACTTCCACCAGCTGAAGCTCCATGTTCTTCAGCAAACACCAAATTCTGTTACATATAGCATATTCGTGTAACACAATGTTATGAAGAGATTAAGATTGATACGAAATACATAATCATACTAAATCCTAAAGAAAATGATCACAGATATTATAGCTGTGTGTTTTGTGAAGGTTTCAATATTAAGTAAAGTGAGTGTTTTTTGTGTGTGTGGTTTCTTTGTTTTGTTTTATTTTATGTAGATTTTTTTGTATTTCCTTTTTTTTTCAATAAATTTATGCTACTCTTGAATGTGAAGTCTTAAAATTGAAAATATATATACCTGTAAACACATTCTACTTTTTGTGGTGAATGTTTTGAATGGCAGAAGTGATGGTATGTGATTTCTGAAACTAAGGCATATGTAAGTATTATGCATTTCTACGTAGTTCTTTAGGCATGTTCACTCTTGGAATCCAGAGGCTATGCATAAAAAAAGCTCAGGTGGCCCAAGGAGAAGCCACATAAAGAGAAACCAAGGCCCTGACCCACAGTACCAACGAATCTACCAGGTGACAGCCTGCACTAACATGTCCATCAGGTGAGGCAGCCATCTCGGAAATGGATCCTCAAGGCCCCAGTTGAATAGAAAGTTCATTTTTGTAGAGCACTGGCCAAATTGATGATTTGCAAGTAAAATAATTATTGTTGTTATTTAAGACACCCAGTATGGGATTGTTTATTGCACAGCAATAAATAACCAAGAGATTTTGATATCTTGAAAAAGAGGATTTCTGTGAGAAAAAAATAAAAATGTGCCAAGACATGTGGCACTATCTTTGAGAAAAGTCAGAGGATGCTGGAAGGGCTTAAAGGATCTTAATCCTCCAGGATAGTGTCAGTGAGGGTGTAAGGAAAAGTAAGAAAACTGTTTTTTGAAACTGGAAGAAAAGAGACCCTTTTTATGTAGTTATGAAAGGTTTGTCAACACTGTTTCCTATGGTAATGTGGACAATGCAGAATTTTTCCTTCAGACTGGATGATTAAGCTCAAAAGATTTTAAGTCAGAGTTTATTTTATCTAAGGTATCATCTGACCTTTTATTTGCTGTCTATACTGTCTGTAACAAAAGAAGACAGAACAACTGAAAGGATACTCTGCTAAATCTCTAAGACAAGGCCTCCTAGATTTAAAAATAAATTATTTCTCTTTCCTAGCCTCTCTTGATAGAAATTTATCCTTAGACTAAGTAAGGGCCTTAGGCCAAGAGCACATTCATGGTGACAATGTACAATGTTATGTTTTTCATCCTCAGAATGATCTATGGTGTTGTCTCATAGGATTGTTCAAACAGACAAAATGCCCTGTAATGAGATTAAGGGCATGCCTTACAGAATTTCTTTATTAAATAATAGGATTTATAAGACTTAATGGTACTGAGCCAAGGCAGTCTTATACAGAGAGAGAGAAGGGGCTTGTCTTGAAGAGCTTTGTGGGTGTGGTTTTTGTGTAATAGAGTGGATTATAAATTACCATTTAGAAAACCATAATGCATTTTATCAAATTTATACCAAATGGGTTTCAAGGATAGAAATTGTGCAAAGTGCAAAAATACCTTCAGATCCCAAATTTCTACAGGTAGAAAGCAGAATGGAAAATAGCTCACTTATAAACATGGCATACTTTTTGTGGAATAGGAAGATCATCTTAGAGTAAGAAACTAAAATCTCAGAGAGTAAAATCAGTATCCACAGAAAACAACCTCTCGGGAGCACAGCTGAGCTCTAAATCAAGTCACAGTCACCACCAGCAAGGATCATCTAGATTTCAGAATTGTTAGGAAACAGTAATTATTCTATTTCTCCTGTTTTTCACATTGAAAACAAAAACAAAAACTTATTTAAACTAAAAACAAAAACAATACACCCATTTCCACAAATATTGTCCACATTTTTGAATGACAGTGTCCATAGCAGTTACCTTAAGTCCTTTCTCACCACTATATGTTGCATTTGTAGGGAAGAAAATTTGTCTCATTAGACCTTCAGATTGAGAGGAATAGGATGAAGGACCTCATCTGCACCTGAACCTGATTTAGGTAATTGGATCTTAGACTGGAACCGATGCCATAATGGCATGAGACTTGAGTTCTGATGCAGAGGTGAATGTAGTTTGTATGTGGAAGTGATGTAAATTGTTGTAATCAGAGGGTAGACTATGGCAGATTAAATTTTCCTGAGATGGTCATCCAGGTTCTTGGTGGGTATTTTTGACTCTCACAACCTCTACAATAAGGAAGAAGTGAGGGTACATGAATTCAGAGGTAAGATTATAAATGTTCCATAAACTTTTGCCTTTTGTTTGGGGATGCTTGCACTTAAAAAACAGCCAGAATTCTATAAAGAAACCCAAATAAACCATGGAAAAAATGTTCATTTCCAATGTGGCAACACTGAGAGGCCACATATAGAAATTCTGACCAACAACTCATCTGAGTCCTCAGCTGACATCTAGCAGAAGCTTTCAGCCATGTGAGTGAAGGTATCTCCAGATGATTATAATAAAGGCTAAGTCATCACCAGCCTTTGAGTTTTCCCAGATGAAAGTCCCAGACATAGTGAAATAGAAGAAAGCCATCTATACTCCTCTCTCTCTGAATTTCTGACCCATAGATTTTAGGAATGTAATGAAATGATTGTTTTACACTTTTAAGTTTGCTGTTGATTGTTGTACAGCACTAGTCTCTTGAGCACCTTGCCTTATTTGTGTTTTTGCAGTTGTTATTAGTGAACACCCTTCCAAATGAAAAGAGATTTTTATATTTACAACAGAGATAATCTCTTCACAGCCAGCAATGTAAGACTAAAACAATCACTTATGAATAAAAATCACTGGTAAAAATCCTAAAAAAACGTGTGTTTGATAAATGAGACATTACTGTATATACTGTGAATTTACAATAAGAAGCTTAAATTTCATATATATATATATATGCCTTACTGTTCAATTGTACACCTGAAACTTACTGGATTTCTTTAACCAATGTCACCATAAGAAAAAACAAAACAAATAAACAAACAAATGAACAAATAAGGAAGAATGGTTAAGAGAAGAAATAATAGAGTAACAAAAAGCCAGCTAGAACTAAAGGAGGAAGCTGGGGATTTAACTTCTGGGGGAATTCTAGCTTCCTCAGCAATCTTTAAAACATTTTCAAACTCTTCAGTATTAGTTGGAATGGTATAAAGAACAATCCATTATTTAACTTTATGACACAGTACTATTTCTATCCAGCTGAACTTTTATACTTCACATATATATGTACACACACATTTTCTGCTTGTTTACTGCATTATTCTGACAACTACCTCTACAACATACTCTATATCCCACTTTAAAAAGGCAAAGACAAGCTAAGAACTGCAGGTGGTATTGAGTATTCCCCCCAAATACTAGCAATCTGGTTAAGAAACATGTACAGTGACACCATGGATAAAAAGATAACTTCATATTAAAAGTATGGTGGGAAGAAAAGTGCAGGGAACTAGATGGGTGGAACTTAGAAAAAAATAATTGTAGCAGAAGCTTAAAAAATTCAATAAAAATCCAGACTATAAATAAAAAATCTGAGACATCTTGATTAAAATGTAGATGGACACGTTTAAAACTCTGTAGGCAGCTGCCCTAGACACAACCTGGCAGCCCAGAGACTCACAGATCTGTGAGGAACACAGTTTAAAAACCAAACCCATTGAGTTAAACAATTTATATAGCCCTGTCCTGCTCCAATAATCACTTTACAGCCAGTGGACAATTACTAATATACAGGGGAATAGGTTGAAGTGCACATGAACCTGGGTGAAGTCTTGCAACTGAGCAGAATAGTCCTAAGTATGCTTAATATGCTTTGAATAAACTTATTGAAAAAACTTCTAAGTTCCAAAATACATGTCCATCTGCTCCGTGGTACCTCTCATTGGTGAGTAGTGCACATTAGAAATGCTACAATTGACATTAAACCCAGCAGGGATCACAAAGGACAAGTCATTTTTAACCAATCTCAATTTCTTCTCTAACAGATTTAACATACTGCCATGACAAGGGGTCAATAGACAAGCTGAAGCCAGTTATCATAGTCGCCTGTGACATTATAGTCCCAAACAGGGACTAGGTGGAAGAGTAGGCAAGTAGAGTAGAATACAATCCAATAATCACTCAAATGGTGCTGGTTAACAGAGTTCTGTCAATCTAGTATTTCTGAACATCTGTGTCAGGGCTGCAACTTCCTCCTTGTCCTGTCCTAGTCAGTGATTTAGATGACTAAATATAAATATGTGAAAAAGACAGACAAATTTGCTAGATGACAGATTGAAGATCCCAAAAGTCCCTAACAGGCTGAGACAGGAGATGATTCCAATAATATGTAATTTAACAAAAATAAATCATTTAATCTATCGAAGCCAGTTACTATAAAGACTAGCACAGATCTATGTTAGCAGAGACACATGTAAAGATCACTATAAATAACTATTAGGAATAATAAATTCAGTGTAAATTAGCACAGTGCCATGGTCACATCAAAACCATTTTTTGATTTTCATGTACAATTTGGAATGGTTCTTAAAGATGTAGCAAAGGATAAATGGAGTTTGGTAACAAAAGTTATATACTGATCTTCACATAATAGATAAATAGTATTTATAAAACATAATCTCATACAGCGATGAAAATTCAATAAACAAAGCTATATGCAACAGTTTAATAAATCTCTGGAATACAATATTTAGTGAAAAAATCAAATTATAGAAAAATAGAATATAATTATATTTATACAGGTTATCAAAATTGTCACAAATGTAATATATTGTTTAAAAGTGTAGGTATTTACATATTTAAAAAAGGGAAATGATAATCACATACTAAAAGGCTGTTGATGCTTCTGAGTGAGGATGGAGTGAAAAGTATTACAGAAGGAAGCCCATACTAAATGCAAAAAAGTATTTTTTTAAACCATGTGTTTGATAAATGAGACATTACTGTATATACTGTGAATTTACAATAAGAAAGACATGGCCAGCGGCCCCTACTGACTCTGATCAGCTTTGTGCTAACATAAAAATTACATCTATATTTAGAAATTTAAGCTTCTAGTGAACAAAAAGATGAAGATACCCTTAGCTCCAGAAAAGAAGAATAAGTTACATACTGGCTTGGGTATGCCCAGTTTATGAACTATGAGGCCCCAAGGACAGATGTGGACAAGAATTCCTGCCAGAGAAAAAGAATAAGCCACTCATTAACCAGTAAGAGTTTAAGTCCTTACTCTGGTCTCTAGTTCACTCTTTCAGAAGACACACCTCGCCAGCCTTTGTTTTTGAGGTATTTCTTCTTTGTAACCAGCCTGAGGACCATTTCCACCCCTGTGGGTTATTAAAAAATGAAAATAGTAATATTAGCTTAATTTCTGGATACATTACCTTCATTAAACTAAACAAACAAAGGTGTTCTATTAGTTACAAACCAGAGTTGAGAAAGTTAAAGGACATTAAAACAGGTAGAAGAACAAAAATAAAACCATCTTAATTACCAAAAGAAATTTTTAAAAAAGACTAAAGAAACACCACAAAGATCATATAATCACATAACTCTAAAAAAATTAAGTAGAATGAAAATAAATAATATTTCTCCTAACAATAAATGAGACTGGGCTTAACTCATCTATTAAGAAGAAAAATACTGTAAAAAAAAGATGTGATGTGGCATATATGAAACATACCCATACCAATCATTTTAAAAGCTAAAAATAAAGAGGTGGACAAAGATATAACTGTCAAATTGAAATGATAAAAAACCATGGGCACCAATAGTCATATTAACAAAGTAGAATTTGAACACAAAGCATTAAATGTTATATAAATGAAACTTTTTAATGATAAAATTTTACATTTTAAATGGATAAATAATGAATATGAATATCTATATGCTAAACAATATAGCAATGACTTTTAAAAGCAAAACATACCAGAGATACAAGGAAACAAAGAAATCTATTCAAACTAGAAATTTAATAACTTTCTATTAAATAATTCTTGGCTGAAAGAGAAAATTGATCTTTAAATAATAGAGAGTTTTAAAGTTTTAAAAACTCTTTTGTGTCTATTTTAAATGGAGTAGGGAAAAGTCTATTACATCCTCTGTTCTGTTTTTTCTAACTGATGATTATTTGTGTATATGAAGGTTATTGATTTACACATATTTACTTTATAATTTGCTACTTTTTTGAACTTTTGTAGAATTCGAGTTAGATTTATCTTTGATTTCCTAGTGCTTTTCAAGCACATGACTATATGATCTGTCAATAGAAACAAGTTTAAGTTATTTTCCCTCAGTTTGAATACATATGATTTCTAGATATTGTCCCATCGCATTGACTAATACAATGTTGATAGTAGTAGAAATATCTTGTATTTATTTCTAATCTTAGGGATGTTGGGATAGAATTAGAGATATCAATGTGAATCCATGAGCTAGATATAAAAATGAATACAAATATTTCTGAGTGTATATATATGTATGTATGTGTGCATGCACAAATGTATGTGTACGTTTGCAAGCTATGTATACTAAAGCACCTAGAAGAAATGAAATCCACATAGCGTGAGCACACCTAACGCCTAATCTTAGTTTCCAAACCAATATCAAGTAAAAGGAACTGGGGCTCTTCAGAGAAATGATTGCAAGGTTAGGTCATTGACCTAGACAGTAAAAAAGTTTTCAAAGACTTATGGGACATATTATACCATATAAGTGGCCAGTTTGAAGAGGCTCCCACTGGCCAAATATGTACATACATACACACATACATATGCACACACACATGCTAAGAGTTCTATATATATCTAAGTATATATGTGTATATATAAAAGTATTTGTATGTATGCACATGTATATACCTAAGAATATATGTATATATGTATATAAATGTGCATGTATATATAGTTACATACATAGATATAGATATATAGAGAGAAATAGAGAAGAGAAAGTTTTTCTCAGCCATAAAGATAAAGGACAAATGTAAAAGAAATGATAGAATTAGAAAATCAATACTTGACAAGTGTCATAATAATAATTCAAACAGGAGTCATCAATGGATATGGAAACTAGTGAATGAAAGTTTAGGGACTAACAAGATATTTATATAGTCTCAAAATATCTCAAGTTATATATAAATTTCAAAGAGCAAAATACTAACCTCCCGGTGGAGAAAACTGGCAGATACCACTTTAACTAAGTGTGCAAAGTTAGCATTGCCGTCTAGGACAATTAGCAGCATGTGTCTCCCAACATGAAGCACTGAGAACTCAGCCTCTTGATATATTTTCACAGCTCAATCTGCATAATCTGAATCTATCCATGAGAAAATATTAGACGAGCCAAAATCAGGAGATATTCTGAAAACAACAGTCCTGTTTTGTTCAGACATATCAGGCATGAAATACAAAGATGGACTCAAGATTGCAGATTAAAACAGACTATAAAAGATGTAATTAGGATACATGATGAAATCAGAATAGGATCTACAGGTGTATAGATATTAATTTCTTAATTTTGATAATTGTTCTACAGTTAATTCAGATATTTTTGTTTGTTTTAAGGGAAAACCCACTGATCTAGGATAAACTGGCATCTTGCATCATGTTTACAACTTAAACAGCTCAAAAGAGGAAACAGAGGGGGAAGGAGAGAAAGAAAGAGATGCAGGGGGAAGGGAGAGAGGGAAGGAGGAAGAAAGAGAGAGAGGCGGGAGAGAGAGGGCAAATATAATGAAATGTAAATATTTGGAGGAATCTGGATGAAAGAATTCTATAAATTTTGTGCTATTTTTGTGATTATTTTGGTAAGTCTGAAATTATATCAAGATAATTTAAAAAATAAAATACATTCAGACTTGGTAGTATTTATGGGACTAGGTTTCTTCTACTCTATATTCTGCTTCTGGTAGTGTTTTTGAGTGAGGTCTATTTCTAAAACCCTTTCACTGATTATACATCTTCATTCAGATTCTAGTTAGCATCTCTCCTAAGTTTTTCCAAATCAATACCTCGAAATTTCTATACTGCAAAAGCATATATCTATACTTGCTGGAACTGGGAGTAGAGTGAAAGCAAATAGACATATTATGGTTTGAAAACATTTTGAAAACTTTTTTGGGGGTATCATCTCTTCAGGTACATATTTACAAACTATTTTGGGGTCTATATGAAATAGTTGAGGCTGCCTGATATAAAATTGTCTTTAAGAAAGTAAAATAAAATTTTGATATATGTGTATAATGCACAATTCTATACTGTTTATGTGTGTCATTATCTGATCCAATTCAAACATGTTTGCTTGATTTTACTATGTCACAATCACCTAGTTTAAAAAATACGTGAAGACTGTGGAGCTCTTCCATTTCGTTTGGAGAGAAATTCAGTAGTATATCTCCATGATGTGAGAGGGAAATTCAAGTGGAATGATTTAATTAAGAAATACCTTGTCTAGCACAGGTTAAGTAATAATTGAGTAAATATTCTAATCCTCATTTTCTTCATCTTTAATATGGAGATAATATCTACTAATTTTCACCTTCAAATGGGCATTCCGCATGAAAAGAAAAAGCAGGGCTGAACATAGAATGTTTTGAGAGTGAGAAGCTTAGTGTATTTGACATGAAGTGAACGTACGAAGTAAGCATCACCCGTCATCTTCCAGTCACTCAACAAATCATTACTGTGTTGAACTTAGTACCACACAAGGTGCTAGACTCTGATTTTACACAAAACAGACACAATCACTGCCCTCATTGAGCTTACTGCCAGTGAGAGAAAATAATAACCATAACAATAAATGAAATGTAAGATATATGAATACTTTGTTAACAATTACCTTAACAAAAATGATAAATTAAAGATGATAAATGCCATGAGCATAAAAGAACTTTAGTGAAATAAAGACAATATTGTCAAGATGGTATGGTGTCACTACAGAATGTTCTGCATGCCAGATACAGAACTTAAGATTTGGAGGACACGTAATTGGAGTCTTTTTAGATTCCTAAGTAGGACAGCAAGTCTTACAGGCTTTAGTGTCCTCTATGAAATAAGAGATTTGAGGTGATTTCCCCAAGTGCCTCCAGCTCTGGCATCCTATGCTTTTAACACAAATAATCATGCATGAAAAACTTTGGCTGGAGGTAGAGATGGAAGTGGATCAGATGTGAATGCTGTTGATAGGCAGTTGTGGCAGTGACACTGGAGCATGTGCCAGAATGCTAGGGAATCAGTTGTCTGTGGGGACAATGCTGGGAGGGAGACTGAATGAGATTTATGAGGCTCAAACAAGACCAGGTAAATAGAAGTCCTTCGAAAACATAATGGCCTATACAAGTATGTCATTATTTACAAGCTGACTCTCTTGTAGTGCACACATACATGAGCTTCTTAGAGCTTTCTGACTGTAAATGCCTTTGTAAATATGAAGAGTTCTTTATAAGCGAACAAAAATAGTTCATGATAGTGCTTTAAGTCAGCAAGCTCAGTTGCTATGAGCGGGCTTAGTCATCTACACTGAAATTCTCAAGTGCCAGAGGCCTATCAGAATCTTTAGCATAGTACAAATTGCCAATATTGTTTAGAAGTTATATTCTATTTTATTATTTCTTAATTTATTTATGTTAATTTATATTTTTATAGTGGTTATTTTATTAAATATCATTTTAGAATAATTCTAATATCAACTAAATACAATTATAATCTTTTCTGGAGTTTGATGAACTTTAAAAAATAGCATTATTGAGATAGAATTGACATACAGTAAACTGCACATATTTAAAGTGTACAGTTTTATAAATTTTGACATATATATGCACCTATAAAACTATCACCACAAGCAAAATAATTAACATATTAATTACTTCCAAAAGTGTTCTGGTGCCTCTTTGTAATCTCTTCCTTACTTTCTCTCTCTTCATCCCCAGATGATCACTGGAGTGCTTTCTGTCAATACATATTAGTTTGCATTTTTCAGATTTTATGTAGATGAAATCATATAGTATGACCTCTTATTTTGTCTGGCTTATTTTCTCTCAGCATAATTATTTTGAGATAGATGTATCAGTGTTGTTTTAAATATTAACAATTCTTTCCTTTATGCCACTGAGTAGTATTCCATTGTATGTACATAGCACAATTTGTTTGTCTATTTAGAAGATGAAGAATTTATATTGTTTAATAGTTTAGCTATTACAAGTAAAGTTGGTCTATGTGTATAAGTTTTTGTAAGGACATACACTTTCTTTTCTCTTAGGTAACTACCCAGGAGTAAAAAGACCAGATCATATGATAGGGTGTATGTTTAATTTTTTAAGATACTAACAAATTGTTTACCAAAGTAGTTGGACCATTTTATACTTCCCTCCAGAAGCGTATGTATTATTCTGCCTCCTCACCAGCAAATGGTATGGTCAGTTTTTGCATTTCATTTTCCTAATGACTAATGATGTTGATCACCTTTTCAAGTGATTATTTACCATCCGAATAACTTTTGAAATGTCTATTCAAATCTTTTGTCCATTTTTTATTGGGTTATTTATTTCTTATTATTGCACTTAAAGACTTAAAATACGCATTCTGGATATGAGTTCTTTAACTTCTATGTTATTTTCAAATTATTTCTTCCAGTCTATGGCTTGTATTTTCATACACTTAGTAGTGTCTTTCAAACAGTAACTATTTTAAATTTTGATTAAGTTCAGTTTATCAGTGTGTTCCTTTAAGGTTTATGGGTTTTGTGTCCATATAAGAAATCTTTGTCTAACCTAAGTTTATGAAGTTTTTCTTTGTATTTTCTTCAGAAATATATTCTTTTAGATATTACATTTAATTTTATGATCCATTTTGAGTTTATTTTTGTAGATGAGGACAAAAAGAGCATCAATGTTCTTTTTTTTAACAGAGATAAGCTATTTTTCCAGCTCCATTTATTGATAATAATTTATTTCGAAATTTTAAGCAACATTAATAAAATCCATTGCTTTTGTATTTGTTTATCAAAATGAGGAAGGGGTAAAAAGTGGTAATATGCACAAGTCTGGCTAATGAAAGAAACTTTCAGTGACATGTCACTGCTTACTAACATTCAAAAGTAAATGAAAAAAGGAGCCACTGGCCATTAAGCTACAGACTGAGAAAGAAGAAATATTTTTTCTTAGTCTGTAGCATAGATTGCCTGTTTGTTTAAAAATCAACATTTCTAAATTGCCCATATCTAATGTACTATTAATTAGATAAATATTACATATATTTTAATTTGGTAAATCATCATAGTAAAACTGCAATTATTCTGTTTGTTAGTTTCTTTTGTTAATTCATTTATTCAACAAAAAAAAACAAAAACAAAACAAAACAAAACAAAAACCCCAAAATATCGTTACATGCCTAGCAGGCACTGGGTTAGAAAGATGGTTTTAAACAGCACAGCCACTGGGAGTACAGGCATTTGGGTTGAGAGATGTGGCTCAAATCGACCTCTCTAGAAAGTGCAGATGACCTCATAGAATAGATACAAGATTTAAACAAGATAGTACATACAAGGCTTGGTATGGTACCTGACACAGTCAGGACTCAACCTGGGGAAGTTATAATTATCTCAATAATAACATAAAGCTTCCTATAGCTTTAATAGTTTTCAAAGATATTAAATACCTTAACAGAGTCCCTGGAAAAAACAGTATAAGAGAAAAAATAACTAGAATTCCATAGTGAATAAAATGTTTAAAATAAACATTATTTTCCCAGCTATAAGTAATAACCTTAACTATGGAAACTTTAATTTGCCTAGGTGGCCAGGAGGAGTCCACTGCTATCATCGATGTTCTTGGCTGAGCTCATTAAATACATCATAAATTGATATTTGAATTTGATCAACAGAATAGAAGAAATTGGTAAAATTCCCAATTTTACCTTGCAATATTGGGAGCCTCAATATTGTAAGGTAAAAAAGAGTAAATTTTTATTTTAGTAATTTTATTCTCAAAGTGGCATTTAAGAAAGGATAGAGGTCCCTTTTAACCTTAAGACACTATAAAAAATTCAAAATCGAATAATGTATTCAATTGCTTTTAAAGAATTTCTACATTTTCTTAAGTTTGATTAGACATAATATGTGTGTGAATTGTTATAATATCTCTTTCTTGAACTACTATATATACCAGACCTACCATTGTAAAGAACAGTAGAAATTTTTATCCTTTGTACTCTTTAGTCTATTTTTAACATTTCCAGTGTCACAAGCAATAATTTTTGGGCAAGAATTGCTATTGGTATTAGAAATCTCCTTTCTAGATATCAGGTTAATAATAATAATAGTAATATAATAATAATAATAGAGTTTTGAATGCATTTATAATTTAAACTCACAATAATTCTATTATATAGGTAGTTATTTATCATTTCTATGAGAAGAAACTAAAAAATCAGATAATTTAATTAACTTACTTGATATCACAAAGTAACAAAACCAGTAATCAGACTTAGGAAGTGCATTTACAGAACACTTATGTTCAACAACCCTGCTAGCTGAAAGATACCAGTTAAGGACTATATCAAGCTTGAGAATAGTTAAATAGAAAAAATCAAAGCAGACCAGCAGGGCATGCATGTTAAACATGGTAAGTGGTATGGTGTGGTATGGTGGGCATATTCTCTGTTTGAAAATTACTAATTTTTTAAATTTTATTTTATTATTAATTTCAAGTATACAGTACATTATTTAGACATTTATATAGTTTATGAAATGGTTCCCCTGATTACTCTATCTTCTTTCCAAAAATTACTAATTTTTAATAGTTCCACAAGTGTGGTTGATCTCCATGATGTAAACTGAATACTATTTTACATTATTATCATTCTGATCCCTTGGAATTAGAAAAATTACTAAGTCACAATAGTAACTTGCGACTATTATCCTTTTCTCAGCATTGGCATTTAAAAATATTGATAGAGAGGGATTGGTTCTTGCTCTAGTAAGTCCCCAGAAGTTGTTCTGTTTCCCTCAGTGCTTTCTCTTCCCTATAACACATCATCTGATATTGTGGAGGCATTTGCTGGCGTGCTCATGGTTTAGCCAGACACAAATTTTCCACCAATAGACTGGCCATTCCGAAGGTACTAGAAGTGAAGCCAGAGTGTTCCAGCTTAAAAGTCAGTAGAGGCTCTTTTAGATCAGTTCTTCACATGGTCTTCTCTAGGCTGCTGTTAACACAGGCTTTACAGAATTCTGCAGCATTTACCTCTTCAGCTTTATTCTTGGCAGTTTCTCTGGCTCTGTTTCAAACTGTAAAATCCTCTATAATTTATATGATTCCTTGGGCTCTAACATCTCATTATGACATCTATGTGGATACTGTAACTTTGGCCTGTGGTGATACATGGGTAAAAGACTCACTTCCAAGCTTTGTGAATCACATCATTTAAGAGCACGATGCTGTCAACATTAATATATAGTACCTCAGCGCGATGGGACAGTAGGGACCACTTCTTCTCAAAGCTAGGTCATATTTGAAAATTCATCCTTAGTGTTTGCAATTCAAATAGCTCATTCACAACCATCTGGACAACACTCTATAATGTTCTCTGAGGCAAAATATTCTTACAAAATTATTTGTGCAAAATAGCACAATCCAGCTTTTCTGTTATAAAAGGCTGTCTTAGTAGCAATGTGTTCCTCCAAATAAAAAGTAAGTAGGTGAAAGTATAAGTAGTTTTCTTTCTCATTTCATCTCTCTCTCTCATCTTTGGAAAGCATATATGGAGTCTGAAGCATAACTGTCATCTTGATAAAACAGTGATGAGTTATACATTACTATTATTCCTAATATCCTACTCCCTCTGATCAGTGGTGCATACAACTATATTTATTGCTGCATATAATTGAATTTGGTCAATAAAATATGGATGGAAATATGTCGCTTCCAGGCTGAGGCAGTGGAAAATCCCTGTGCCACTCTCTGTCTCTTTTTCTCTCTGCACTGGGGACCATGGAAGCATTGTGCTGAGATGGCTGAACCAGAAGATCAAAGTGGCTTAGATTGTTTTATCATTGCATGGAGAGCTGCCACAGACAGATTCACTTGAATGCACAGTGGACTTGATAAGACCAAAATTCATTTTGATTGTATTGAGTCCCTGAGGTATAAGCATTCTTAAATATCACAGCATCTCGCCTATCTTAAATAAGAGCAGTAAGCATAAGAATGAAGGCTTATGCACTAAAGATAGTGTAGCAAAAATATTGAAATAGCCCTGTTCCCAGAAGCATTATTGAGCTTCCAGACTTCTTGAGTGGGAAACAAAACAAAACAAAACAAAACAAAACCTATTAGTTAAGTGACTTAGTTGCTTTTGTTTTGATTTGTTTTATTTTGTATATTTAACTGAAAGCACTACAAACTAAATATATGTATACATATTCACACAGGCTACCTTTTCATGTTACAATATAATGCATAAAAGTTTATCTCACTATTCATTTGCTCTTGAACTTCTGAAAGCAGCTGTCTTCACTTCATTGATGACCCAGACAAATAACTTGACTCTGCATTACCATTAGAGGATACATTGGGCATGATGACCCTGACCACATTACTGAAATTCAAGAAGTCTTTCCTTATTTCTCAGTGTAATCTTTCTTGTTTTAAAAATAGTCTAGCTTTATTTATTTTTTTTCACTATGATGAAAGCATGGAGAACGACAATTGTTCAACATCTGAAAACTCTGCACCTATTTGAATAATAGGCCGTTCTGCAATGTGGAAAAATTCCACTCTCTACTCTCTTTTATGCCAGACTTATGTGTGCTTTGTTATTTTCACTGGATAAATATAAGGACTATCGAAGTACAAACTTGCAAAACAAAATAAACAGTTCATTTCTTTCTTTCTTGTCTCAGATCCAATAGCTTTCCAGATTTAGCTTCCATTTATTAGAAAGGATTGAAATTACTTATTGGAATTTCTTAGCACTCTTTTATAAACCCGATGAACAGGTGTAATTGTGTTTGGTAGATCAATTTATCCATTGCACCATGCCCTGAAAATATGCTAGGGTTATCAAATACCAGCAAATAGCCTGGTTGTTTAATTATATCAAGTAAATCTATGCCTTTTGATAGAAGTAATCAATTCAAAATAAAATAATAAATCTTACACTCTATCTAATTAGTTAGATTATCTTTCCCCAAACTCAAATTTCAAATTAATGGGCATAAATTCACCACCTATACAACCTACCGATAGAATCTTATCAACATAATGCATGTTAGCACCTATATTATTAAAATTCTACCAAAGCCTAAAATAGTGAGGACAGGCATGAATAATCATTTAACATTAATTTTAACACAAATTTTTCCTTGTGATAGAAAAATTCTCATTATTTTATTTTCACTTCTACAAACAAGAGTACCTTGAAGTATTCAATCACGTGTACATCAGTGTAATATTTCAACATGTTTTCATTATTGAGATGCGAAGTGTGCATTTATCTTTCTCTTGACTATCATCTTTTATAGTAAATAAGCACTGCACAAAATGCAACACATGCTATTCAGTTCAACAAATATATTGAGAATTGACTAGTGATCAGTACTGGGATTTTTATTGTTCCCCTGGTAATCCTGATATTGTCATCACATAACTAGGTCCATTGAACTCCTCAATTTAATTAAGTTAACTGAATCACTTTTATGGGAATTTATTCTTCTTCACTACTGCAAATCTGTGGACTTCCCAAGAACAGTAGTTACTCCTTTACAAACATGGTATCTTATTCAGTTTCTTTTTGTAGAAGGAGTCTTGAAAGTGTTTGTGGAAAAAATAATAAATCGACATCTTTTCATGTTAATATCTAAATGATAAGGAGGAATTTTTAAAAGAGGAACAGGCTAAGGGGCATGGTTAATGATCTCAATTTCTGGAGATAGCTTTTTAGATTGAGGTAAATATCAAATGTACATGTAAGAAAATATTTTTAATATGATTCTTCAAGAATGTGATGGCCTTGATATTGAGCATTGACTTATGTGTTGAGCAAACTCTCCAGCCAGAATTTTTTTTTAATATTCTTCCACTCAAACAACAAACTCGAAAACATGAGTTAATGTTTATTTATTTACCTTAAGGAAATAATGTTTATTTATTTACCTTAAGAAAAGATGAAAGGATCATTAGACATAAGGGGATTATGTTTACTTTGTTTAAAAAGGTTAAATTTGGTGGCATTAATAAAATTTAAAAAAAGATATGTGTGCACTGATGGATGAATGGATAAAAAATGTGATACATATAATTATATAATCAGATACATATATTTATATACATATATGCATATAATGATATATACACTTATATAATGGAATATTACTCAGCTATAAAAAGAAGGAAATCCTACTATTTGTGACAACATAGATGGAACTCGAAAGCATTATGCTAAGCAAAAAAACCCAAAAAAACAAAAAGAAACTCATAGAAATAGAGAAACAGAGAGTAGAATGGTGTTGGCCAGCAGCTGGCAGGGACTTGGCAGGGTGTTGGTCAAAGGGTACAAACTTCCAAATATAAGATGGATAAATTTTTGGCATCTAATGTACAGCATGGTAACTATGGTTAATAATACTGTATGAAATACTTGAAAGTTGCCAAGAGAATAAATCTTAAAACCAAAATAGTAATTATGTGAAGTGATGGATGTGTTAACTAACCTTTCTGTGATATTCATTTCACAATACATATGTGTATAAAATCATCACATTGTACACCTTAAATTTACACAATGTTTTATGTCAATTATATCTTTATAAAGCTGGAGGTGCATAACAACAAAAGGCATCACAAGGAAAGAAAAAAAAAACCTTAAATCATAATAATGATTATCTTTGGAGAAAAAGAAGAGAGAATGAAAAGGTTTCTATTGTCCTGATAATGGTTTACTTTTTATCATAGGTGACACTTAATTGGTTGTGTTTACTTTATGGTAATTTACCTGCACAATCACTATTTACATAGTTTTCTCTATAAATTAACAATTTTTAATATCTAAATTTTATTTTAAAAGAAGATATAGAGAATGCATTTTTAAGACGAAAGATAATGAGTTCAATTATTTACTAGACACTGCCAGTTGTGGAAGTGTCTAGTAAATAATTATTTACCCTTAGAGCTGAGGGAAATATACTGTTAGAGGTTGAGATTTTTAAAGTTATCATAATATAATTCCATTAGGACCGATAAAATGGTTAAGAATTTATGATTAGGAAGCATGACCAGAACAAAGCTTTGGAATGCAGTCAGATATGCAATTAGTAAAAAGGGCCTTTTTTTAAACACTACCCTCTGTGCATTTCCTAGAATCATCAGAAGGCAAGATAAGTAGTTGGGTACAAAATTCAGCCAGTTGATGGGAATGAGCCAACTTCAAATTTCAAAGTTTAACTCTTGTCGATAAGTCTTATAAGTAGAGTTGTAGAATATACAGAAAGAGAAATTTCTTAAGTAACTGGGATTAGTAAACATTGCCACACTAGATGGATTTACCTAGATTCTCCAGTTGTTAACATTTTAGCATATCTTTCTTTTTTTACTTATAATTATTATTTTCAGAATATACTCCTACATGAACACAGAACAGATATATTCAGAAAATATAGCATTGATACAATACTATTATGATTGTTCGTCCACCCATCTGTCCGTCCAGCCATCATTTATCTATCAATTATCTATCTATCTATCTATCTATCTATCTATCTATCTATCTATCTATCTATCTATCTATACTATTATAGTCCATTTTCAACCTTCATAAATTTTTCTAGTTCTATCTTTAATAAGAAATTTTTTCTGTCCAGGATCTAATAAGGACCACACATTTTATTTAGTGTTCATGTCTTTTTAGTCTCTTTTCATTTGGAACAGTTCTCTGCATTTTTTGTCTTTAATTGATT
Source organism: Pteropus medius (assembly GCF_902729225.1). NCBI lineage: Eukaryota > Metazoa > Chordata > Mammalia > Chiroptera > Pteropodidae > Pteropus > Pteropus medius. The sequence goes on from NW_024354499.1 coordinate 11,425,602, forward strand.
GTTGCTTTTTAAGACAGTGTCATTTTTTAAGAGTATAAGCTTGTGTGTGTGTGTGTGTGTGTGTGTGTGTGTGTGTGTGTGATGATAATTGTTTCATCATGACTACAATTCATTCAAATTTTACATTTTGGGCAAAATTATCATATTCTGACAGGTGACAATTTATATAAGTTTTGAAAGATGGAAAGAAACATTATATAGAGAGATGAAGTGTGGCACAGAAGAGAGGTTAGAACTAGGGATTGAAGATTCTTAATCCTAATTCTAGCCTCTTACCACTAAATATAGATGCTATGGCTAGTTTATATATGGCCTGATATATTTTTAATCAATGTGAAATTATTAGAAATTAGATGTGTCAAGTGGAAAATTTGAACCATGCTTTCAAAAGATTTACTTAGTTACAATATTGTTAGAACTGGTTTTCTAAAGAAAACATTCAACACTACTCTTGAATTAATTACAGATATAGGAAACCACTAATCTCACAGAATTAATTACAGATATAGGAAACCACTAATCTCACAGAAATCTCACAGGTATGTTTTTTGGTAGAGTAAAAATGAAGAATTTTTGTCTTTGGGGCAAAGATGCGATATCCAGTATTAAAGCAGGCCTCCACATGTAATTATTAACACCTGTGCATTTGGAACATTCTACATGACTTGAACATGGCAACATTACTGGATATTGTAGAATATCCAGTATTCTATATGGAAGCATAAATAGTCACACTCTTGTTAGACCATCTCCTTATGGGAGATAAAGTAAAGCCAGAGAAAGGATGATTTACCTAAATTTACAGAGCTAGAAAGTGGTGTAGATTTACCTCTTATCTTGGATTCTCAATCCATTGTTCAACTGATGGATGCCTACAACATGCTTCCAGAAATCACAGAGTTTCTACTTCACGAATAGTTTCTTGCCATGACTATCACCTTGGTAGATTAGGCCTCTCACAGTTGGGCCTAAGTCTTCCAATGACAGTTTAGTAATAGAATGGGGAGTGCCAAAAAGATTCACAACTTCTTTACCAGACCCACTTTTAGCTTCTTTTATCTTGAACTTCAAGCCTTTACTTACTAAAGTGGGCTGTACTGTAAAGTATTTTTCAGATCAGTGTCAAGTTTCAAATGCCATAGATCACAAGAGAAATCATTTTTTTCATGTGATTCCCCAAATATGAACTCAGTAAGACTTTTATCAGCCATGTTTCTTATCTATTAGCAGTATTGACTTTGCCATGAAATGAGAGTAATTCAATTTTGAATTATATTATAAAACTGTAATTTTTATAGCTGTGCCTACTAGTTTTACAGTAGTTCAGGCTATGTCAGGGTTTTCATGCTGAAGCTTTATATTTCCAAGTTTTACAATCAGACATTTAAAAAAATGACTTTTGAGACTGCATTGGCACCTGTGAAAAATCCACATCAGGCTTTTTATTCAAAGACGCCCACATAAATAGGCAAGTCCTTTTGCGTAATAACTTTCATTATTAGTTTGGCTCTGGGAACTATTGATACATTTTTCTAAGGCTATGGATGGGTCCACTCCCGGGCTTGTTCAGCCTGGCATCAGGTGAAGAGCTCTATGTGGTGCTATAAATAGAAAGTAGAAGATGTGATACTAGTCACCCAAGTACCTATTACCTATATGACTATGAGCAGGTTACTTAATGTTGTTGCGACTCAAGTTAGTTAAAATTAAAAATGGGGGAAAATATATTCTATCTTCCTGAAGGCAAGAGGCTGGACCTTTTGAGGTCCTTTCTGATGCTCCCCAATATCTGAATTTAAATAAAAAGGAAGAGGCAGCTAATCTAAGGGATCCTCAGAATCAGGAGAGAGATTGCTGCCTTCATCGTGTATTTGAGACACATAACAAGAAGATCATTTCTCCAAATATCCAATATAAGGCAGATACCTGACTTAAAACGTATTTACTTAAATTATCTGATAAATTGCAATAAAATTCTTAGCTATTAATAACTTGGCATGAGTATTCTGGAGAAAGATCTATATTGATATACTTGAGAGGCCATGACAGAAAATGGCCATAAAGGAAATTACTAGGCACTGATGGAAAGCTCCCTGAGGTCAGAGAGAATAGTGAACTAAGAGAGTGAAAGGCCGTGTTGAGTAAGTTGAGACTTCCTGCATAATCCTGCTCAAGGTTACTAGTACTCATTCATTTATACTTAGTTCCACTCTACACAAATTTAAGCCCTTTATAGGCAAGGCAATGTTTTGACATCATGCTGGGTTAAAATAAATGAAATGATCTTTATTCACCCTGAAAATTTATGACTTAATGTCGAGGATGCTATGTGAATTCTTTTTTTAATAATTTTTTATTTTTCCAATTATAGTTGACAATATTACATTAGTTTCAGGTGTACAACATAGTGATTGTACATATAATTTATGAATTAAACCAGTATCTGTCTGAAACCATACATATTATTAACTTAATTCCTATGCTATATTTTATATCCTCATGACTATTTTGTAACTACCAATTTGTACTTCTTAATCCCTTCCCTTTTCACCCATCCCCCAATCGCCTTCCCATGTAGTACCATCAAAATGTTCTCTGTATCCATGAGTTTGTTTCTGTTTTATTTGTTTGTTCGTTTTATTTTATAGATTCCACGTATAAGTGAAATCATATGGCATTTGTTTTTTTCTGTCTGACTTACTACCCTCAGAATAACACCCTCTAGGTCCATCCATGCTGTTGCAGGTGGCGAGATTCCATTCTTTTTTTATGGCTGAGTAATAGTCCATTGTATACATGTACTACCTCTTCTTTATCTGTTCACCTATTGATGCATACCTAGGTTATCTCCATATCTTGGCTATTGTAAATAATGCTGCAATTAACACATTGATGCACATGGCCCTTCGAAGTAGTGTTTTGCATTTCTTCAGATAAATACCCAGAAGTGAAATTTCTGGGTTCTTCTTTGTCTCTTGTTATATATAGCTTTTGTTTCAAAATCTATTTTGTCTGGTATAAGTACTACTACTCTAGCTTTTTTTGTAGTTTTCATGTTCATAAAATATTTTTTTTCCATCCCTTTACTTCCAGTCTGTGTATGTCTTTTGATCTGTAGTGAGTCTCTTGTAGGCAGCATGTGTAAAGTTTTTTTCTTATCTATTCGGTCACCTACCTTTTGATTGGGGAGCACCTAATTTCATTTACATTTAAAGTACTTGTTGATAGATATGTAGTTATTGCCATTTTACTATTCATATTTTTTAGCTTTTTTCTTTTTTCTTCTTGAAGTCCCTCCAACATTCCCTGTAATACTGGCTTGGTGGTAATGAACTACTTTAGCTTTTTCTTGTTTGGGAAGCTATTTATCTATCCTTTGATTCTAAATGATAGCTTTGCTGGGTAGAGTATCTTGGTTGTATGTCCTTGCTTTTCATCACAGAATATTTCCTGCCAATCCTTTTTGGCTTGCAAAGTTTCTGTTGAGAAATCAGCTGATCATCTCATGGGAGCTCTCTTGCAGGTAATTAAGCGCTTTTTTCTTGATGCTTTTAGGAGTCTCTCTTTGTCTTTAAACTTTGACATTTTAATTATGATGTGTCTTTGTGTGGGACTCTTTGGGTTCATCTTATTTGAGACTCTCTATGCTTCCTAGGCTTGTATATCTATTTCCTTCATCAGGTTAGGGAACTTTTCCATCATTATTTCTTGAAACAGGTTTTCAATTCCTTGCTCTCTCTCTTCTTCTGGTATCCCTATAATATAAATGTTGTTACACTTGATGTTGTCCCAAAGGCCCCTTGAACTAGACTCATTTTTTTAAAATTCTTTTTTCTTGTTGCTGTGCTGATCGGATGTTTTCTGCTTCTTTATTTTCTAAATAAATCCCTGATTTGATCTTCTGCTTTGTCTAATCTACTGTTGATTTCTCCTAAGATATTCTTCATTTCAGTTTTTGTATGTCTCATTTCTGACTTGTTCTTTTTTGTTTTCTATCTAAATTTTTCTGTTTTCTATCTCTTTGTTAAAGTTATCACAAAGTTCCTCTACTTTTCCTCTAAGTTCATTGAGTATCCTTATAAACAATGTTTTGAACTCTGCATCTAGTAGATTGATTGTCTCCATTTTGTTTCGTTTTTTTTTTTCTGGAGCTTTATTCTGTTATTTCATTTGGGAAATTTATCTCCTCATTTTGGCTACCCCACTGTCTTTGTTTCTATGTATTAGGTAGAGCTGCTGTCTCCCAGTCTCAGTAGATTGGCCTTATGTAGTAGAAGTCCTGTGGGACACAGACACACACTGTCCCCAATCACCTGAGCTGGGTGCTCCAGGTGTGTCTTTCGTATGGATTGTATGTTCCCTTCTGTTGTAGTTGAGCCTTGATTGCTGTTTGCATCTCAATGGGCAGGATTGACCCTCAGGCTGATTGGTTGTGTGGATGGCCCTGACTACAGTGAGGAAGTTGTGCAGGAGTTAACCCTATGGAGTAAGATTTGCTTTAGCAGGGCTCTGGTACCTGCCCAGTCTGCCCTTTGAGTGTGTCCTTTGTGGAGCTCTTTGGGTGGTTCTCTGGTGTGGTCCAAAGCTGGCTGCTGGGAGGGTTGGTTCTGGGTCCTCTCGGGAGAGAATCATTTGCAGATCAAGTTCAGCCAGTGCCTGTGTCCTGCTGAGGCCACTTGGTATGAGCTACAAAGTGATTTGTGGATGGTTGCTACTTGTGCTAATCTTAGAGATAGCTATGAGAGGCTGAGCCACAAACAGAGGCCAGCTGCCATTAGGGCCGAACTTGAAGCTGTTTAGCAAGAGGTATAGGGCATGCCGAGGCCAGATACTGCTTGTTAGGGATATGAACCTTTAAGAGATTTTAGGAAAGTTCGCAGCATGAGCCAAGACAGGCCATTTGTATGGAAAAGTCAGTGGTAGGGGCTTGGGTGGGCCCACATGTTGGGTGGAGCAGGATCTCAGGGAATCGCTGGGGCAGAGTTAACCAGTGTTAGCCAGGTTTGATGGAGACTCAGACTTGGAGCCAACCTGCACCTGAATGTGCAGGCTGTATGTCTGTATGTGTATGTGAGTGTATGTGAGGGGGTTGCTCAATTAAGAGATAATGGCATCTGCCAGAACTTTTATCTGGGAGAAACCTACCCTCCTGGCCTTGCCCTGAATCCAGACAATTCAATATCTCCCTGCATGTCCCTGACACCTTTCAAACTGCTGCCCCAGCACTGGAGCTCAGAGCCAGTGAGTCCATCAGTGAGTAAATCTGTGTGTGAGCCATTTAAGAGGAATGCTGGGACTCCAGCAGCCCTTCATCTTACTCACCCACAGTCTCTACTGATTTCATAGCCAGAAATCGTGGGAATTTCTCTTCCTGGCACTGAAATCCTAGGTTGGGGAGCCTGGTATAGGGACCTCTTCCTCTCCAGTGCAGCTGAGATATTCCTCCTAATTTTTAGCCACCACATGTGCATATGAGACCAGCTCGTTCTGCATCTTTGCCCCTCCTACTAGACTTGTGGCTTCTTCTGTATGTCTTTAGTTGTAGGACTTCTGTTCAGCTAGACTTTAGGCAGTTCTCAGTGATGGTTGTTCTGTAGTTTAGTTGTAATTTTGATAGTCATGAGGGGAGGGAAACACTTTACCTTCTCCATCATCCTGCTATAAATTCTCATTAACAGTTTCTGTTTTCTGCATTTACTAAGTGGCAAGTTTTCTAATTCATATATGTGTCATCTAAATTAGTAATCACAATAATCCCTTGAGGGAGTTTGCAACTTCATTTCACTGATAATGAAATGGAGGCTTATAAAAGAGAAATATCTCATTAAGTTCATCTCTGAGGAGCAAATTTAGTGTTAGGAGCCAGCTCTATCAAAGCCTAAACTCTTCACGTTCATTTGATATAATTTCTCATATTTTGAGCTACACCTTTTCTAAAATGACAGAAAAACAAATTAATTCATCAGTGAAGCTAAGAAAATATTATGGGACTAGAACACTCAACATTCTATATGTGAGACCACTTGATACAACCCAATCAGTCTTTCAGCTCTGCAGTTTCTATTTCTAACCCTCTATCACCTACTCATTCCTCTGAATCACCAGAAACCCTACATTTGTCCAGGTCTTTCTCTTATTTTATATGAGTCATCAAACAGTTTCATAGAAGCTTTTTGTGCTCTAGTACCTCCATCCCTTGCAGGCTACCCAGGTTCAGAGACCCTGATATTGCACCGAGTTATTCAGTAACAAAAGGTAAGTGGAAGTCTTCACATCCTATGGTTGATTCCCAGTCTCTTTTAATTGAGAATGCTAAATAAAAGGTATACCTGTTCAAAATAGGAGAATCCTTGGGGAAGTATTCAGTTAATTTTCAACTACATCACCAGTCACTCTATTCTATTAGCATCAGCCATTATGCCTTTATTTAAATTCTTCAAACAGGTCATGTTTCTTCCTGCCTTAAGATCAAGAAAAATGCTTTTTTGTTTTCATCATTCTTGCATACTCTGCCCCCATGTGTAGCTAATTCTTACTCTGCTTTCAGACTTCTGCTTTAAAAATACCTTCTTTAGAAAGCCTTTCCTGACTTGACAGACTTACTGAGGTTTTCCTATTAGATATTCCCAGAAGTTTTTAAAAAAACTGCTTGGCAGGAATCTTCATGTAATCAAAATTGTAATTCATCCTTTCATTCACTCAGAAAATATTTTTGGTGCTTATTATGTGTCAGAAACTCTTCTAGACATTTTGACTAATCTATGAAAAGAAGGCAATAAATGTGATTATATGTTATATATTATATATTATACATAATATATAATATATATTACAGTTATTTTCTATATATTATATACAATTATATATTTTTTCAATTTATAAAAAGATAATAAACAATTCTATATTACATATTTACACTTATTATATATATAAAAAGAGTATCTATTTAACTTTGTGTTTGAATCAATCCTTTTTGTAGCTGCTGGAGTAGACCATAGAAAGTCAAGGGTAGGAACAGAGTGATGTGTTATGAGGCTATTATAACAATCCAAATGAGGGATGATGATGGCCAGGACCATGGTGGCTATAGTGAAGACCGATGGAAATGAACAGATACTGTAGCTGTACTGAAGGCACAATCAGCTAGATTTTTTTTGACAGATCATATATAGGTATAAATTAAGGAGAATAATTAAGAGTGATTCCAGGTTTTAATTGACCTGAGAGTTGGATGAAGGTCCTAATGGAATTGGGTAAGACTCTTAGGTACAAGGCAGGAATATGTTCAGGAGTTCATTGAAAAGTGTATCGTTAAGTAACATCTATGTGAGAAATAGCTGTGTGGTCTTCAAAGAACACAGAAATGTGGTATATGTGTCAAAAATATAGATGCCATTATGCTTCTCATGTAATGCTACTAATCATGTACCCTAACAACAGCAGTACAGCTATTTAGCAGTTCAACAATTTTATACTCAATAAGCATTTAAAAGGTGCTATGGAAAATGGGAGGAATTGAAAATGGTTTCTCGATAAAGGAATTGATAAAAGGAAAGAAATGGTGTCTTCTATTATGTATATTTGCCATTATACACATTATAAAGAGTGGTCCAGGAAAAATCTATGAAGATATATTTTTAATAGCAGAATTAATGATGTCAGAATAGATACACTAAAGGCATTGAAGATGGAAGAAAATCTGCAATTAAGATCATCAGCAAACTTTTGAAACAAGAGGAGTGGAATAAGAGGTTTACTGTATACCAGGCAGAGTGCACATGTTTTTTGTGTGCTTGTTTTGATTTTTGTTGCTTTTTTGTTTCTAGATTTGTTTTTTGATTATCTCTTTATCTCTGTTTAGCCTCCCATTCGGCAAATACTATTATTATTTTCTTTGGTTTCCTGAAAGAGAAGCTGTTGGATAGGAAAATTAAGTAAATCTTTCATTCACACAACTACAAATTGGTAGGGAGAGCTACAATCTGAATGTAAATCTGAACCTGTGCTTTGGGCCACCAGGAAATAATGCCTTTGACTGGAGACTTCCAAAACATAATGGGAGCTTCAAAACTTCAAGTTTTGGGAAAATGTCCTGTCGTAATCATACTCCATTTACTTCTGTTGAGAAATAGCTCTCTTAGCTGAAATATCCTCTCCCTCTCAGAACACCTAAATTATGGGCAACTACAAACCCAATTCCTGAATAAAGTTCTCCTATCTTTTCTAGCTTTTAGTAATTTTCCTCTTTTTCCTCCTCTAACACACTGTGAGAAGTAAAACATTTAGCTCTAAATTATTGACTGTTTTTCTCTGTGTGTTTCTAGTTTTAGACTATTTCTTTCAGACACTGGCACTAACTCAGAGCTTAATAAATTGATTATTGATTGAATAACTCTGGAGTGAGCTAAAATTAAGAACAATAATTATTTAAAATGTTAAATAAATATAGAATTTTCTCAAGATTCTCTTCTATCTACCACTTAGTTCAAAGATGAGCAATCTCATAATTTAAATAAAAAAATTATAATAGTGAGGGCTTGGGTTTCATATTTCATGGTAGGAAGCAATCGCAACTTCTATGAGATTACTTTATGGGTTCTTTTCTAATTTGAGTTTTTATTATCTCAAGCCCAGAAATTATGGGACACTAGAAATCTCAACAGATTTAAATATCTATTTCAATTTATTTTTTCAGATGAAGTTATTCACCATCATTTTAATCTTAAAGAGATAGAGTAAGCAATATTTTCCAGGGAAAAACCTGGAATAATTAATTAGAAATAAAACTGAGTATTAACCTTGAATGTTTTATTCCATTGTCAGACTCATGTATGAAGACTTGGGCCCTACTATGAGACTAAAATTTTTTTTTAAATTTTAATATCACTCTATCTTCTCACATCCTCTTTTATGGATAAATGGTGGACTCTAAATAAGCAGCATTGGTTAGGGATGAATTTAACACATAAGTGAATTTTCTATTTCTCAAGTGCCAAAATTCTAACATTTTAGTAATATTTATGAAATGTATCATATATTTATTTGTGTATAAAATAACATCAACATAATTCAATAGACTCTTTCAGTTTCAAATCAAGGGCAATACCGTGATTTCATGTGCAGATTGCAGTTAGTGGATATGAATTGACAATCACTCAGCCATAGCATCCATATTGAATAAATCTGGTACTTCTTTGAGCCATGCAACACTTTCATGATGTTCTTTGGTTTGATGTTCAGAGTAGAAAAACATAATACAGGTTTTAATGAACAGGGACTTGTTATCAAAAAGAAAAAAAAAAACATAGAAGCTTTTTAGTTATCCAGTTACTTAGCTCACAAGGTGAAATTCCAAGATCATGGAACATAGGCGAGAAAGATGTGATGTTAAGATGAGAGAAGAAGGTGTAAAGAATCGATGTGTCTAGCGTTAGCTGTGAATGGCTTGGGGACGAGTGATGAGCCTGTGGAGCCAAAGGGCTCTTGAAGCTCACTGAGGGCATAAGGGGTTGGGGAATCTGACAGGAAACATAGAAAGACATCAATCATTCTTAATTTTTCAGTTATGCAGAGAGTTGGTCCTGTTCTTAGGTACTTGAGTGTTCAAGTTCAGCCTCTGCTTTGGGTTTACCATTATGTCAGGGCTCTGGAAATAGTTATTTAAATAATTGTCTTGTCCAAACCACAAAGTGGCAGCTCTAATTCACAACTACAACTTACAGATGCCTGTACCATATGCTACTATTCTGAAGATCTTCCAGATGTAAGAAGGGATGCTATTTCTCAAGAAAGAGAGCAGTTAAATTATTAGGTAAATTGATTGGAATTAATATTAGCCTGATTAAGTCTGAACTTAATCTACCTTCAACATTCTCATTTTGGTTCTTTTCAAAATCCAATTAACTTATACTGCCGATTAGCATTTGTGAGTTCTGATCTTACAGCCTGCAAATTTCTCTCACCATTGCTTTCTCTTTCATTTTCATTACTTTAATCCAAATATTACAAAAAGGTTTGACAAAGTATTTGAACATTAGCCAGTTTTGAGTCTGAAAATTGCATGGACAGTTATCCTCAGTTACATTTTCTGAAGCCAAACGACATCCTTAAACAGACAAGCAGGAGGAACCATAAAAGCAAATACAGATGCCAAAACCGATGACATAATGTATGTAGAAATAGAATGTTTACCATGTCTGAATGCTCTCTTCTTTATTTTCTGATAATAAACAAATAAACAACCAACACTACAGTATAATTATGCTTCTCCCTGGAGAGAATCATGTATTGGGAAACTGACCTTGCTTTCTGAAAACCCTTAAAAGTATAAATGATCTTTTTATTTCACACTTCCAAACATGTGCCAAGCTCATAGTATTTACAAGGACAAACGAGAGAATAAATGACAATGCCATGTACTTCCTGAAACTACTGTCAGAGCATGAGATTCTTTTGAAAAACTAAATAAAATAGTTTCTAGTTTAGAGTTAAATCCAAAGCCTGAAATTTCTTTTTCTACTATGATGACAGATTAAAGACCCTGAACAAACCACCGAATTGAGATCAACTAGAGAAGTGAGAAACTGCAGAGCTCCCAAATTTAGTGAAACTAATAACCCTTAAAGGTAAATAAAGGGAAGTCAGCTTTCAGCCTGAGTTTCTTTCGAGGCCTTGAGCTTATGCTTTCTCAACTGCATGAGGCATGAGGAACAAGAGATACATCCCAGAATTTGTCAAAGTGGAAACACTAGAGAAGACTCCAGAAAACAAACAACACGAAACTAAGAGCCCCCCAAATATATCCTTTTTCCAAGAAAGCTTGTCTCTCTTGACCCTTGCACTCAGAGGAAGGGAAAAATATATTTTTTTCTGCAAATTTCTACTCACAAGTCTGTATTCATGTATGTTTTCAGTCCAGATCCTTGCTATTTTGTTGCCTAAGAAACCTTGGTTGTTTCAGGATTTTTCCCTGACACAAAGTACAAATTTATACAATTCAAGAAAAATAGCAGTTTATATACATAGTGTCACACAGTTATAAGAGATCTGTGGTGAACCTACTATTGATTTACTCTGTTCTGTGTGGATCAGCTCATATAGCCCCTGGACATAGAATGACTGACCAGGTCACAACTGATGAGACCAAGGCTGCACATCCAACTCCAGGTGAGTCAAAGGCATTTTCTCTCCTGGAAATTTATAATTAGAAGACAAAGATTCTCATTGGTCTCTCTATATACTTCTACTAGGAGATCATACAGAACTGGAACCAGAGATATTTGGTAAAAGAATAGTAGGAATGTGGAGAAATGCACAGGAAGAAAATGCATGTGTGATGAAAAAGAAGACAAGAGAAGCTGTAGGTGAATTTTCACTTCCTATGTTTTTTCAACTTTACTGAGGTGTAATTCTCTTCCTATTTTTAGTTCCTCGTGAAAAACTTGTATTTGTCAAACAAATTCCCCTTTACTGGTTAAAGTAAATTTGAGTGGGTTTCTAACCTTTAAATTGAAATGATCCCAATTATAGTAAGATCTTAATGTTAATAAGCTCAGGCCTCTATAGGTGGATAAACTGAGACCTCACAGGGTAAAGGAAATCTTTCAGAGTAATACAATGACAGCCATAACTGAGTTCCGGGAACCCTACTTTCAAAATACTTTATGTCTATTCCCTGATAGTGCTTCTTTACTTTGGTTATTTAGAAGATTGAGACAAGTTCTTATTCTAGTCTTATGCTATCCCTGGTATAGTTAAGAGTTCACTTTCTAATCAATACTGAATTAACTACTCATTTACGCAATCAGCAGAGGCTGCCTGAGGAATGCTTTTTTCACAGAAAATATGTGAAAGAAGCAAGAAGTACAATACTGAAAATTTACAAGGCACTATTCATAATACGGAACTAAGAAAGAGTTCTTAGACAATGAACAATAACTCTCTGTTAGAGCCGATCTGTGGTTATGGGGATATACCTCACTGAATCCACTCATTTCACCTGTCTTAGTTGCCAGTGAGTTGCAACAACTGTCAAGAAAATACAAAGTTTATCAAGTGTAGCACATTTGTTTTCCATGATGGGATGCCGACAAAGAATTGTTGACCTCAGCGGACCTAGTGCCATAAAAAATGCAGTAATTACTACTTCACACAGAGGAGTATCTACCTCAAGCCACTCAATCAGATGCCCTTACATATTCATCAGTTCATCAATTTAATGACCTTAAATGAATTGATTACTACATTATGTATATCTTTCCTGAATTTACCAAATATTTATGCAGTGATCAAATTTTTTAATTTCATAATTAGATATCAAAAAATATATAGTGAATTATATCTACCTTCCTGTCATGAGAGTTGTTGGTTTTTTGTTTGTTTGTTTGTTTGTTTTTTTTGTAGATTTTTGGAAGTTAGATCTGACAGAAAGAGAACAAACAACCCACAAGAAGTTATAAGAATTCAATAGCAAATAAAAATATATGATTCTTACCATGATTAACACTACTATTAATAAGAATTACTGTCACCAAGACTCAGATAATGTCCTTATTCATTCACTCAGAAAATACTAAGTCTCAGCTTTTTCCCCACACAAAATTAGTTTAAAAAAAAATCTTTATGTATGCATTTTTCAGTTCAAGACACATTAATTGAGCACATTTTCTATATCAGACAATATACTTGGGAGGTTTGAGAAATACCAGTAAACAAAACAGATGTTCTGACTCTAATGGAGCTTAAACTAAACAGCTTATCTAACCCATTTGATTAATACCCACCATGGCTTCCCATCACACTTAGAACAAAGTCCAAACTCCTTACCACAGTATATATGAACTGAGGCGATCTGACCCTTGCCTACATCTACTGTTTACTCATCAAACTCAGTGGCACTGTCCTTGGTGTTCCTGAGATGAGCTGAACCTTCCTCATTTCCTTTGTACTTAACTTTTCTGTGCCAGGAACATGCCTGGCTCGCATCTTTAAAGGGCTGACTGTCCTGGTTTTACAGTTGTCAGATTAAATGTCACTACTTCAAAAACAACTTTTCCTAATCTGACCATTAAAAAACAAAAACAAAAACAAAATAAACAAAAATGTCACCCACTGCCAAGTCTTTCTACCATGCCATGATTTCTTTCTTAATACGGTCCAAATGATCATGTTTGTTGAATTATTTACTTGTTTATCCTATCTCTTCTTTCTTCATAGATTCAGAGTTCTGTAAGAGCATATACATACACTTTCTTATTCACTGTCTTATTTCCAGCCCTTAAAATAGTGCTTGGAATTTATTAAGTTGTCATAAAATGTATTGTAGATTGTATAAATAAATAAATAAATTAGTGAATTCATATTTATTTATGCTTTTCTTAGTGTAAAACAATCGAACCAATTTTGCAAATGAATTTAATTACTCATCCAATATTAATACATTACTAAAAGTAATACAGGGTAAGAATATACTCAATTTCTCTAATTGACAGGCTGATAAAGAGGTAAAAAGTAAGGGAAAAGGCTCATTTCTGAGTGGCTTGAGGTCATGTAATCTTTTCCTTTTTTTTTTTTAGCTTATAAATTGCATGATTATTAGAATTATGCCTACACATATAATAGACTTTCTTTGCACCCTGGGTGTTTTGAGATATATTTAATTCAGGATTATAAATCACATAGGAAAATGATTTATGTAAATTTAGAATTCATTAGCATGTATTAAATTATTTCCTTACAATTCAAGCAAATGGAAAAAGTCAAATGGATCAACTTAATGAAAAGAAAGAAAAGCAATTTGCTAATAATCACATTATTATGTTGATAAATAACCAGAAATGGATAAGTTTCAAGCAGCAGGAATCTTTTACCTTCATTGAAATTCAAATTGAGTACAGGAGACCAGTATTTCTCTGTTTACAATAAATGTTGACTTTGTGGACCAGTTTATAGGCATTCTTACACAAGACAGTGGGCAAAATGCATTTGATCAACATCGAAACAACTTCCATCGATTATTGTAAAAGTTCTACCACTATTTAGTTATTCTAGTTATTGTAAATGTCATTTAACTTGATGGAAATGAGAGATGAATAGGATAGTAAAGAGTTAAACTGGCTTCCAATCCTGATTCTGCCACTTAGTGGCTTTTAGAGATGGTCTAGTTTATCTAGATTCTTGGAGGCTTGGTTTTCTCACACATAAAATAGAATAAATGATTCCTATGTGATATGCTTGTAATGAAATGCAAGAAAATGTACACAGTATGTCTGATACCTTATAAGTACTGAATATTTTTATTCCTTGTCTAAATCTATCCATCTTTTGGAGGAAAAGTGGACCTTAAACTTTATGTCTCTCACATATATTCCAACTCTTTACTAGCACTGAAATGTTTGTCCTAAAACGCATTTTTAATCAATTAATTCTAATGGCCAAAGGTGATCTATGCTCTCTCCATTGCAGTAGATCAGCTCACATTCTTTGTAATAATATTTGAGCCTTTCATGTTGTGATGCTACCATTTATTTTCAGTCTCAGACATCATTGTTAGGCTTAAGGTTTATGGCTTGCCTTCTTCAAATCTGACTGTAGTTGGCACATCTATTTTCTTTTAAGCACCCATTTCATTGTTTACCTTTTACCTATTAGTTTCCAATAATGAATCAAAATTCTAAAGTTGGCGTTCAAATCTTTTTGGCAAAGAGATCTGGGGTCATTTGAAGCCACTGTCTGATGCTACGGTTTCTGCTTATAGTAGCTCTGTGAGATAAAGGAGAAATTTTTCTCTCTGTTACTGTAATTTGTCTCCTTAACACATTTACAGATTTATTCTGAGTGGTGGATTTGTTCTCAATTTCTTTTTTCTGGTCAATAACTTAAAAATTATTGTTATTTTTTATGCTGGAGTGGAAAAGCATAAGAATTGGAGTTAACAAATCTGAATTTGGATATGATATCTGAAATTTATAGTTTATGTTGACTTGGGCATGTTAGCATTTTATATCAGTTTTATAATTTTAAAACTAGTATATGAAATAAACGAAAGTGCATAAGTGCATAAAATGCACCTATGTCACTGTCTTTTCTAATTAAGCATATGATATATTATACCTCTACTTCTACATAATGAAGATTAAATTTATTATAGTTGTGTAATCATTCTTATATTTTTATTTTTTTTAATTAAGTTTATTGGGGTAACTTTGGTTAATACAATTATATTAATTTTCAGGTGTACATTATAATTTGACATCTGTATATTTCATTGTGTGTTTATCACCCAAAAGTCCAGTTTTCTTCAGCTCATTCTCATATTTTTAAACCTGGCTTTATTTAGGTCTATATTACAAATAAGCTTATATCAGATCATCTCTTTTCTTCTTTTAT
The DNA here is from genome assembly GCF_902729225.1 of Pteropus medius. NCBI lineage: Eukaryota > Metazoa > Chordata > Mammalia > Chiroptera > Pteropodidae > Pteropus > Pteropus medius. Next base: position 11,440,989 of record NW_024354499.1, read on the forward strand.
AAACTCAAAAATTGACATACTTTACTCTCTAAGTTACAATCACTTTATTTCATTGAACAATTCTTTCAAATGAGTCAGCAAGAGTTTTCAGGTGGGCTATGGATTGGCTGGAAGAGTCCTCCTCCATTAAAATATGTACTGTCTAGTTATATTAGATTCTCAATGTTTTCTTGCCAAAGTTAGAATATATTATCCTAATAATGTTTATATGACATCATAGTGCAGTAGAGTGTACAGTTCAACACAGGCTAGCTCCCCTTAGCTCAAGAGGTTCCTAACCGAATGGCTGGTGTGTGTGGGCTGGTGGGTAGATTTCAAAAGGTTTTGCTAGATCTGAAATAAACCACTGAGTATTGCATCACTATTTATAAAGACTTTATAAAATTTATGTTTCTAATATTTCCATTTAAGTAAATATTCATAAGCATCAGGATCTTCTGGTTCTTTAAATATTACCAGTGAGGTCAAAATCACCGTCACTATCTGAGTATACCTTCTCTGCCTTCCACCTTTTTATTTTTTTAAAATAAACTTTTTATTTTGGAATGATTCTTAGATTTACAGGGAAGTCACAGAGATGTGCAGAGGGTTCTGTACCCCTCGCTCAATTTCTCCCCATTTGAGCCCTACCTGTTTCCTAGGCGCTTTTGTCAAAACCATGGAGCCATCAGTCCGTTAATGAACCGTAAGACTTTGTCCATCTTCCGCACCTCCAGAGTCCTTCTCTGTCCAGCCCCACACGCAGCAGTCACTTTGCTTTTGAATGGAAGACCACAGAGGTAACTCCCTTCTTACCACATCCTACGTAGGGCACATGATATCCACATGGCTTGTCACCGGACTGTTGATCCATGACCGTTCTTGCAACTGTAGTGGCTTTCTTTATCCAAAAGGATGTAGAACTTGCTCCGGAGACTGGAAGTCGTTCTTTCCTCTCGCTTTTTTCTTGTGTTGAAAGAAACGCGGACCTTGCAGTCTGGGGCGGGTGGTGTTTTTCTCACTTAGATAGGGCCGGGTGTCACTGCTCATGTTTTCTCTCTCTTAGCACCCTGGTGTGGCTCTCTGCCATTCTTACAGATGCTTTTGACTTTTTATCTAAGTGTGACATGCACACAAACCCCAGGGACAACACCTCGGGTGGGTTCTTCTGGTGGCTGGAGGCCCTGCCCTCCTTGCAACTACAGGCAGGGACAAGGCCCTGTGTCTAGGTGCATGCTGGCAAGACAGCGAGGTGAGTGCCACCTGTCCTGGTTACGTCTTCTCTCTGTCAAAGTCCTGGAAAGTAGTTTTCTTGAAGCCAGAATTAAGGGTTAGGTAATTCTTTTCTGTCATATCTTCCTTTACTCATGAAGAAATGAATTTATTATTTATTCTTTATGTTAAGCTAGAAATGAAATAAAGCAGTGCTTTTCAATTTCTTGATCATAAGCCACAATTGAAAAAAAAAGTTTTTAATCTGTAACAGAAAAAAATTATATACACACACACTAAAAATAGAATTTGATAAAATTATGCTTAATTTTATAATATCTCTATTCTGTTTACTTATAAATTGATTTAATTCTTTAAATGATTATTGTGATTCATTACTGTTGTTTTATAACACACTAATGCGTGGCAGCAAGTACTCTGCAAAACATTGAAGTAAAGCAGATCAAAATAGTGAGGTCCTTGGTTTTGCTGCTCAAGTGTAATCTGCAGGTTCCACAAAGTGACCATTTACTATGTTTGCTGTATCATGATGCCAAAAAGGTGAAAAGGGTGGGAGAAGGAAGGGAAGAAAGAAGGGAGGAACTGGATGTGGATGAAGAAACTCAAATCTGAGCTGTAGAAGAGACCACTTTTCTTTGGCCCGCCAAATATTTACTGTAGAGTGCGTGGGGTGGGGAGGGCTTAAGATGTAGGAGAGATTTCTGGGTTTCGGAGTTCTAGGAGTACACTTAAGATAAGCATGTCCTATTGTTAAAAAAAAAAATCAAATTAGTTCTTCATGAGCTACTTATTACCTAATCTTTCATAATGACACTTAAGTAATAGCAGTTACTGATTGCCACGTGCTCTTCTAAATGTTCTTGTATTTAAGTAATTTAATTCTCACAAATATCTTATGAGATGAGTATCGTTATTATGCCTAGTTTATAGATCAGGAAATTAGAGCCCAAATGGGATAATAACTTGCCTAAGTTACAGAGCTATTGTCATAGATTTTGAAACACATCCTAAAGTATCTTATAGGCACAGTTACATTAATAATTAATAAAAAGTATCTTATAGGCACAGTTACATTAATAATTAATAATAAGAACAATACATTGCTCATCATTAGTTAGTGGATTGTACCTTTCCAAGAAGCTTCTTAATGCGTGGAATGCAATATGCTTATAAAGGAAAGTTGCACCAATATCTTGTAGTGGTTAATTCTATACACATTCTACAGCAGGTCATATGCACATAAGTTAGGAATACTAATGATTAATTCAAAAAAAAATTCAAGGAAATATCACTAGGGAAAAATATTCAGGCAGTGATTTGGGAGGAAAATGAGGAGCATATGAAACCTGTCTTCAATAAGAAATAACCAGTGGAGACAAGATATCCTGGCATTATCAGTAAGAATAGCCATTCGGTAGCCGAAGAGATAAATGTGAAAGAAGGGAATGTCACATTGAAGTCTTACAAATAAAACAGTATTATTTATGTACACAAAGTGTAAAATTAATTTTAAGTAAGTTTCCCCCTAATTGTTGATCATAGTATTTTTCAGGTTCTATAGTCTTCCAAAAATATGTCAGTTTTGCCTTTGGGGTAATGGATAAAATTTCAAAATGTCTCAGGCTCTCTGTTGTTCAGTGTTTTAAGAGAGTTCTTTCTTCTGCTTTGACAATAGACTAACAACTTGCCAGGTTACAGTGTAACTGCTGACAATGTTAGAGACCAAAGCACTGATCACCATAAATGAATAAAGGATAATGACGATATACCCAAAGGGACTTTAGACTAAAAAAAAAAGAAAAGATAAACGCTCAGATCATGTGGCTCCCAGAAAGTTAAAACTTCTTGAGGAAAGAGATGACAATATGAATTAAATGATTACGATGATGGTGATGGTGGTGACAATGATACAGTAATAAACATAATAATAATAACAATAAGATGCCCTCTTTCCAGCTGAAGACAATTGAAAAAATTGATGAAATATTATTTTTAAAGTCTTCTGACATATTTAACAGACTGCAATAAATTACTGAACTAATATCCAAAGAGACCTAGAATCTAGAAGTATACCAGCACATGGGGCTACCTTTCCTTGAGGTTGACAAGGTAGAAAATAAAGATGAGAGGCTGATTTGGGTTTTTGAAAGTCAACTGTGAGTTGAGAGATAAATGCCAGAGTACAGGGCCTGACAAGTATGGGAATCTGGATAGATCATTCCTTCGGTTCAGATCCCAAAGTGTTGTTGAAAAATTGAAAGAAATTGGAGATAAACCAGTGAGTATATTAATTTCTGATCAGTTTTGTGTCATTTGCATAACTAAGAAAAACTTCAAGACTTGAAATAGGACTAAAAAGAACTTTCATTAGTTAAGTCTTCTGGCATCTGGAATAGCAAAGGAAGATAAGATTATCTAAGACTCAAAGTATTTGTTTAAATTATTTATGGTGGCTAAAACACATTAAAAGGTATTCAGATACATGAAAATAAAATAAAATAAGTACTAGCAGACATAAGTGAAAAGAAAACAAGCTCGCAGTTACTAGTGATATTTGAATTGTCAGACATACTCCAAAACCAAACTATATTTACTACCAATGTGCATGGAGACACAAGCCAAGCTTAAATATTCAGCAGGAAACCAAAAGTTATTTTTGAAAAATCACTTAAATGATTTGGAAAAAAAATTGTAAGAATAAAATGAATAAAAATATAAAAGAATAAAATGAATAAAAATATAAAAGAATAAAATGACTTGAATTAGGAATTCAATGGCTAGTTTAACAACAGATTAGACATAGCTGAAGGGCGACTAACAAAAGTCTCAAGCAAAATCATTAGTTGAAAAACTGGAAATATATTTTCTTTAGGATAGAGAAGTTAATAATGGATACATAGCATAAAATTGGAGAATATGACAAATAATTTAGAGAAGAAAAATAAGATTAAAAGAGAAGAACAGAAATGTCATTATTTGCAGATGATATATTCAATTAAGTAGAAAATCCAATTGAATCCACAGATAAACTACAACTATTCAGCATAGTTTGGGCACAAAATCAATATATAAAACTAAGTACTATTCTGTACTGGCCATAATCAAAGAGAAAGGATAATGGAAATAATATATGTTCACTCTGAGAACATATTGATATATAAAGCAAAAACTCTTAGGATATAATGTTGATTTGATTAAAATAGGATTATAGTAACAGATTTTAATATAACATGTTGTTAAAATCAGTTTCAGAAAAGAAATTGTGCTTCAAGTTTTAAAATAATACAATTAATTAATTTAAAAAATTCGAGCCAGTAGAAATAGGTAGAATTTCTAATATTTCAGATTGGGAATAAGTATGTTTTCTCATGCCTATGAACCAGACAGAAATCAATACAATTTAAATAAAAAGAGTAGTGGGTTTATAGACTATAGACTGTTTATAATGCAACAAAATTGAATTAAAATTTGAAAATTTATCAAAAATCTTTATTTAGAAATAAATATTTGCAAAAATTCTTCAAATAATTTAATTACAAAATAAACAAAAACTGAGATAACATATCAACTAGAAAGCAGAATATATATATTAACACAAAATCAATGGAAAAGAGCAAAAACTGAACTCAAAATAAATTTATACATTTAAATGCCTTTATCACAAAAAGAAATACTAAAAGTAAAGAAACAGAATTTACTCTATGTAAGTAAAGAGAATAATATAATAAATAAAAAGATATCAGAATTAAGATTAAAGATAAATTTAATGAAAAAAATTTTTTAAGTACAAAAGGTACATATTTTGAAGCTTGCTGTTTTGAAAACAATAATATCAATTAGTCCTTTATGAGTGTGATTGAAGAAAAAGAGAATAGAAATGAAATAGAAGATATAATTGTAAATACAGGAGGTTAAGAATTATAAAAGAATACGGAGTACAACATGACTTCCATAAAATTTTAAAAATCTAAGGGGAATGATTGAATCCTTCAAAAATATAAACCTAACTTTCTCAACTCTAAATGTTCATTACAATCACTGAATAGAATTTAGAACAGCAATAGCAACAAAAATACCAATGTTCAGATCCTACCTCAGATCAATTAAATTAAGCTGGGAATAAAGCCCAGCTTTTTTTTTTTTTTTAGCTAGTCTGTTTATACTGATGACGCTGAAAATTACATTTTCATCAGAAGATTCGTTTCCTCTCTGTTCTCATGTCTGTCGTTATTTTACTTAGTATTCTCTCACTGTAGAATATATTAAGGAGGTAAAATATACCAATTAAAAGATACCAGAATCACATGAAATCAAAGCTGAATTCTATTTAACTTGAAAAGAGAGAAGGAAGTGAACAGTAATTTTTAATATTTTATCTAGAAAAAATGAAAAGCCTCTCAATTCATTTTATAAGAACAATAGAAACTTAAAAACGAACACTCGATTATAATATCAAAATGAAAAGGTCTCCCACTCAAAAATGAGGCCAAGGACCTAGGCAGACAAATTGACAGAATTAAGCAGTAAGAAAGTGTCTAATCCATAACTGCCCTATTCAGCATGAATTCTACCAAGGACTTTTCTTCATTAACGGAAAAAGCAGCTGGGGAGAGCAGCACTTTGAAAGTATTCTTCTGGAAAGAAAGCTAACGCATTCTCATAGTAAACAAATTGAAAGCTAGCCTGTGTAAAAAGGCCTAAAAGTCATTTTATCTAATCCTACTTTTTCACAGCTTGCCATTAAAATAATTGCTTGGTAATGTTAATTCCTCATTTATTCATAATTCTCCTGTATTCCAATAAGAGGTAGCATTAATTATATATCAATAAATAGAGTCATTTTTGTGTAATGAGACTCTATCAGATATCTAGATGGTCGGGTTCTCTTTATAAACAAATCAAAGAGCAAACAAAACATATTTTTTTTCCTCTGTAAATTATTATTATTATTATTAATTTTAAATCTGTACTATTTAATTATTGCTCTAGTTTTCCATCTGGTATTTCTTTTGTAAACATACAAAATCAGAGTGTACCTTTCTCCTTTGATCTTCACCCCAATGGTTCCCATGAAGGGACCCTCAGAGTATGAATGTCTATATAAAACACATCTGCGTAGAACAGGTTCTGGGCCTAAAGAGATGAAACAGAAAGAGTGCAAAAGTACCAAGGAAAGAAACAAATGCAAATTTGTCTTATTTGACAAACTACTCTAACCAGGCTTTGAACAGAAACAAATATTGCTTATCTTTCAATGGGTTTCTAGGTTTTTCAACATAAAAAAAAAAAAAATCACAATCACCTAACTGAGACTATCACTGTAACTTTGTAGTTTTTACTGTGTTTAGTATTATAAATCTTATAGTGTGAGATTATGATCCTCTTGGTTAGAAACAGCAAAGTAAGTAAATTTATAAACAATAGTTACCCATGGTTTTTTTTGTGTGTATTATTCAGTCTCAATTCAGAGAAAATGTATCATTCTCAAAATATTCTTTACCATGTTTAGTGTTTCCGACGTTTTATCTAAAGAGTATGCTCGTTTCCTCCTCTGTTTTAGTAATAATTCTGTAGGTGAGTTTTTCACACATAAAGTTTAATGCTATGTGTTGGCAAAAATTCCTCTCCAGATGGAAAACAAAGCTGCATAGACCATGGCACTCACAGTACTCCTTTCTATCATTACATATAAGAGGGGAAAAGCAAGTGTTATTACAATAGAGTGTTGCATAAGGATGAAAGTGAACGCATATAAAGTCATAGGCCTAAGCAGATTCCTAACTACATATGAATGGGAGATTGGGAGACAAATAAAATCTATCAAGGCAAATAATACTGTGTGAAGCTTTTTCTATAGCTTACCTGCTAACACTCCACAACATTTAAAAATATATGAAAGGTTATATTTTAGGAATGAAATCGAGAGTGCAGAAAATTAAAGTTTAATAATATATGTTTGTATTGTTCCTAGCTTGTGTAGCCACAGATTGTAGCCAACTGGAAAAGTTATGAATGGGTTTACATAGATCTTCTTGATTTGAAGAGGGATAATGCAGCACTGAGTTACTGAGCAGTAATAAAAGAGTAGATTAGGATAAACTAGAGTCTAGATTACCTGGGTATATTGATATCATTCTATTTAATTCAGCATTGCATGAAATTATGCATTTCTTATTGGGTGCAAAGAGAAATATATGAAGAACTGAAGCACTTGCTTAAGATTATCATTAAAAATCATATTGATAGTATTTTTTAATCTGAGTATATTTTGTCCCATTAAGTATGATAATAAACATCATATCTTGATTATTCTCTGGACCTTCGTAGGTGAAGTATCATATGGTGGAACATGGGAAAAAGAAATAGTTGCAACATGAGGCCCATAAATGGAGAGAAGAAGCTATAATTGCTGGCGATACAAAGAGATTGAGGAGTCAGCAAATGAATGTCAGCAGGGAAATTGTGCAAGGACAAAAACTGAAAATGAGACATATGTCATATAGATCAGTTCATCAGCAATTTTTTGCAGATAGACACAATTTGAAAATAGACACAATGGCCCACATCCTAGAAAGTCACAGCAGAGACATGATCCTAAGATTGGCTGTGTCTTGGTCACTTATTTATTACTTTTGTAAGGGGAGAAGAGTGACATAGGTTTTTGCTAGATTGGAGATCATAAGCAAATCTAGTGGAAGAAGTAGCTGAAATTGACTGGGAAAAGGACTTTAGTTTGAAAAAACAAATTGGGAAGTGTGAACCATGTCAAATGTTTGTTCTGATAGCCTTCACTTGTCAAAATTGAGAAGCGGAAATCTTTTGTTATTGTTTGACTCTATTCCTTTCATCCCTCTCTGTGATTTTTCCCATTAGTGGCCATGGGAAGAGGTCTTTTCATTTTGGTTTGAAAAAAAAAAAATGTAAAATGTGAATGTATTAGATGTATTCATTTATTAACTGTACCTCAGGATATAATTGCATTGAAGATGAAGCAGAAATACAATAATGTGGAGCGGTGGACTCCACACTTCAGGAACTGAGGTTAAGAAAACATTAATAAACAGATAGAAATTATAAAAAAGACAAATTCTGTCGTTGAAAGGTATAATAACTAAAAATTTTAAAAAATCGCTAGAAAGACTCAAAAGGAGATTCGAACTGGGAAAAAAATCTTCTGTGATCTTGAAGATAGATCAGTGAAGATTATCCAGTCTGAGAGAAAAAAAATACAGAAAAATTAACAGAACCTGAGAGACCTGTGGATTATCAAATGTACGAAGAGAAAGGGGCAGAAAAACTATTAAAGAATACAATGGGCAAAATTTTACTAAATTTGATGAAAAATATTATCACGTGTTCTTTCTCACCTAGAGTGGTGGGGGAAAAATGAGAATCACTTTTGAAGGTCACTGTCCAGGAGCATACTTTCATTAGATGACTGAGATTTAATCACTGGATTATTGAATGTTTCCATTCCCTTCACAACTTACCACTACAGCAAGAAAATACCGGTACAATAACAACTGACTATAGTTGAACCAGTCTCTGACTAGAGTTTTTAGAGAAACCTAAAGAAAAATGAGGAAACAAAACCAAAGATACTAGAGGAAATTGAAGTCTCTGACACATACAGCTACAACAAATGTTAAAAACTGCTCAGTTTTTAGACAGATTAAAATTAAAGCTCATACTAAAGTCTAGTTTGACTCAGTTTTTATTATCTTATACATCATGCCAGTTAGAAAAAAAAAATACAAGGTATACTGGAAGGCAGGAAAAAAATATATTCTGAAGAGGCAAAGCAAGCCTTAGAACAGATTCATACCCAACCGAGATGCAAGAAATGTTAGTTCTCCAGGAAAAAGAAAATGATATAGGTCACAAACTTAAATCTACATAAATAAGAATGTTAAAAAATGAATAAATAATGGTAAATAAAGTATCTTATTTTTCTAATGCTTAATCGATCTATAGATAACTTTATTTGAAGTAATTTTAGTAGCAAAGTATATTGAATAATTATAGCTTATGAAAAGTAAAATGAATCACAGCACTGTTATAAGGAAAAGAAAGGATAAAGAATCAATTCTACAAGAATAAACAACAATCTTTAACATGTATGCTCCTAAAAAGAGAGCATCGATATATGTGAGGCAAAATCTCATAGAAATGCAAAGAGAAATAGATAAATTTATTTTTATAGTTGGAATTTTTAACAGTTCTTTTTTTTATTATTGGTAGATAAAGCGAGAAGAAAATCAGTAAGAATGTAGTTTCCTTGTACAGCATCATCAATCAACTTGATCTCTTTGACATTTATAGAATACTTAATCATATGGCATCAGAATATACATTATTCTTAAGTTTTATAGAACATTCACCAAAATAGACCACATTCTAGGCCATAAAACACACCAAAATAAATTCAAAACAATAGAAATCATACAAAATATGTTCTCAGAATATAGTGGTTTTACATCAGAAATCAATAAAAAGAAAGGTAGGTGGTTAACCCCAAATCTTTGGAGATTAAACAACATATGACTAAAGAATACATAGGTCAAAGGAGAAGTCTCAAGAGGAATTTAAAACTATTTTTAAATAAGTTTAAATTTGTTGGGTGCAGTGAAAATAATGCTTAGAAGGAATTTTGTAGCATTAAATGAATTATTAGAAAAGAAGAAATTTCAAACATCAATAACCCAAGCTTTCACCCTAGAAAATTAGAAAAGATGAGAAATTTCATTCTTTCATTCTAGTAGAATAAAATAAATAATAAAAAGTGGAACATAAGTCAATAAAATTGAAAATTGGAAATCAATGTGGAAGTAAACAAAACAAAAAGTGTATGTGTGTGTGTATGTTTTTCTTTTGAAAAGGTAACTATAATTGAAAAGTCTATATCCAGGCTAAACAAAAAAAAGAAGAGAAGATACATTACCACTATTAGAAATGAGAGATAATCACTATTATGCTGTAGTCTTCAAAAGGATAATAAAAGTATAGAATAAACAACTCTATGTCCACAAATTTGATAACTAAGTTTAAATAGCCTAATTCCTTGTAAGACACAAACTCCTACAATTCACACAAAGAGACACAGATCACCTAAATAGAACTGTACTATTAAAGATGTAAAATTAGTCATTAATAATGTTCCAAAAAAAAGTAGTAATAAACTCAAGTGATTTCACTGATGAATTCTACCAAAAATATAAGGAAGAACATATGATACTATGCACTCATCAAAACCCATAGAATTTTATAGCACAATAAATAAACCTTAATGTGAGCAGATTAAAAGCATATGTACTTAGAAGTTTGGTAATCCCAAGAAGAAATACAGACTGTGACAAGAGTAACTAACTGTATTACCAATGTGTGAAACAATCTCACTGAAGGGGTTGAGGAAAAGGATGCTGAATTAAGTAATATTGGAAATGAATAAGTTATGTAAGATAGAAGGCAAAAGGAAATGCAAAGAACTATATTCCAGTTTATAAAGTTGTTTCCCAGAAGATCTGAGTTAATTCTGATAATGCTGTTCATGTGTACTGAGATACAAAGATTAAGTAAATGAATGGCAAAAGGCAAGAGCCAAGTTTCGCACTTTTGGAATTGAAGTTTAAAGATAAGCATGGGGAAGAAACTGGAATGAAATAGATTAGAGCTAGCTAGACACACCAGTATTAACTGATGTTTAGTTTATTATAGATTCAGATTGTTACATATTTGAATATTTCTAGGTATGTACATATACACACTTATAGTTTTTGTTTGGTTACCCGAGAAAGCTTTTAATAAATGACACTCCTGTAGCAATGAGCATGCCCAGTGTCCAGATATTGATTTCTGATACCATTCTCCACTGACGGGAACCAGAGCTTCTTGGAGAAATAGCTGATTCTAGGACTGGGGCAGGAAATATATATAAGATGAGCCTGGAACATTTTACAGTGCCAGCACATAAGAATGTGTTAAAAAAAACCAAAACTCCACTTTGATGAAGGTATGTTGTAGGTACACAGGAGTCAAGTGAAAGTGTTCCCAACGACCAATAAGTTAAAAATTTGACCAATAAAGTAGTGTTGAATTATAACCCGAAGTTTAAAATAAATATTCCTGAGTCCATACTTATATAAATAAATAATTAAATAAATTAATAAATAAGAAAGAAGAGACAAATCTATGCAGAAGAATTCCAAAAATCTAAGTAGTTACTCTACTCCTCATAGGGGAAACACAACTCCTACACCTTAGGTATGTGCCGCAAACAGTGATTCCCTTACAAAGTGTACAATATAGAATGGGAAAATAAAGGTTAACTTTACATTGCAGAGATCTCAGCCAGGTGATCGAAGCCAATATCAATAGTCATAAATCATGTTGATCATACATACACTTAATGAAGTTACATTTATCTATCTGTGTGATCTTCTTCCCAATTTATCTGTGTGATCTTCTTCCCAACACCAATCTTACCATGAGAAAAACATTAGACACATTTCAATAATGCGGCAACCTACAAAATGCCTGAGAAGTTGTCCTCAAAAGTGTGAAGGCCATCAAAATCAGGGAAAACCTAAGAAACTACTACAGCCAAGAGGAGCCTAAGGATACACGACAACTAAGTGTAATAGTATAAACTTAAAAAAGGGTGTGAAGGACCTATGCACTGAAAACTATAAGATTATTTTTAAAAAATGAAGAAACACAAAAAAATGAAAAGATATTCAGGGTTCATGGATTGCAAGAATCAACATAGTTAAAATGGCCATATTACCCAAAGAATTATAGAGACTTAATACAATCCCCATCAAAATCCCAATGACATTTTTAAAAAACATAGAACAAAAAATTATCAGATTTGTATCACAAAAGACCCCAAATAGCCAAAGCAATTCTGAGAGAAAAGAATCATACTGCTTGACTTCAAATTATGCTACAAAGAAACAATAATAACAAAGATACTGGCAGAAAAACAGATACACAGCTGAATGGAACAGAATTGAAAGTCCAGAAATAAACCCACATATATATAAGTGAATAATTTTCAAAAATGGAATCAGAAACATACAATGGAGAAAAGAAACATACAAGGGAGAAAAGAAACCCTTTTCAATAAATGATGCTGGAATTCCACTACTGGGTATTTACCCCAAAGACTTGAAAACCCATATCCAAAAAGATATTTGCACATTGACGTTCATAGCAGCATTATTCACAGTGTCCAGGACACGGAAGCAACTGAAGTATCCTACAATAGATGATTGGTTAAAGAAACTGTGGCACATATATACAATGGGATATTACTTAGCCATAAGAAAAGATGAAATACTGCCATTTTCGACAACATGGATGGACCTTGAGATAATCATGCTAAGCAAAATAAGCCAGACTGAAAAAGTAGAAAATTACATGATATCACTTATATGTGGGATATAAATGTGAAAGCAAAAATTGAACAGGACAAACAGAGACTCGGGGACATGAACAATGGACTAATGATTACCAGAGGGTAGGAGGTGGGGGAGGATGGGAGAAGTAGATGGGATAAAGCGGGTCAAATATAGAAGAGTAGGGAGAGGGTGAAGTGGGTAAAGGGGATCAAATATATGGTAGCTGAAGGAAACTGGATTTTGGGTGGTAATCACACAATAGAATATATAGATGTCAATTATAATGTACACCTGAAAATTATATAATTGTATTAACCAATATTACCCCAATAAACTTAATAAAAAAATAAACAAAAATTAAAATTAAAATAAAAAAAAAATGGTGCTAGGAAAATTGAAAAGCCACATGAGAAAGAATGAAACTAGGTTGCTATCTGTCACCATATACCAAAATTAACTCAAAATGAATCAAAGCTCTAAATATAAGACCTGAAACAATAAATTGCATAGAAGAAAACATAGGCACTAAATTAATGGACCTTGGACTTAAAGAGGATTTTATGAATTTGACCTCAAAGCCAAAAAAATGTAAAAGCAAAAATAACTGAAGGAGACTAAATCAAACTAAAAAGCTTCTACAAAGCAAAAGAAACCATCAACAAAACAAAGAGGCTACCAACTGAATGGGAGAAAATATTTGCAAACAATGCCTCTGAAAAAGGGCTAATATCCAAAATAAAGAATTTATACAACTCAACAATTAAACAAACAAACAATCCAATTAAAAAGAGGACCTGAACGAAGACTTCTCCCAAGAAGACATATAAACAGCCAACAGACATATGAAAAGATGTTCATCTTCACTAGGGAAATACAAATCAAAACCACAATAAGATACCTCTTATGCCTGTAAGAATGACTATCATTAACAAGACAAGTAATAACAGGAGTTGAAGAGGTTGTGGGAAAAAGGAATCCTCATACACTGCTGGTGGGACTGCAAATTGATACAGTCACTATGGAAACAGTACAGAGTTTCCTCAAAAAATTAAGTCTAGACTACCATATGACCCAGCAATCCTTCTTCTGGGTATCTATCCAAAAAAATAAAAACATTTATTCATAAAGATATATACACCCCAATGTTTATTACAGCATTATTCACAGTGGCCAAGACATGGAAACAACCTAAGTACCCTTAAATAGATAATTAGATAAAAATGATGTGGCATATAGAAACAATGGCATACTTGGCCATAAGAAAAGATGAAATATTGCTATGTATTTCAACATGAATGGATCTTGAGATAATCATGATAAGTGAAATAAGTCAGAAAACGTTGAGAACAGTATGATTTCCCTCATATGTGGGATATAAAACTGAAAGCAAAACATGAACAAGACAAGCAAATAAAAACTCATTGACACAGAACAGTTTGGTGGTTACCAGAGGGAAAGGGGGAAGGTGTGGAGGTAAATAAGGGTAAAGGGGGTCATATATATGTTGACAGAAGGAGATTTGACTCTGGGTAGTAAATACATAATGCAATGTACATGTGATGTATTATTTAAATGTACACTTGAAATCTACATAGTTTTATTAACCAATGTCACTCCAATAAATTTAATTAAAAAAATAAATAAATGTAATGGTAAGCTAGATGAAATGCTATAACAGAAAAAGCACATTCAGTAAAAGCAAAGGAAATCTGAATAAATAATAGATATTTAATGATAATATGTCAATATTTATTAATTACTTGTAACAAATATACTAATTTGTTAATGATAGACAAAACTGGGTATGTCATATATGAGAACTCTCCCTCAAATTTTCTGTACAACTAAAAGCATTCTAAAAAACAAAAGTCTGTTAAAAACAAGTGAAAAAAAATAAAAAAGTGAATGAAATACTGATATATGTTACAATCTGGATCAACCTTGAAAATATGCTAAATGAAAGAAGCCAGTCACAGAAAGCCACCTGTGGTATGATTCAATTTATTATGAAATATCAAGAATAGGCATATTTATAGAGATAGAATATAGATTCATGATTGCCAAGGGTTGAGGTTGGGAAGAATGCTGACTGCTAAAGTGAGTCATTGATGATGGGTACAGGGTCTCTTTGTTGCGTATTTAAAAGTTCAGAATTAGATAATGATGATCAACACACAACTTTGTGAATATTCTAAAAACCACTGGATTGTACACTTTAAAAAGATGAATCCTGTGTGAATTATACCTTGAAAAAGCTGCCTTTAAAAAATCACTCTTGTACTCTTGGTACTGCCAAAATTTAGTGACCAGTACAATTATTTGAAAACAATGAAGCAGAAAATTTTTTTCTGTCATTAACCCTTATCATATAATTAAATATATGAAAATATGTGTATATGTGTATATGAAGTAGTATAATTATATGCTATATTTTATTGATGAGAAAACTGATAAATGAAGAAGTAAAATTACTCGTCCAAGATCATTAAACTGTTAATTAAGACCATCGTTCAAGACCACATGCCTTTCGAGTAATCCACAATTTCTCCTTCACCATGACATTCAGCTCTCCAACTTTGATTCTTGTTTTTTCCATGAAGGAACTCTTTGGCAAAACTCTCCCCTTGCTAGTGTGAGTAATTCATGATGTGGTACAAGGCTGTTACTTGCTAGTTTGCCTCCTGTAACTAAGCTGCCTATATATGTGCAGCCTGTTCCAAAACAAATCTCTGCTGATTTTACATTAAAAGTCCAAGGAAAAGACTTCTTTAAAGTGAATGTGTCTCCTTCGCACATTATATTATTAATTCATTCACTTGGCATATCATCGTCAAATGAAATAGTGATAATAAGAACAGGAATCTGATTGATTATGCATGAAACGAGAAAATGAGAACTGACAATGATGTATTATCACATTGGATTTGGCAAAGGCATAGAGATTCAACAACTAAATTTACCACTGCAACTTCGCATGGCATGTAAATATCCTGAAGTGTTTTAATAGAGAAGAATAATGCAAATAATTCTACATTCTGGATTTTTTATTTAAAATTTGTTTCTTGTTCATTTATTGAAAAAGTAATAATAATCACCACCATTTCAATAATATATCCTTAATATCTGAATGCATAATGATAGACTAATCTATAGAGATACTATAATACAGAATGTATATGTTTGTGAGTGTTTACAATAAGAAAACTTTCTAATTATGCAGAAAATAAATTATTGAAATGTACAGAGACTTTTCTAGGAATTGAATATAATATATTCAGTTAAGTGATTCAGCAAATTAAAAGAAGTGAAAAAATATTCAGTACAGAGGAAGCAAATTATCTTAATTTAATGTCTTTAAACCATTAAAATAGAATACATTGTTTAAACTAGATTAAAATTTAAATCTAGCATAAAACAACAAAAAAATGAAGTCTTAAAAGGAGATATAGTAAAATCAATATTGATCTTTTGAAGTGGAAGTATTCTCTTGGAAGTGGCCAGTAAACTATTAAGGTATCAGGACAAAAAAAAAAGTTTAAGTAAAACTCCTATAAATTTCAAGAGTTTAATTACCGATAAATTACTATAATATAGTACTCTTAATTCTGGAATCTCCCAACCAATTTAGCAAGTAGATTAATGGTGAAAAATATCACTATGTTAATGATTGTTTAAAATATATTCATGTATAACAGGCCACAAGGACAAAAAAAAAAAAATGTGTACCTATGCTATTTCCATCTGGAAACAATTGTAGAGATTAGATAATTCATTGTCACTTCAAGAGAGGCTTGGCTCTTATTCACTCTTCAGGCTAGTAGAACCCAATTGCCGTTAGCCTTGTATCGGTATAAGGAAAATTATTTTAACTAAAAATAATAAGCAAATAATTCAATTCAAAGAAATAACTTAAAAAATACTTTGAGTTTTTTGAATCTACAATCTGAGATTTAGGAGATATCAGACTTATGAACATTAGAGGTCACAGAAACTAATTATCCTCTGGGTGCATCCTATCATATGCCATGGGTAAAACCTAACTGTAAATTTTGATTTCTGTCATAGTAATTGTTTTTCTATTGCATCCATTTCTAACTAAGCTTGTAAATAAATTTTTGTAAAATTAAGATTAATTAGAAGTCTCTCATTATTATTAATTTTTCACTTATTAAAAGAGTAAATACAGTAGTGAAAGTTTGGATGGATGACTGCCATGAGTTAACATTGGGTAGTGGTTATTGGTACAAGCTTTGTGTTTAAGCACTGTCTTTGCAGATCAGCAGCTATAGTGCTATGGGCTAGTCAACTTCCGTATGCTTCACTGTCCTCCTCTGGATAATGGGGATGATGGTGATAATAATGATGCACATAATCACAATAACTCTGTTATTAAGCTTATTTGAATATTAAAGAATACTTGAAAGCTACTTATCACAGTGACAAAATGAATAGGATAAATTTAGCCCCTCAACCAGACTCATAGCAAGGACTGATAATTTAATAAGATACTTATTGTTGCGGTCTGCATTAGTTAATACAAACTAGCCCACAGAATGAACACATTAGCAATTCCTTTTTTAGGATATATGAATAGTCGAATACAAGTCTACAAACATCTTTCAAACTTTATGTGTTAAAATATGAAGTGATTTGTGATGGCATAAAAGATGATGCAATTTATTTCTAATTAGTGATAACAAAAAAAACCTGGTTGCAAATGCTAAGAGGCATAGAGTGACAGGGATCGTGGTATGAGTCCCTCTGTAGCAAGACTCTGAGAGTCTTCACATATATTTAAGTAGGTAAAATACTAACTCTGTGTCCACAAAACCTTATCAAACACTGAGAAAAGGGAAGATTTAGTTACCAATTGCACAAAACTCTCAGCCCTTCATCCTTATAATTGCTTTCTGGATTATTTAAAACAACTAATTCTAAAATACTACTTATTCGTGATTATGTATGTGTATATATATATATATATATATATATATATATATATATATATGTCAGTATGTATACATTTCAAAAAATATTTGAAGGCACTTAATTGAGTCTAACCATGTTTTCTCAGTCCTTGTACTCACCCTTTGTTCATCTTGGTTTACTTCTCTTTCTGCCGAAGTATCTCCTTCAATAGTTTTTTAGGAAGGATTGGACCTCAACAGGAATTCTGCCACTTAATATTTCTAATCCATGCTCTTTTGCCCATTTATATTACTTCTTGGGCTTCTCTAGCTGTATATTTCATTTATTCTAAACTATACTTTTCTTATTTCACATTTTAACATTTCTTAGATTGAGATGAGTTTTATAGTTGATGCTATCTTACCATTGGGTCATAATTTAATAGGCAGTATCTTAGTGGTAAGTTAAAATAATTGTATATCTGGTTTAGGTTCCGCAAAATATGGTGTTAACATTTATTGAGGGCTTTCTCTAATCTAGACGTTATTTGTAAAGCTTTAAATAAAATCTCTTAAAATTGACCCCAAATTGAAATAACTGGCAAATGAGCAATGTGAGATTCAAAACCAGTCTGCGTCAAGCCCCCTCTTTTAACAACCATGAAACATTTGGAGTTTATGAGCCTATTTCCAAACCTACAGAATTCCCTACTCTTCAGTTTTTCCAATTCTATGATGATAGGCATCTCCTGGAACAAATAATACCAATTCCAACACCTTTGTCTGAGGGTTACTGAATCAGAACCTCTGAGAGGAGGGCTGGGTATAATGTGTTTTGACATATATTTCCAAGTGATTTGTATCTACAGGCAAGTTAAGAAAACACTAGTGTGGCTTCTGGGCTGGTTCCTTTTTAGTGTTTGTAACTTCTTACCAACAAGCAAGTCTCAATACACAAGTTATATTGGATCATTGCTATTTACCTTGGGAGGAGATAAGAATTTTTAATATTAGTTAATTGCCTCCCTGAGATCTAAGCTACATCCTTTTTTGAGAGCTTGTCCTTCAACACCAGGAAGATATAATTCCATTTCTACAACACTCTTTGGAGATATCAGGACATCTTAAAACTTATTTGTCACTTGGATCCATGGTGAGGACTACTGATTAACATGGATTAAAGATTGCTGCCTCTAAGGCACTTGAGTTTTTAGTGTCTGAACTTGGAGGTTATCTGTCTGTCAAAGTGTCACATACCTCTAAAAACTAGATAAACATTGATCTTCAAATATTTCTTTTTCTCTCTCCCCCTTTCTCTTTTCTTTCTCTCACTGTGTGTGAGTGTGTGTGTGTATGTGTGTGTGCGTGCGTGTGTGTGTATTAGAATCCTGTAGTTCAGAAAGACAACACAGATTTTATATTTTTTTAATTTAGTGTCAGATCTGGCAATAATATTGCCAGAGAAATTCTCAGGTCATTGTGTTTTATTCTGTACAATGGAATCTTTTTTATTATAGTGTATTTCTTAAATGAATACATGATAGCTTCCACATTCAATTCTGTGCAGTATATTGGGCTAAATATCATTAGGCTGAAAGTCTCTATCAGGTGGAACTCAGCAGAAGTTTTACGCTCAAATCAATTTAAATGAAATCAAATTTAGAGTTTGATTTGACCTTGATGTCAAGCAAGATTCTCTCAATTTGGCTGAGAAATTGTGCTTTAAAGAGCCAAATTCATTTTAAAGCTTTATTTCTTTTCTCTCCTTCAACTCCATTTCCCTGAAGTCAGAATGAATCAAACCTAGCAGTGTCTTTATTATTTTAATTGGATACTTTCAACTGACAGATAATGTTTTAAAAATTCTAGTTCTAATCTACTACATCTGGAGAATTGGAAAATTTTATGGAAAAATGATCAGATGAAAAAGATTATTATTTGGTGAGATGAGTGAAACAGGAGTTGAAGAAATTATTATTGTTTTGGGTAGGTTTAGAAAAAATAAAAATTAAAAACTCACCTAGTAATCGAGAGTCAAGGACACAAATTTGCCCTGCTACTTCAAGATCTCAGCTAACCTACATGCAAAATTAAGTTTGTAGTCAATACGATCTCTCCTTTAATAGTGTTTAGAAACAATGATTAGGAAAATGGGACTTCATATATAAAAGTGGATTAAAATATGTGCTTTCTCTCCACATAATGAACATAATTTTTATATGAAATCAGGTTAATGATATTTGGTGAGGAAATTTGACATCATGAGTTCTTGTTCTTTACCAGGAGAGGAGAGCTGGTGATCTGAATTATGGAAATGGAGATTCAACATTGTTATATCTTTAGTTTGTCTACATTGTTTCTCTCACTTTAAAATTATAAATTATATTTAATATATCAGTCTCCAGTAAAAGCATTAATATTCAATTTTCTTACATGTTTCCTAACTTTTTAAGTATGCAAAATTATTTGGGCCACTTATTTGGCTGAACCTATCATGAAAAATTTAATAAACTTTGTACATCTTGCTGATTTTTTTTTAGATTCATAAATATTTACTTACATTTACTTACATTTCTATTTATTTACATCTCACCTAGAAATCCTAGATAACTTTAAGACATGCAGAGATAAATTTGAGTCTTATATCATACACTGACACAAAAATAAACCCTATTGAAGACAATAAAGCTGATCACATCTTTAGTTTAGCACACATGCCTTCTTTTTTTATTGTTTGTTTTCGAATTTTGACTATTTTGTATTTGAGTAATTACTTTTATCCATTATAATTTTGTTAAATCTATTTAATTTTTAAAACAGATCACTGGCTATGGCCCACTATTTCTCCCGAATTTGATACTGTAACTATTTACAAAATATCAAACCTCATTGTTTCATATCATCTCTTGTGTTCACCATCAAATAATGTCTAGATTATTAATTTCATGGATCTACTGATCTGCACCAATGTCTTTTTCAGTAATAGTAGCAATGCTTTTGTGGACACATTTTAGTGATTTTTTTATGTGCCATACTCACTAACAGGAATAAATTTCCAATTTCCTGGAGTCATAGACTATTTCTTCTTCCTTTTCCAGAAATTTGTCAACTAACTCTAAAATATTCTTCAATGACATCCAGATGAGGTTAGGCAAACTGCAAGTTAGAAGGCACAATAGCCCCAAACTACACTTACTTCTGACACCAACTGCAAGTTTTATGGGAGGAGAAAGAAGTGAATCAAACTACTCTCAGGTTTGATAATTTGCTAGAGTGACTCTCAGAACTCACTGAATACTATTATGCCCATAGTTATGATTTATCATAGGGAAAGGACACAGGTTAAAATCATCCAAGGGAAAATGAGCATAGGTAGAATCCAGGAGAAGTTCCAAATATAGTTTCTATTGTCCTCCTTCAGCATTCATGTATGACAATATGCATCAGTATCACCAACCAGGAAACTTAATCAAATCTTAGTATTGAGAGTTTTTGCTTGGGTTCTATTATACAGACATGATTAATTGATTTTCAAATGTATTCAGGTTGCCTGATATCACATGATCCAAAGCCCTGACACCAAATCGTAGTTTTGGTCTTTCTGAAATAGCTAGCCCCTACACTAAATCACATTGTTACTATCTTACTAGACCAAGGACCCAAGGCAAATAAAGGTTACCTCCAGGAGCTGTGAATAAAGGATAGACCTCTTTTTGTTCAAGGTTAAATCCTTTACTACACAGGCTACCCTCTAGGCTTTGACCAAGTCTCTGTTACAGCAAAATAATCACATTTGTCTGGGAATCTGTATTTTGTATAGAATTTATATGAAAAATACAGCTATAGTATGATGAATACATCTAACATTTGGATGAGCCAGTGTGGAGTAGAAATAGATTTAAAGAAATAAGTAACAAATGAACAGGACAAACAAACAGATACTCATAGACTCATGGACGTGGACAATAGACTAGTGGTTACCAGAGGATAGAGGGAGGGGTAGTGGGGAGGTAGATGCAGTAAAGGGGTCAAATATGTGGTGACAGAAAGAAATCTAACTATGGGAGGTGAACACACAATGTAAATATATATGTGCTTTACTGTTAAAATGTACAGCTGAAACTTACCAGATTTCGTTGACCAATGTCACCATAAAATTAGTTAATTAATTTAAAAAAAGAAGTAATCTATACTATAAAACACTACATACATTTTCATATTTTTGTCCCTTGATCTACCACTATTTGTACCTTATGATAAACTTGTACAGAACTGTTTAGCATAAAAATTAGTTGATGATTAGCTAAATCCTGTTCTTCTTTAGACCAGTAGTTTTCCATCCATATCACAGCCACAGTAACCTTTACTTAAGTTCTCAATACATTTAACCTTCATATTATTATTATAATCTTTGCAACAATGCCAATTTTAGGTTAATACCAGCATGGCAGTAGATGTAGCATAAAAATGAGTGAAAATATACACACATACTAGAATCTCACTTGGTCAACAATTCGTGTAGTCTCTCATTATATTATATTACTAAAATATCTCCCAGAATGGTGCCACTCAGATGTGAAGGCTTCCATTTTATCTTGCCATTTTATATTGTCCCCAAAGCAGGAGTAGTCTCAGCAATATATGGTTTTACTCTTTCAAGAATCTGGTATAATTGGGCTAATAGATAATACATTCTCTTGCTCTGAACTCTTTTGAGGCCTCAAAGTAATATTGGAGTGCTCTCATTACATAACTCATTTATCTATTCCTCTACCTCAACCACCTTTTTTCTTTCTCTCCATTAGTATCCAATTTTTTTGCCTTTGAAAGGTACATTAGGTTCAGCCACTGTGCTGGTTCAGATTGCCAAGAGCAATACTAGTCTAGCAAGTGCCTCCTACTTAGTCTGCACCATTTATATGGGGTAGAATTACATATAAGGTAGGGTTATCTAGATTTTTGTTTTGGGCTATACTAATCGCTAGGCAATATGGCTGCATTCATTGTACTCTACAATTTTTCCAGATGAAATGAGGGCAAACTCATCCCATCAAGCCTTTAGGAATTCTGACATGAAAATTTAAAGGTATAGTTATGTTTCTTGCTTAGAAATTATCCATCCTTCTGGCACCCACAGCTATAGCCTGGGTCCTGGGACCACTGAATCGGGTATGAAAAAAGAAAGTTGAAGTGATTTGGTCAGGGGGAAAGTATAGACATACCAGCATTCTACTCTACTTCCTCAACCCCAGCTTACCCAAAAAAGTAGAGGAATCTATGTACTGGGGACACTTCTTGGTCTCCCTCTCAGGTTGAGTGTGAGCATACACTTGTTAAGGTAAACCAATTCTTAATGCCCTTGTCTTCTCCCCACATACCCCCAGCCCCCAGTTTTAGATAACTTTTAAGTGCTCATTCTAATTCTCTCCAATCATTACCGGGGGTGAAATGATGTTCCTTACTCTGAGGAAATGTCACTCAGCTGTCCAAATCTGTTCCAGTACTTTTATAGTAGTGAGAGCATCTACCAATGTGTAAGCAGAGCCTCATCCTCAGCTTCTATTCCTGTTAGGACTCAATTGTAGCCTCCCAGTGCTACTAGCATGAGCATGAGTTCAATTAGCCAGCTATGTGTAAGACCTTCCATTGCCCCAACATTTATCCCCTTTCCCCATAAGTATTTGTTATAAACATACCCCCCTCCCCTATACACACACACGTCAGAAAATATTCAAATACTGTGTCTATCTCTCTTGTTAACTGACAAAATATTTCTTATTGATATTCATGCTTCAGAAGTTACAAAAGGCCTACTTTCAGCCCATCTTTGAATTGTTACATCCTCTCAATATGCCCTCAATTTATGGACCCCAGTGGCCACCTCAAGTGAACACACCAGGATATTCACTCTCTAGTTCCAATCATCTTCCAGTCCTGAAAGGGGTTCTTCATAGGCATGTCCTACTTTAATCATTTCTTAAATTTTCATAGGGCTGTGCCCCATATGCTCATCTTTTTGATAGGCCTATTTTCCATTGCCTTTCTGCCTAACCATATGGCCAGACCATCAGCCAATGCCCATGAGTCAGTAAAAACCCAAATATAGAGTTAGACTACATGCAATTCAGTCCACCAGTCTTATTTGTTTTTACCTTCCCACTAGCAAAAGCAACTCACAGGAGAGTTTCTACTGTCATATATGCCTAAGAGTCAACAGTCACTAAATCTTATTTCCCAAATGAGTTTTACATATACATATATACCTAATTTCTCTATAAAACGGTATGACTTTTTCTGGAAAAGTGATTACTAGCATATTTAACAAATTCAATATTTATGTAAAGGAGGACATTTCTGGCAGGCTTGAAAGCATACTTCTTAGGCATATGCTTTCTTAGCCTCTGGGCAACAAGAACAGACTCTTTTAGTTGTATTCATGTTTTAGTTTCCACAACATTTAAATATCTTTATGTGTCATTCTCACTTTAGGCCTGTGAGGGTAACAGAGAATGGATCATCACAGATAGCTGATATGCTCAAATTAATCCAGCCAACAAATGGCATATAAATCATTAAAACTTAAGTCCATTGTAATTTTTTAAAATTTATAATTTGGCCATTTCTAAAATCCTGCCTAAAAACAGGTTTGTGAGTTTTTCTGAACCTTCACTCTACTCTGTCTATGATTTCACAATGGCATATTTCTTGATGATTACCAACGTGCTACCTGAATGGAGACTAGGAATAAGAGAGAAAATCCCAACATGGACCCTTGTGAATCTTGGCACAAGCAAATAAGAGAGGTAGGCCCTCAGATAATTCAAGTGCAAACCTATCCTCCTCCTTAGAGCTGAATTATCAGAATATTGTAAAAGTATTTGAATATTTTCTGACGTGTGTGTGTGTATAGGGGAGGGGGTATGTTTATAACATGATAAATTGAAGATTGCCAAAATAATATTTGTTGTTTGTTATGTTTTTAGGGCAAAATAAGCTCAAAAATAGTGTAAGGAAAAAAATCCAATATTTGAAAAATGTTCTAAACTCTATATACTTCAAGAACTTCCAAATCAGAATAGCCAATTGAAAAATCATCTATCATCATTGTTATCAGCAACAATGCTGATTTATTAAATACTTCCTGCTTTACTGGCATAGTTTTTAATTTGTTTGAGTATCATAAAGAAATTTAAGAACCATCTGAAAGGAACTAATAATGCATTTTGTTCTTTGAGTTATATAAAGATTTAAACACCTGGGATATAGTATCAGTTTTGCAGGTAGGGAAATATAATACACATACATGTAATATAAGATAAATATATTTACACATACATAATTTTACCTGTGTTCTGTGGTATATGTATAATATATTACAGAATAGATATGTACTCTATATCAAATAAGAACGGAGTGGGATATAAACTATATCCACAATAGAGGTCATATATTACACCTCACTAAATCTAGTTCATAGGTCACATATTAGAGCTCACTGGATTTGCACAGGTTATTGACAATATTTCAAAATTTTTATCAATATTTAACTATCAAAAGAATTTACTTAAAAATGCAAGTATCTAGATTCTAGGACTTCTTTGTTTACCGATAAAAAGGCAATGTAATAGATTTGTCCTCTTACCATAATTAATTACAGTAGGATGCAAAGAACAATGTCCTATATGAGTTAAGATATACTAGGCAGACAATGAAGCTAGAAAATGTAAGTCAACAGCAAGAAAATAAGCAGTTTGTAGAAACTGACCCTGAGATGACAGAATGTTGGAATCAACACAGCTCTTATACACACTATCAAGGACTTAAAAAGAAATAATTTTAAGAAATGAGCTAATGAAAAATTTAAATAGAGAAATAGAAACTATAAAGAAAATTCAAATAGAGATTATAGAAGTAAAAAGTAAATATATAAAATTAAAAATTTACTGGATGTGTTTAAAGGAAGTATAGAAACAACAATCTGAAGAAAAAGTCACAAAAAAATGAAGCTTAAGAAAAGTGAACAGAATATCAGTGAGCCAAGAGAAATATAAAATTTTACATCATATATGTTATTGAGCCCAATAAGAAAGAAGAGAAAGAATTAATAAAATGTCGAAAAATTCCTATATTAAAAAAAGAAAAATGAATAATAAATATTTCTAGATTAATAGAGTCTAACTAAATGTTATGCCTGATATTGAATTGAATCCTAAAGAAAAACAATAAGAAAAAACTATGAAGGACATAATTGTCATGACTGGTGAAATTGGAATATGAATTTAGAATTTGATACTAGTATTGCATTTATGTTAAATGTCTTCATTTTGATAACTGCTTTGTTTTATGTAATATAATAACATCGTTGTTAGGAAATAATATAATGAAAAATTTTAGGTTAAAGGGAATTTGTGTCTCCAACTAACTCTTAAATGGTTCAGAAAAGCTGTCATCCATCATTCTACAAATATATGATAACATGATATTTTTAATAAATATTTACATATATACATATAGCATATAATAATAAGAGCATAGTGAAATTACACATAGAATAAATACATACACATACATATATAACAGACTCATAAATATAAACAAGCAATAAATGAATTCGGTTAAAGAATAATGGGAGTTCCTTGAACTAATTTTGTAATTTTTCCTTTCTGTTTGAAATATATCATAATGTAATGTTATAAATCTAAAAATAAACAAAAATATAATAAAAATGAGGGTATTTATGGCCAGAATTTTATGTGGCAAAAATTATCTGGCATCCAGTAGCAGCAAATTTCTTAGGAAAAAAACTCTAATATCCTCATCTATGGTGTTTCCTAAACCATTAACTTGATGTTACGTTTAACTGCACCTGATTTATTTTACTCAATTTATCTGCCTTACACCTAAAGGTGTGTGTTTACCACACTTGATCTAAAAGTAAAGATTGTTATAAGCTAGAATCAATAATATGCTGAACATTTAACAATCAGTTCTCTGCCAATGTTCATGGTATAAATACTCTCACCACGGCCAATTTTCAGCTGAGATCACAGCTAGAGATCACAGAACATAATTGTGGGAAGGACTGCAAAATGAGCTCTTTTGAGCTAGTTGATACAAGCTGATTCCAGCACATCATTGGCTGGAACCGTCAAAGTATTCTAAATTCGCATGTAAGGTTTAGATGGACCTTAAAGATCGTATAGATTTAAAGAAAGTGTGATAGAGCAAGAAAAATTACATTTTCAGCAATGGGCAGAAAAATAACTAAGACCTTGCTATGGGAATTTGTAAGAAATATTTCTGGTATATACAAATTGTATGAGGAAGAAAGTTTAGAACAGCAGTTTTACAGGAATTAGGACTTCTATAGAGGCCTTCCAGTTTAAACTATACTTAGCCTTTCTGAATTGTTTGTCAGCTGAATAAATGAATCATTTTTCCAACTTGCCAAGTCAATATACTGCTATCTAAGGTACATTTTCTTTTTTTGTTCTCATTTACAAAACTGATCTAATTGATTTCAAATACTTAAGTGGTTCTATAGGGTTATCTATTTTGTGTTTATTAATTTGCTTCAGTCTATTAAAAACAAATTACAGACTCGCCCCCATCTATTTGAATGGTAGTTTTTGATTGAAGGCACTTAAAGTAATCCACAAATTTGAGATAATTTTCTAACTCAATTGGACTATAACATTTTTGCTTACTTTCTGGGATTAATGAGACACCGTCTTTAAAAAAAAAAAAGCTTGTCTGAATATAAGATGGGATTCAGCAAAGGCCCTGAGAATAACTAATACACTCCTGAACATCTGTAATTTAAATTACATTTTTTTTTTTTTACCATGTTGGACTTCTTTGGTTTTAGTTCCTCAACCAAATTAATTGTCTCACTGTTATTTAATATGGCATCTTAGTCATTGTGACTGTGATTGGTAAATTACTTAGCCGCCTTTCTTGGCCTAAATCATTTCCTTTTGTTTTTGTTATAATCTGTCACAAAGTATCTTATCTTGTATTATTTCAGGGTTAAACAGGTCAAGAATTCTGTAAAGGATTATAAGTAGTTTAAAATTTGCCCAGTTTGCTAGCTAACTAATTAGCTTTCCACAATTTTACGAATGCTGGCAGAAGACACGAGGCCTATGGATCAGAGACAAGGAGTCCTTACTCAGAGCACACCAAGCACCAAGGGTTTCATGTTCACAATACCTTCTGTTCCCAGGTACCACGAGGGTGACACGGAGTGGTGCAGGTAGGAGTTTCAAATGTAGTAGCTTTGCCTTACAACTGGAGAATCCAAAGGTAAGGGGGCCCTGATCTTTTATAATTGGCTTTAAGAACACTTTCCCAAACTTTCCCCCAAAAGAGATTTATATATATATATATTATTTTAGATAGCAAAAATCCTCACCCTCTACTCTAAAAGAACATACTACCATTACCTTCCAAAACTGTTCTCTATACAAGCATTATTGAAAAAAGGTAGCTGGTAGCACAAACTTTCAATAGGTCTATTATCAAGATGTGTAGAAATGAGATACTCATGAAATATTTTCTCTTAACCCCATATAATATAAAAGCTCCTGCACAGATTGTTATGAAGATTAAAAATTCATGATTAATAATTTAAAATTTAAGGCATTTTGCCATAGCAAATATAAAATTTCCCTCAATGAATTTAGTGATTTACTCATTATTAATCATTAACATTTTGTTGTGCAAACATGTACTGGATATAATCTAAAGTTAAAATATAGTATGGGATGGCTCTGATGACGGGGAGTAAGAATTTATATCCAGAGACAGTGTCTCTACTAGATGTGTAGGAGCCCCTTGGAAAACAAGAGTAGACTTAATCTTTGTGGAAATGGGATGACAGGAATGATTAGCAGTCAATTAAAGAAAGGATCCAGACAATTCTAGCAACATCATTTTCACTTCAATCTGTATAATTTCCACCTATACATGAGACTGAGTTGAGAGTAATAACCATTTTCTCTTTTGCCAATGAATGTATATCAATTCTTTTTTCTTTCTGACCTTTTTTCTCTGTTTTGGGGCAAATTTCGTTCTCAACGTCTGTCCATTATCAAACCAAAATTGCTATTTTTCCTTAGTATGCATTTTCAGAATCTATTTTTCTTTCTCTATTTCTCTGCTCTATCTCCCATTGATCTAAGACAAAACTCTTGCTAATATGTAAGGGAATATGCGTCTCTACCATTGTTGTGTAACAAATTAACACAAAGTTAGTGGTTTAAAACAACCGTCACTTATTATTACTTCACTATTCTGCAGGTCAGAAGTCTAGTCACAACACCATTGGAGTGCTGAGTTGTTGCCTTATCGTCTTCTAATTCTGACATCAAATTGTTGGCTGGGTTAAGTTGGCCAGATTGATCACTCAGGTTGTTGGATGAATTTAGCTCTTTGCAGCTTCTACTGATGAAATCCCCATTTCCTTTCTGGCTGTCAGTTGGAGGCCACTCACAGCTCCCAAGAGCCTCACAGGTGGTGCATGGGCTGTCAGCTCCCCTAAACCTGTTTGGACCAGTCCAGCTGATCCACAGTCTCAGCAAGTTTCCAGCCCCCACTCCACGTATCCCACCTCACTCAAAATTCTTCCTAACCCTTGAATGCAGCTATTGGAAAGGTAAATTGAAGTAAACCCTTACTGCCCCCTCCAGGTCCAGAGAACATGGAGCTTTGGCAGGCAGGGCTCCTAGATGTAGCTCTTGTAAGGATTCTTTGCCACATTCTCAATGGTGTTTCAGTTCCTATGAAACTGGGCTTGCCAGGAGAAGTGTGGTCATGACTCAGTCTCTGCAGGTTTTCATTGTCCTCTGAGATCCCTCGGGCCATTAGCACATCCCTTCTCAACCCCTTGCTATTCCTCCATCCAGGTTGGGGTCACTTTAGAATTTTGCCTATCACAGGGATCATTTGGTTAGGTCAATCCTTTTAGGAAAATCTCCCTTTTAAAAATCCAATTGCGCCAAATAAAATAACCTCACCACAGATGCGATATCCCATTATATTCACATACCACTTCCACATTCACTAGGAAGGGATTATACAAATGAGTAGGTCATTGAGGTTCATCTTAGCATTCTGCTACTACAGCTATTGTATAAGGAAGTTGTCAACTTTACACCACAAGTTTCTCATAAAAGATCTTGAATTTTACTTGTAAACTGTCTACTAATGGTCATCATTGCCAATTCAATTCCAACAGGAGTCCCTAATTTGGGGTGGGGTGAGGGGAGAGATTTTATTCAATGAAAACAGCTCAATTGTGAAGCAGTTCAGCTGTGGAACCACACAGCTGTGACAGCTCAATTGTAATGCAGCTTGGCTGTGGCATAGCATAGCTGTGAGAAAGCTCAATCATGAAACAGCATAGCTGTGGAACATCATAGCCCTGAGCTGGCCTGGGCGAGGCAATCTGGCCAAGGAGACCTCAGTGTTGCAGCGTCGGTGTTGCAGCTTAGCGCCAGTGTTGCAGCTTCAGTGTTGCAGCTCTAGCCAATGTTGTAGTTCCAGCCAGGGAAACAGTCTTCTGTGGAAACTGAAAACGTGCTCCACTGAAATGGACGTGAAGCAGGCTTATATAGAGTAAACTTTCCACTTCTGGTGCCTGGTCCATTCTCATACAAATGAGGACTTCAAATCGTCTCAATTTCATTGGCCCCAAAGCAGTGTCCTGATTGGTCAGAATGAAGCTGCTCTGATTGGTTGGTTGACACAAATGAGGATATAGCTGTATAGCTTCTATTGGATAAGAAAGTCTCAGTCCCATTGATCAAGTTTCGATCCTAGGAGCTCTCTTACAAGGATAGATTCAGATGGCAGAAACAATTCAGGAAGCTTGGCAGACCAATCTGTGGCTTTTCCCTGAAATGCAGGATGCATGAGAAATTTTTGTGAACAATGGCCGCTAGGCTCTGTTTATAAATTTGAGCCCAATTAACTATGCCTTGTTAGCAGATATAGTCCTCTTGAGATCAAAAAAACTAAGAATTGAAAAAAAAACCCACAGGATTTTTTTTTTCTTTATTAGCAAGCTATTTCACTTTTTTAGTAGTCAAATATAAATGCTATTATACATGAAACATTTTAGAATGTGCCCATCACTGAAGAACAGAGTTGGAGAGGTCACCATAAGATTAAGATTTCTGGGAAGGAAAGAATAATTATGAGCCTTGAATAATAAGTAATGATTGAAAAGATGGATTTGAAAAAAAGAGTAGTATTTTAAGTCCTGTTATATCAGGCAATGTAATTGGTCTTTGCTGTAGAAAATGGTACTATAGTGACTATATCAAATTAATGGAATACCGTGATGATAGAAAAAACTTGTAAAAAGTCAAGATCAAAGTAGCCCTGTGTATAGGTAGGTGCACTTAAAATCTATCCCACAAATGATCCAAACATTTTTTTCTTATCCATTAAATCAGGCAGGTCTCAGAGACTGTAGAAACTAAATCCAAACCAGCTTAAGAACAAATGTTTATTAACATAACTAATGAAATTGATAGGCAGTTTAAATTGTCTACCATATTTCAGTGGGAAAACTG
Source organism: Pteropus medius (assembly GCF_902729225.1). Taxonomy (NCBI): domain Eukaryota; kingdom Metazoa; phylum Chordata; class Mammalia; order Chiroptera; family Pteropodidae; genus Pteropus; species Pteropus medius. The sequence continues at coordinate 11,472,087 of NW_024354499.1, forward strand.
ACATTACTATGATACAATATCTTATTTACCATTTAATAATTTGCTTTTTTTTAGATTTCATATTTAGATCATTTCTTTACATAGGGTAGTAAAGATGATTTGCAGGTTCCTCAGCTCTCGGCACATCAAAATGAAAAAAAAAAAAGGAAAAAAAGAATCTCACTCTCCCAGATCTCAAAGTCATTCCTGAAAAATCACTGATATCTCTTTCATAGATTAAATAAACCCCCATACCAATGACCTTATCTTGTGGGATATAAAACTGTGACTGGTTAGTTGGCATCATGTGTTGTGGCAGGATGGCCCTGTCATGTGATTAGAATGTTCAAAAGCTAAGAGAAAAACTTTCCCATTAAAAAAAATAAAGACAGCCACTTCCCCCAAAATTGAAATAGGTAGGTATTAAGTTTGTGATGAAAGTTATTGTAATATTTGTACATATTGCATTGTCTATTTTGCTCAAAAAAAACAAGTTAAATTTTAAATACTATTAAATAGAAAATATTTGACTGCCAATAACAATAAATAGGAACACTTGGCAGCATGTGAAAGTAATTTGTAAAGTATAAAGTAGCCTAAAAAATGTTCGTTTTTATTTTTTTAGATTATATTTAAATTGATAAATATAAGGATTTGCATTCAACATAAGAATGGTCATATGGAATTTCAATATGACATTACACATAATTCAATGTAATGACATGGGTAACAGAAATAGATGGATTTTTACACAGAGCCCTCCCACCTATCTTGAACTTCTCTTAACTAACCACACTTGTCTCTAAAGAGTTAAACAGGGAACCTCTAGAATAATCTCTGCTAGAGTATATCTCCTGCACAGTTTGTTTTATACTGGAATTGCCAGAAGAAATTCTACAGGATTTCTTATTTCATGATGACTAAACAACAACAATGTTAAAAATATGAGGTGGCTACCACAGTAAGCCAACATGTAACCTGATCTAATAAATGAGATTTTATAGCAATAATGGCTTTCAAAAAGAATGACATGATACTTAATTTGGTAGTCATGGAGCACAATTTTATTTCTAAGCACAGCTGAATATAATTGGATGATGATCAAGGAATCAGTATAAAATAATATATATTTTTTAATTTTTTGCTTTCTGTATAGCAGTCGCCAGAAACTTTTTTCTTTCTCTCTTAAATGTGACTTTTTCTTGTCCCTGTCATAAATATTCAAATTAAATCTGGACTGATCAATATTAATTCATTCTATTATATACAAGACCTTATATTTAAGTCCATTGACATGGATATATACCAGGTAGGGCCACAATACCACCTGTTATGCCAGAGACATTATAAGTTTATGCATGTTGTATTAGGAAAATTTCTAACAGCTCCTTCTTTCACTTTCAAAAATGTTCTGGGCTGGAAAATAAATTATATGCTCTCTCTAGCACTGCAAACCTTCTATGTGCTCTGAAAATGCTACTGGATTTTTTTAAATTCCACATATAATTTTATCTATAACTATTTAATAAGGACACTTACCTATAACTATTTAATATGTACAAGTAGTGCACACACACACACACACACACAATAGTTCCTTAATACCAACATATATCCAGCTAGAATTCAAATTTTCCCAAACGTCTTATGTTTTAGAGCTTTTTTGTTTGATTCAAAATCCAAATAGATTTTATACACTGTAACTCATTTATAAGTCCATTAAATCATTTTATTCTGTCTTTTTCTACCATCTTTTTGCTTGCAATTATATTTGTTGAAAGAGGAGTGTCTGGAGTCTCACATTCTAGATTCTGGATTTTGTTGATTTGTATCGATGTATCTTCTGTATTTCATCTAAACTGGCATTTAGTTTAGAGAGCTATTTATTTATTTGTTTGTTTGTTTATTTATTTATTTATATTATAGTGACATTGGTTAACAAAATCCAGTAAGTTTTAGGTGTACAATTCAACAGTAAGGCATATATATATTGCATTGTATGTTCACCACCCATAGTTAGATTTCTTTCTGTCACCACATATTTGACCTCATTTATCCCATCTACAGGAAGAGACCCTTCCTCCTCCCCCACACTCTCTGGTAACCACTAGTCTATTGTCCATTTCCATGAGTCTCTGTTTGTTTGTCCTGTTCATTTGTTGCTTTTAGGTTTATATCCCACATATAAGTGATATCATGTGATTTTAACTTTTTCTGTCTGGCTTATCTCGCTTAGCATGATTATCTCAAGAGCCATCCATGTTGTCGCAATGGCAGACTTAAATCTCTTCTTATGACTGAGTAATATTCCATTTGCTTCTCTTCATCAATTCCTTCCTTCCTTCCTTCCTTCCTTCCTTCCTCCTTTCTTTCTCCTTTTCTTCCTTCTTCCTTCCTTCCTTCCTTCCTTCTTTCCTTCCTTCCTTCCTTCCTTTTCATCTTCCCATTGTTATAAATATTGCATACTGTGTGTAATGGGAGCTACATACCATCTGGTTGTGCTTTTTGTGATTAAGTATAGGGTTAATCTGCAGCTGCTCTGTAGTAGCTCTAGTATATATTTATCTTCAGGGATGCCTGAGGCCATAATAATGACTAGTTAGTTGTCAAAATAAGAATGAAATTCTCTGGCTAATTGTTCATAATGAACTGTTTAATGTCCTAAAACTCATGTGAATGGGCTCTGTGCCAGTTTATCTACAATGATAATTAAAATTGTATAAACTGATAATGTGTGTCTGGTTTACCTGGTTACACAGCCTGGTTGTGATTCTGTGGCCAATGAAGTATTAAAAAAATTCCTCAGTAAGCATGTGATGTAGCTTTCCTGAGACCAAGATATCTCACAATATCTTGGTGTTTCATAATCTAAAGAAGAAATAAATCTGGTTAGACTTAAAAAGACATTAAAACCTATGCCTGAAAGTGTACCTGAACTTTCTCCTGCTTCATTGAATTCCTTATCTTTATTAAAGCCTTAATTAGGTAGGATATCATGAGTCTTATCAATTATTTGAGGAAATAAATAATTACTATAGTAATAATAGCAGCCATTAATGATGATCGCTTAACTCTAGTACACAGTTAGAAATTAAAGATTGCATTATTAAATTTATCACATACCTTATTTATTTACTGGATGATATATTTCTGTAATCATGAAAGTCTCTCAATCTATTATTTAGTTACCATAAAGTACAATTTGTAATAAAAGATATATTTTCCCTTTATTTACCAGTTCTCAAAATTATAAATTACCTACCTTAAATTCTCCAAAAATGATCAATGATTCTGTGTACATGTTTGTGAATATATATGTTTATTTAAATTTTAAATGTTTGAAAGTATTCAATCAATTTAAAGTACTTACTGATAAAGTGTCTTGCATTAAATAGTGAAGCTCGAAGAAGCTCCAGTATGAGTCTCTTCAGGTCGATGATGTTTAATATTTACCTTCATGTCAGACATGACAAGCCATTATCTAGTACATTGATCTAGTACATTAATCTCATCAATTGGATTTAGTCTTATCACCAAGGAACATGATTCCTTCAGTGAAAAAAAAAAAAAGCCACGTTTAACTGTTTACCATTTTTAAAGGGTAGTTTAGAAAAAAGAATCCACTTACATAAAAACCTATCTATCTCAGGCACTTATCTGTGTGCCAAAGGAAATAATAACACTAATATCATTGTTATAATTATTAATAATAGTATGTACTTCTGAGAACAAAACCTGAAAACTGGTCTTACTCAAATAAGAGATTAAAATTTTCACTAAATCAATGCCATTGGAACCAGTCAAAAGGCTCAAAAAGATTCTTCATTGTAAATATAACCTGTTGCTTATAGGATTAAAACATTAATACATAATTCTAGTTTATACTCTCAGTTTTCCCACAAATTATATCCAAGAGATTAAAAAAAAAAACAACCATAATTATACGAAGTGAAATAAGTCAGCAAGAAAAAAAACAAATACCATATGATGTCACTTATATGAAGAATCAAAAAAAAAAAAAACAAAACCCAAAAGAAACCTTCATAGATACAGAGAACAGATAGGTGGTTGCCAGAGGCAAGGAGAGGGTGGTGGGCAAAATGGGCTAAAATGGTCAAAAGGTACAAACATTCAGTAATAAAATAAATAAGTCCCAGAGATACAATGCACAGCATAGTGACTATATTTTAGAATACTGTATTGTATATTTGAAAGTTGCTAAGAGAGTAGATCTTAAAAATTCTAATCACAAGAAAAAAAAATGTAACTATGTGTGGTGATGGACATTAAGTAAATTTTTTGTGGGGATCATTTCACAATACCTACAATATCAAATTATTATGTTGAACTGCTGAAAATAATATGAGTAAGAAAGGGAAATTACAGGCCAATATCTCTCATGAGCATTGATGAAAATATTCACAACAAAATAATATAAATTCTATATAACAACGTATAAAAAGAATTATATACCATGACAAAGTAGAAATTATTCCAGGCATGTAACACTGGTTATACATTTCAAAATCAAACAATTTAATTTAGCTTACTAAAAGCTAAAGTAGAAAAATTATAGGATCATATTCATTAATGTAGAAAAAGCATTTAATAATATTCAAGAAAAATTTATTAAAAAACTCAGCAAATTAGTAAAGGTGGTGATCTTCCTCACCTTGCTAAAGAAGAACTACAAAAACCTTTACCTAACAGTATCTAGTTTCTCACATTTAATGGTGAGAAACTAGATACTTCCACAGTAGAGATCAGGAATAAGGTACAGAAACATTGTACTGCAAGTAAAAGCTAATATCACAAGATGAAGAAAGGAAATTCAAAAAAGTATACTTCTGGGAAGGAAGAAATAAAATTATGTTTGTAGATGAATTGATTGTCTATGTAGAAAATCCCAAAGAATCAATAAAAATACCCTCCTGAAACTAATATGTGATTATAGTAAAGTTGCAGAGTACAAAGTTAATATACAAAAGTCAATTGCTTTCCTGTATACTAATGACAAAAATTGAAATTCAAAATTAAAAATGCAATACTATTTACATTATAAATCCCAAAATAAAATACTTAGGTATAAAGCTAATGAAATGTGTGCAAGATCTGTGAGAAAAAGTATAAAACTCTTATAAAAAAGAAATCAAAGTTTATGGCCATGCTACCCTGAACAAGCCTGATCCCGTCTAATCTCGGAAGCTAAGCAGGGTCGGACATGGTTAGTACTTGGATGGGAGACCACCTAGGAAGACCAGGTGCTGTAGGCATAAAAAATAAAAAATTTTAAAAAATAATAAGGGATAGTAAACTGACAAGGTCTTGCAATCTGTGAGGTCAACCAAGTGTTGCCTCGCCTAAAAAAAAAAATTAATTGAAAAAAAAGAAATCAACGAAAGTCTAAATAAATGGAGAGGTATTCCACATTCATCAATAGGAAGGTTCAATATTATTCATTCTCAAAACCCAAAGGACTTTAAAGAACAGAGAATGGACTATAATGTGTGCAAATTTAAAAAATCATTTAAGACATCGAGGATTAATTTTAACTCTATTACAAAAGTAGTTTTAAAAAAAAACAAACCCCTTACTGACAGGAGTAAAAGAAAAAACGTCTAACATAAGTAACACTGAAAGTGACTAGCCTTTGTAAAACTAAAGATAAAACGAACCACATATAAGCACTGTATACTAGTTTGCAAAATTGTTTCCCACAGTGGTATGGTTAACAATTCTGACACTATTATACATGTATACTGGAATTGAATAATTAAAGAAATGAATGACAAATGGTGAAAGCTAGGTTTCTCACTGTTGGAAAGGGAGGTTACCCACAAGTAAGGGAAGGAGGCTAAAGAGATGCATATGGTAAAGGACTAGAGTTAAAGACATCAGTGTGAACTAATGTTCAGTTTCCTACATATACAGATGGTTATAGAAATATTTATAGATATGCGTATATACAGGATTGTTACACGCACATATATTGTTTTTCACTCAGAGATGAGAAGGCATAAGAGAAATGTATAACCCACCAAAGACTAACATTTATGCTGACAGGAGATTTCCCATCAGCAACAATGAAAGTTAAAAAAAAAGTAAAATAATGTCTTCAAAGATATGAGCAAAATTTCAGCTTAGGAGTCTATTTCAAATAAAACTATATTTCATGACAAATGGTGACATATTTCTTTAATTTACTAAAGGAATTTCTAAAATATATATTTCAGGAAAAAGAAAAATTACTCCCAATAAATGTATAAGTTTCAAAGAAAAAATTTAGCAAATTAACTAATGGATATTGATGTAAATCTAACCCAGTTTTTGTAAGAAATAATAATAATAACAAAGTCTAAATTTTAAGCTAAATAAAAGAAAAAATATTGTTTCTCAAGAGTGTGCAATTCAGGAGGAAGTTAATCAAAAATTATTCTGAGATTCACATAGGGAATGCAGTCAGCAGTAACGTAATGGCTAGATGGAGAGCCAGAGGAAAGAGCAATTAGGGGGATTATTTTATAAACTATGTATATGTCTAACCAATGTACTGCATACTTGAAACTAATAAAATAAAATTAAAAATAATAATAATAAACTATTCTGAGATTCACATATTTCTTGGAAGAAAAGTTAAATACTGCTTAACTTTAAACTTTGTTGCTAATATATGATAAAAATTTAGAGTAAACATTACAAAAGAAAAAATAATGGGAACAAGTAAAATGCATGCTAATTATTATTTATAAGAAATTAAAGTGCACTTTGTCAGTTAAAAGAACTTTTCAGATTTTATATAAATAGGTCAGCTACACTTTTACATGAGGAACATAAAATTTAATAAATGGAAATGATAAAAATAAATCATAGAAAAAAAGGTTCCCCCCCCAATATAATTATTTTCTTCCAGGAAAATATAATCAGAATGAAACTGGTGTAATTATAGTACTTTTAGTTAAATTATACTTTAATATGAAGATTATTAGGATTAAATATTGTCATTCCATAATGACAAATCAAGTCATTCGAATCCAACTCATCAGTAAAATATTCCAATTTTAAACTAGTATTTTCCTGATAAAAATCTTCATATTAATAAATTAGAAGTAGATACAAATAATGCAGAAATTGAAAAAGTTATTACATCATGATAGAACATGAGTCTCTTGCTTATTTATAAATCAAAAATAATAAACATTAGTAAAAATATATTTGAAAATTCAAAGTAATAAGCTTGATATAATTAACATTTGAAAATTCTGAAATGAACAATTGGAAAATTGTTTTCCCAGGCTTGCAGAGTTAATTTATAATAATTGATTTTGTACATTATTATAAACCAAGTACATTTAATTAAAATCATTTTTATTATATAACCCATGTCTCCGATGACAAGGCTACATAATACTTTATACCAAATAACATGTTACCCAAAAGCCCACCACCAAGACAAATACTGATAAATTTCAACCAGTATCTATCTTCCCCTTCTATTTTAAATAATAAATTATCATATAAATTTAGAAAGAGATAGATGCACTGTCAAATAGAGTGTGGAAATAGAAATGATGAGTTCAACCTCTACATCACTTCCTTGAAAGAGAATTGCTTACATTTTATCTACTGTGTTCTACTTTCCGTGTGTACTGGTGAGCCAGCTAGTACTGATTATTCAATGTAGGCAAATTCATGAGGTCATGAGACTGCAAGAGCACACACACAAAATGTGTGTGCTTGAATGCTGAATGCAGCAAAACTCCCTATTGGCCCTGAACTTTCTATTTATCTCTGAATAATAAGTAATAAGAAAGAAACCCCTGCCTTATTTGTAGATTGCCTTCATATATTCTTGGTATTGATAAATTCTTTTTCAGGTATAATGGATTAAATTAATTTTTTAGTTTGTAGCTTGTCTTTGTAGTTGTGTGTTTTATTTTGATGAACATATATTTGTAATTTGAAACGATGCATTGTCACTATTGTCTTCGATTTAGTGTTTTTTTGTGTCTTATTAATGAACTCATTTCTCTCCCAAGGTTATAAAAACATTATCTAAATTACCTTTTGAAAATTTAAGGTTGAAATTCACATCATGTGTAATCCTCTTGACAGTTATTTTTATGTACTAGGACAGGTAAAGACTCAATTTTGTTTACTTTCAAATGGATCATCAATTACTTAGAAATACTTATTGAACATCCCATCATCTTCTACTGATTCGAAATTGCATCTCTGTGATCTCCACTCATAGGAATCTTAATAGAAATCACAATTTTAGAAATGAACATTGAATTCTTTCATAATCCTGAAGTATGTTCTCTAGGATGCACATTCTTCTAAAGTATATTATCTATAGAAATTCTTCTACAGTGCAGTATAAAATATATATATATATATATATATATATATATATATATATATATATATATATACATATATTCATAGCAGTGTTGTTTCTAATACCAAAGAATGAAAAAACCCAAATGTCAATTAGGAGGAGAAGACTAAATATGAATTTATGTTTTTTCTATTTAAATATGAGGAAAATCAGGTGCAAGGTAGATTAATGTTAGGTGACAAGGAACATGTTAGATGACAAAAGTACAATATAAAATCACTTTTATATATTAAGTGTTGGAAATAAAACTAAATATTTTACTGGTTATATGGTTTAAGATATATACACATGTTATAAAATTGATGTAAAGAATATCAAGGGAATATAAAACACAAAATTTTAGAGAGCATGTGTGTAGGAATGAGAAAACAGAGCTTGATAGAGAATTTATAAATTTAAACAGAGAAAAGTGGAGGGAATAGCATGTAAAATTTATATATAATCTTTATCTTGATTTAAGAACTGTTAACATTTAATACGACTTGCTCCACCTTTCTTTTTCTATTAGTCTGTATGTGTATACACACACAGACATTATTTTCTATTTCTTCTAAATCCTTTGAATTTCCATATATGTTTTACAAACAGCTTTGTCAGAATCTATAAGTAGCTTGCTGGGATTGTGATTCGGAAGACATTAAATCCATAGATCAAGTAATGGAGAACTGATTTCTTAATGATATTGGGACATTCAATTTTGAACATTCTGTATTTATTTGTTTCTTTTAAATTTTGTCTTAGAAAGTTTTGTAAATTTTAGTGTAGAAATTTTGCATATATTTTAATTGTATTTATATACATTCGATATTTTTAATTTTAAAATGTAGTTTTAGTTTTTGTGTAATTTGCCATTATTTGTTACTACTATATAAAAACAAAATTTAATTTTGTTTTTGACCATGTATCCTATAATCTTGGTAAATTAATTTCTTAGTTATCGTTGTTTAATTGTTAATTTCTTAAGGATTTCTTTATAAGCAATCTTATCTTCTGTGAATGGAAATAGTTCACTATTTTATTTTTCTTGTCTTATTGCTAGAATATCCAGTGCAAAGCTACATACAAATGGTGAGAATGGACACCTGAGCTTTGTTCTTGAATTAAGGGGATGCGATTAATAGTTTATCTTTCAATATGGCATTAACCATAGGTGTTTTGTAGAACTCTTTTATCATATTCAAAATTTTCTTTGTATTCATAGTTTACTGAGAGTTTCGAATCATAGATGGATTTTGAACTTTGCCAAATAATTTTTTCTGCATATATTGAGAAGATCCTATAACTTTTCTCCTTTGTATTCACTTGGTAAATTACTCTCAGAAATTTTTAAATGTTAAACCAATCTTACATCCTTGGAACAAATGCTACTTAGTGGTAAGTTATTTTACATTGTATATATTACTGTGTTGATTTTGCTATTTTTTCAGGCATTTTTAATCTATGGTTATGATGTATTGTTTTGTTTATTGTAATGTGTCAGTCTGGTTTTTATGTCTTAGTTTGCTGGCTTTATAAAATAAGTTAAAAATTTTCATTTTTCCTTTATTTTTAGATCAATTTGATCTAAGTGATATTTATCTTCTGTGAATTGGAGTACTCGAAAGTGAATCTATATAAGCCTCAAGTTTTCTTTGTGGTAATGTTTCTGATAAAAAGTAATTACATTTATAATTGATATGATACTATTATGCCAGGTGTTTTAAGTTTTACCTTTTCAAGGAAATTGTCACAGTTTAGCACAGAGTCATTTATATTATTTTCTATACATTTCATCATAAGATAATCAATATCAATATTTATTTCTGGAATTGGTAATTTTGTTGTTTTTTTTCCTCTGTCTCAATATGACTTGCTAGTATGTCTTTTCAAAGAATAATATTTACATATTTTAAAATTACTATTCTTTTTTTAAATTTTGTTTCTGATCTTTTTATTATTTGCTTCTTTCTAATTATGTTGCATTTAAATTACTCAGCTTCTTTTTGGTTCTCACGATACAGGATTTTTACTTTTTTTATTTTCTAATATAAATATTTACATCTATAAATTTCCCTCTAATCACTGATTTAATTGGATTCCACAAATGTATATATGTTGTAATTTTATCATTTGGTTCAAAATATTTTATAATGATCCATGTAATTACTTTTTGATACAAATTATTTTCTATTGAGTTTTAAACTTTCCGAATATATAAGACGTGGAGCAGAGACTATTCCATGATGTGACTGCTCTCTGAATCCTGCCGGAGGGCCAGCTAAATTCTGGCCAGAACAGTGATTTCTTCCAGAAAATCCCCTCAGAGACTGTCTCATCAACACTTTCCCTATACCCCACAAGGTGCTGGTTTGTGTTGGTTCCTAGACAGGCCATTTATCAGCCCTGGGCAAGCATGTAAAGCATTTCCCCCTTATTTGGGGCAGGTCAAATCCCAATGCCTCTATCTACCTTGCCCTGTCCTATATAATCCCTTAGTGTCTGCCACATGGTGTGAAGAATATTCATGTTATTTCGTCTGCCACCAGAGAGGAGCATCCTATATAAGTTCTCTTAGTAAACTCTTGATATAGTGATGGTGTTATCAGCCACTTTTCATGGTCTCTTGGCCCTGGGAAATTTTATGTAACACAAAGCTTTTATAAATATCTTGTAATTATTAATTTAAAACCACTATTTTTAGAGTGTGCTTTGTAATATTTTCTGATATTATTGAGACTTTTTTTTATTCCCATGAATATGGTCTGTTTTGATAAATATTCCATGTGCACTCTAAAGTAATGTATATTCTGGAATTATTGGGTGTAGTATTTTATAAAAATCCATTGAGTCAGAGAAATTGATAGTGTTGTTTAGTTCTTCCATATCCTTATTGCTTTTTTGTCTATTTATTGACTCTAGCAAAACTTTTATTAAAATCTCTAACTATGCTTTTGGTTTTATCTCTAATTCCTTTTACTTTTATAGTTTTTGTTTTTGTTTTTGAAGTTATGGGATTAGATGAATTATAATCTAATGGGATTCATAACTTTCTGATATTCGAAACTTTTATCATCTCTGGTAATATTCCTTGTTTTGATGCCCAATATGTTCTGCTATTTTTATATTCATACTGTTTTCCAATGTTATGTGATACATACTTTCCCACACTTTGCTTTCATCTTATTAGTGTTGTAAATCCAAAGTATGATCCTGTAGAGTATTCTTCTTTAGCTTTTTATCCATTCTACTTCTGTCTCGTATTGAGTCCTTACACCTATTAGTTCTTATAAATACATACATACATACATACATACATATGTATATATATGTATGTATGTATATAGTCGAATTGTGGTCTATTTTACTCCTTTTTATTTGTTCAATTCCCCCTTACCTAATCCTTCTTTCTTGCCTTTATTAATCTAGTGTTTTGTTTTGAGTATTCTAGTGTATTTTTCTATTGACTTTGTAGCTATTCTGCCTTAAATTTTTTTTTTTTAGTTACTTATCTAGGGTAAAAAAATACATTTTAAGCTATTACATAAAGTGTAAGAATATTGCCACAGATAGATCTCACTACTCCCATATTCTGCACTATTGTTTTCATGTATAATGCATATACATACATCACGAACCACAGAAGGCAATGTTATATTCACCATTTGGATGATCCTCATTTCTTCCTGTATCACGTTTCCATCTGCTCTCATTTCTCTTTATCTTAAATAATCTATTTACTGTTATTTGCAGTGCAGTTCCACTAGATGCACATTTACTCATATTTGGCTTATCTATAGAAGCCTTTATTCTGCCTTCATATGAAGGAGAGGTTTGTTGGATTTGGAATTTTGAGTTAACAGTATTTTTTTCATGTTTTCTCTGATCTATGAAGTTTTTTTTCCTATTTTCTTCTCTTCTACATTGTCTCTGAAAATAATGCAGCTGTCTTTCTTAATTTGTGTCTCTATATGTAATGTATTACTTTCTTTTGGATGCTTTCATGATATTTTTATTATTTTTGGATTTCGAAAATTTGATTGTAATGTGTCTATGTGGCATTTTCTTTGCATTTATACAGATTGGGGTTTGTTGAGTTTCTTGGGTATAAATATCTATGTCATTTAAGAATTTCAGAAGTTTTGAAACATTTCTTCAAATATTTTTTCTACCTATTATTTTTTCTCTTCTTCCTTCACTGATTTCATTTGAACATACATGATATGAAATTATACAATCACAGAGTTAACGGAGAATCTTTTTCTTAAAAAAATTATTTCTCAATTATTTGTATTGGATTATTTCTATTGGTCTATGTTCAGTTTAACTGACACTTTCTTCTGACTTTAATGTGTTGTTAAAATCATCCAGTAAAACTTTAATTTTGTATTTTATAAATTTTAATTCTGGAATTTATTTTTAATATTTTTCTTTTTAAAAAAATAAAAACATATTTTTTCTTTTTTTATAACTCTTGTTTTTTATTCATCATTACACAAATTTGCTGTAAGTTCTTGAACATATTAGTGACAGCAACATCAAAATCTTTGTGTACTAATTTGCACATCTGGGTCATTTCTGTGTCTTTTTCAGTTGACTGCCTTTTCTTTTGAATACAGTTCACATGTTTTTGTTTCATTCATGTCTAATATTTTTTTATTATATGCATGATATTGTGAATGATAAATTGTAGACATTTTGGATTCTGCTATCTTCCCATGAAGAGAGTTGATTTTTGTTCTACCAGACAGTAAACTTGGCTGGAATTAACCTAGAAACACTTCTCCCTTATACTGTGTAGCAGTTGTTCAGTATTTCTACACTTTTAGGTTTTGTATTCATTAGGAAGTCCTGGAAACTTCTTCATGCATATGTATAGTTCATACCTCAGCCAAAGTTTTTCAGTGAAATTTATACATAGATTATGGCCTTCAATCTTCTGCATTTTCCTCCTTTCTGATATTTTCTTCTTTACTTTCCATGTTTCCTTGAAGTTCCAACTTTATGCTCCAGTTCATAGAGCAGGTATGCAGCAAATTTCTACTTGACTTCATGCCACCTTGAACCACAAAACTGGACAGCACCATCTGTAGAAAAGTCATAAAACATGATTCCTAGTCATTATATTGCCCTGATTCAGGCATCAACAGCCTTCCAGTTTTTGCCTGCTTTAGGCAACTTCGTAGTGCCTTCATGTGATTACTTTTTAATATTTTGTTTAGATTTATAACTTTTATTTCTAAGAAGATTAATCTGATATAAGCTAGACATTACTTGAAGTAGAACGCTGTTTTGGTACTTTTTTTAAAATATGGGTATTAGGTTTATGTTTTCCTTTTATTGTTATAGTTTTTAATATATACAAACATTTTGTATATTTCACAATAAAACACAAGTAGATTTTTTAAGCACAAAGAAATAGACATTTAAAATTACGTTGATTTTACCTTTTTTTAAAAAAAATTAAGATAACTTGCTTACTTATACCTATATTATTTTTCCCATATCATATTTTTCTCTCAACATTCTCAGAGTAAAAAAATTTATTGAATTTTCTTGGAATTTGTATGAGGTTTGAGCTGGAAATATTTATTTCAAAGTCAAAAGCAGAGACCTCATCTTCAGCTGGGGACAACCAAATTCTAGCATGGGTGTACTTTTCTCTACGAGTCTCAAGCCCATATTAGCAGTCTTATTTCTTTTTAGGATGTTATTTTTTTTAAACATTAGCCCTCAGTTGATAATATATGGTTTTAAAATGTTGTGGTTCTCTTCTGTTTCACTTGGAGAACGAGAGACAAAATGGTGTCTATGAGGTAAGAATGTTGGGATTGGACTGGCAGAATAATTCAATATTTATCATTTCAACCAAACCTCTGCTACACTACCATTCTCATTTCCTCCCTTTGTTCTAGAATTGTTGTGCTTTCTCCTCCATTGCAATTTGTACCTATGGTTACTGGTATCTGGCTTCCTGGATCTACTTTATCTATGAATAGGTAGAAATTTCTCATTTACAGATATGCTATCTCCTTTCTCATTTGTTTTTATGTATTAATTTTATTATCTTATAGGATCCTCATTGCAAAGAGAAACAGACATGTACCTTGAACTCACTACCTTCACATGCACTATTTATTGGTTTAAACTGATATCCTGGTCAATAAAAATGTTGACCTTTTGTATTAAAATCTTTCAAATGAATCTCTTCTTTTTCAATACTGTGTGGTTTCTTTTTTAAAATCTAAAATAAAATGTTTATTTATGTAATCCTGTTTGACTTAATTTCAAGAATTTTAGACCCTTTTGTTAATCTTTTAAAGTGCTCTTGACTCTATTTTGTCATATGAAATATCACACCTCCCTCCTGTCAGTATGCCATCTGTGATGACATATGGTGGTTAACTACTACAGCATGATTTGAAAAGGGTCATTGCATCACTGTCAGCCTGAATCCTACCTTAGATAACTAACCTGAGGCCATTTTCCAGTGCAGAAGTAACTTTTCTGGCCTTTTAAAAATATTCCCTTTGTACAACTAAAACTATTTGTTCAAAAGGAAAGAAAGTAAATTTTAATGAACAAATAAATGTCAAGCACTTCAAGTGCATTATCTCTATTAAATCTCAACAATGTAAGTATGTAATACTTTTCTAGCATTATAGATGGAGACACTGAAGTAGAAGTAGCTTATATAATTTTCTTGAGGTTACATAGACAGCAATTGAGAAGAATGAGACTCTAAGTCGTGGTTTATTTCTCCAAAACTCATGATCCTTCCACTGCTGCACTTCCAATTTAGTGTAATGAAATAGCAACACTCAGTAATTCCAATAATTTCCTTTGCTGATCCTAGACTGGACTGTATAAGGAGTATCTCAATTTTCTCTCATTTGTTCTTATTTCAAAAAAGACTGTTTGCTATAATTAATAAGCAATAAGATTTCTGGAAGTTTTTAGTTGTTTATTTTAATTCAGTTTCACAAAGAAATCTAATGCCTCTCTAATTCTCTTTGTCATTCTCTCATGTACAAAAAATAAAGTCACTCTAAAACTCCAGGCATTTTATTTATACTCCAAATAGTGAGAAGGAAAATGCCAAAAAAAAAAAAAAAAAAAAATCACCTGGTCATTGATGAGAGCAAGGGAGAAGGGAAAATTTAAAAATAAATATTATTTGATTTATATTTCCAACTTCCATATTGTATACCAAAGACAATTATTGTAATGTATTTAGTATATATTCATTTTGGTATGTTTCACTCTAAAATATATATTAATAGTACAATGTATTTTAATTTAAATAAGTTTTGTGCCTATTCTGTTTTTTACTTTAACATCCCAGCTTATATTTATCTATTTCTCAATGTGTGCATCTTGTCCATTAATCTGATCACTGACTAGGACTTAAATATAATTAAAAACAGAAATCAGTTAAAATAGAAAACAAACAATAAAGAGAATCAATGATTCAAAGTGGTTTCTTTAAAAATATCAATAAAATGTATAAACCTTAGCCAAATAGACCAAGACAAAAAGAGAGAAGACATAAATCACCAATACGAGAAAAGAAAGGGGTATACCACTACTGGTCTTACAATTAATAAATGTGTATTAATAAATTTATGCTCAAAAATTTAATAAACATACATTAAACAGACAATTTCTTTGAAAAAACAACTTAAGAGGAAATGGGTAACCTGAATAGTCTTATATGTATCGAAGCAATTGTATTTGAAGTTAAAAAAAGAAAAAGAAAAATTCAGAATGAGACAGTTTCAGTGGTGAATGCTACCAGTGTTTACAATTAAAAAAAATAATAATAACAATTTTATACTAAATCATTAATAGAGCAGAAAGAAAATTCCTAAATTATATTATGAGGTCAGCATTTTCCTGAATCTAAAAACAAAGAAAATACTAGAAAACGATAATGAAGCTGACACATGACAATAAACCAGCAAAACTTTGTGATGATACACTCATAAAAATGTGTTTAAAAATAATTTTTTAAAGTTAGTAAATATAATCCTTCAATATAAGAAATAATGATATATTATGACCAAATGAAATTTATTCCAGGAATGGAAATTAATCCACGATATGCTACTGCTACAATCCCACTATAAGGGCTAAAATTAAACATTGACAATTCTAAACATTAAAGAAGGTACACTCTCTTTGGAAAATAGTTACACACTATTATAAAATTAAACATCACTTATATGATCCACCAATTATATTCTTAATTTAAATGAGATAAATAAAAGACTATTGTTTTTACACAGACATGAACATTAAAGTCCATAGAATATTTATTTTAAATTACCTCTAACTAAAAAAACTACAGAAAATATAGTTAAATGAATTTTGATATATCTATAGTATAGGATAGTACTCAGCAAGAAAAATGAATTATATACTGATACTCAAAAGTTCATGGTTAAACCTCAAAACCATTTTATAGAGGAACAAAGATAGACCATTAAAAAGTAAACACTGTATATTTCAATTTATATAAAACTCTAGAAAAGACATATCTAATATATAGTCACAGAAGGTATGTCAGGTGTTGAGTTGGGCCATGAGTGGAAGAGCTTAGACTAGAAAGGGCACAAGGCAGATATTTGGGGGCTGATGAAAATGCTCGAAACAACTTTGATTATGTTGGTAGTCACGCTGGTATATACATTTGTTAAAACTCATCAAAGTAAAATGAATGCATTTTATTTTATGTAAATTTTATCTCAAAAAAGTTTATTTTAGAAAGATAACAACCTGTTTTCTTTTTATTTTCTTTATAGTGTTCTTTTTCTCATTCACTTTTTTATCCATTTAGGCTTTATCTTTATATGTTTTGTTTAGATGTGTGTTTTGTTTAGGTCAGATTCAATTTTATTTTTCTCTAACACATTTTTATAAATCTTACATTATTTATCAATTTTATTATGGATTTTGCCCCTACCATTACTGTATATAAAATCCTTATATATACATGGGCCCCCAGATGAGATCCCTGTTTCTTTCATTCCCCACATAACTTGTTCTCACACTAATACCACTGTTATATTGAATTAAAATGTACTGATATCTCTATAACAAATATCCATTTTTTATTTTATTCTTCAAAGTTAGATTTTTTTGAACTATAATTATTCTATATATATACATATTAGAGAATGTTTATTTAATTCCAAAACAATTCAACTACATTTTTATTGGTATTGTATAATAGCGATAGGTAAATTTATATTCAACATTTAAAAAAAATTTTGTCCTGTCCAATAACATCTCTCAATATATTCAGATAACTTTTTCTGGTTTTCATTATATTTTAACATTTTTCTCCACACAACTGTTTTATATGTTTCATTGAGATCTTTTATAAATGCCTTATTCGTTTGTGCTTATTTGAAAAAAAATCTCAATTTTTTTCTATATTGTCTAATTGCTTTTGTACAAAAATGATGTATCTAAGTAAATCTTGTTCAATAACCTTAAGAAAATGTGATATTTATTTGTATTGGTTTTCTATTTTAGATATAAAAACATGTATTGTTTTTATATTTCTGACGTACAAATTACTACAAACTTATTGGCATGAAACAACATAAATTTATTAACTTGTAGTTCTAGATGTCAGAAGCCCAAACTCAATTTCACTGGACTAAATAAAATCAAGGGCTTAGTGGCCTACACTCCTCCTAAAAAATCAATTTCCTCACCATTTCCAAGTTCTGAAAGCGGTCTGCATTCTTTGGCTCATGACATCTTCCTTTATCTTCAAAGCCAGCAACATAGCACTTTCTCTCTCTCTGACCTTTGCTTTATTCGGCAGTTCCCAACCTTTTTGGCACCAGGGACCAGTGCTCCTAAGAGAAGCTAATGCCTGATGATCTAAGGTGGAGTTGAAGTGGTGATGCTAGCACTGGGGAGTGGCTGCAAATACAGATTAAGCTTCCTACACTCACACACCCCTCACCTCCTGCTGCGCGGGCCAGTTCCTAACAGGCCATGGACTGGTACCAGTCCACAGCCCAGGGTTTGGGGACCCCAGTTTTATATCATCACTCTCTCTTTCCCTGAATCAGATTATCCTGCCTCCCTCTGATAAGGACCCTTATGATTAAATTGGGCATACCCAAATAATCCAGGATAATCTCCTTATCTCAATATCATTAATTTAATTCCACCTGCAAATTTCCTTTTAACATGGACAGTAGCATATTCAAAGTTTCCAGGGATTAGGATTTGAACATTTTTTGGGGGGAGTGGGGAGCATTATTCATCCTACCACATATACATTATACTTCTCAACAAAAATTGAGTTGTTTTATATAGGAAGAAGGGAATACTAGATAGTGATTGAGTAAATAACCATAGCTATAATTGGATATAATTCTAAAGCAGTGTTTATTAAACCCAGTCTCTCCCCTCCACTCTATGGTGACACACCTGAGTTTAAGTAAATTTATGTGAAACATAAATAGGGCATTTCTTGAGTAATGAAAGTGGTTACTTCTCTTTCTCTCTGATTAAAAAGAAAAAAACCATATCTTGAACTTATATGGTTTGTAACTATAGGGAAAGCTTTGTATCAGCCCTAATTCTTTTTAAAGAGAATATTTGGAAACCTCAGTACTTTGTAATAAGTGCCTAACTTGTCTTAAATATGACAACCACTTTCACATATTTTAGTTCCATGACATTGGAGTTGCTAAATGTGTCATCCTTCTTTAGCCAGTTCTTTGTTTGTGTTTTCTCCATGCTTTAGGGATAAGAAACAATATGTCACAAAACATTTAAACTACACTTAAGAAAGCTTTCAGTACTAACTTGTTAGTTTATAGTCTATAGGTTATGCAAATCATATAATATCTCTGATTTTTGGTTTCCTCACTGTGAAATTAGGATAATGAGACTTTGTGTCTATCTCTTAGCATATTTAAGAGGATTGAAACACAATGGTAATACATAAATTACAAAGTGCTCTACAAATGCAAATTGCTACTGATATAAAAATTAGCTTTTAGGTATATTTATATAGTTGGAGAAACTTGTATATTGGTAACAGTTTTTTGAAGGGGTGTTTATTCTCTTTGAGCATATCATTGCACTAATAAGAATTTATTTTATAGATATCGCATGACAATATTAAACATTTATGAAAACTTTGATTATCAGAAGAAAAAATACAATCATATAATAAATAAGTCATGGCACATCTATATGATAGACAACTATGCAGTCTTTTAAAATCACAATTATTATAACTGTTACCATGATGCTATGCTCACATGCTAAAGTCAGGTGAGGCTACTAGAAACAGTCAGATCCTGGTTTGTTGCACACTTACACATACAGGCAAACATAACACATGAACCACTTTAAACATTTGAATATTCTTGTGTCTGAGTGAATTAGATTATGAGTATTTTAAAGTTTTCTTTATCTTTTCAGCATTTATAATTGTCTTCAGTAAATATGTTTTGACTTTAAATATAGAGGGAGTAAATATATCTTTAAAAAGTGGTTTCCTTACAATTTCTTAGAAAATAGTTGAAAAATTTACTAAACAGGTGGATTTGTATAGCCTGCAACAATCGAATCCTAGAGAAGGAAAATCTAACCTCCAGAACTTTCTCATTATAGTATTCAAATGTTCAGCTTTCAACAAAAAAATCACAAAGCATTAAAACACAACACAACAAAACAAGAAAGTATAGCCATTCAAAGAAACAAAATAAATTGTCAGAAACTATCCTAAGGAAGTCCAGGCATCAGAGTTCCTAGATAAAGATTTTAGAAAAACCGTCTTAAATATACTTAAAGAGTTAAAAGAAAATGAGATTAATTCAGTAATCAAAAATTTCCCAGGAAAGTCCAGAACCGGCCTTCTTTGGTGAATTTTACTAAACATATAAACCAGATTTAACAATTCTTCTTAAACTCTTTCAAAATAAAAGAGGAAGAAAATGAATTCAAGATGGCGTAGAAGGTAAGAGCTGTGCACATCAAAATTATAACAAAACCACAGAGCAACAAGTACACAAAGTCGCCAGAGGTCTGGCTAAACACAATCCCTACAACTAGGTCACCTCAAATAACAGGTCACCTCAAAATGGTAGACAATACACAATTGCAAGCGGCAACTGGGAAATGCGAGGGCTATTCTGGTTGCAGAGCCATGTCCCCTACCTGAGAAGCAAGAGGTCCTGGTCATATACTGGGCTTCCAGTGCCAGGAAGAGACGTTCCCACAACCACTGGCTGTGAAAACCAGAAAAGATTGCGGCTGACTGAGATGGAGGGCTGCAGCAAGGGGAATACCTTTCCTTTAAACGACCCACACCTGCCCTTACTCACTCAGTCTGAGCTCTAGCACTGGGGCAGCTGCTCTAGGGGCACCAGGAACATACAGGGAGAAGCTGTGCTGTCGGGCTTCAGGGCAAGGGCTGGAGGGATAGTGTGCTCCCAGACGGAGGTATAGGCAGAAGCCATTGTTCCTTTGTTGAGCCCTGTCACCAACCCCCACCACCAACTCCCCTTACATCCCCCACACCACCAACAGCCTACAGATGCAGGCTGCATCAACCTGAATAACACAGGTTGCTCTGCCCAGGGGATTTTTTGAGACTTTGCCTCTTCCAACTTGTGGGCCTACCTAAGCTCCTTCTAGTGATTTATTCCATATAAACGGGCTGTCTTGGCTCCTGCTATGGACTTCCAAAAACTCTTTCAAAGGCTCACAAACCTAAAGAAATAGCATCTGACCTCAGCATGCCCTGTACCTCTTGACAAGCAGCCTCAAGCCTCGCACCAGCGGCAGCCAGCCTCAGTTTTTGACTTGGCCTCTCAAGGCACTTATAAGCTTAGCACAGATGGCAGGCCCCTGTGGATTGCTTGGTGACTCTTATCAGGCGGCCTCTGAGGTGCACAGGCTGTGGCTGAACTCGACCTGCAGCTAGACCCCTCTCAGGTCTGTGCCAAGGGGCTTCATAGCACACCTACTACATAAAGCCACTCTACCAAAACCAGGAGACTTAGAAGCCCTACTTAATACATAAAGATAGAAACAGGTAGCCAAAATGGGGAGACAAAGAAGCACGTCTCTTGAAAGAACAGAACAAAGCTCCAGAAAAAGAATTCACCAAAATGGAGACAAGCAGTATACCAGATATAGAGTTCAAAACACTGGTGCTCAAGGAACTTAAGGGAAGAATAGATGAACTCAGTGAGAACTTTAACAAAGAGATGAAAAACATAAAAATGGAGATGGAAAACATAATAAGGAGCCAGCCAGAAATGAAGAATACAATATCTGAGATGAAGAGTGCATTAGAGGGAATCAACAGAGTGGATGAAATGGAGAATCGAATCAGTGATATAGAGTATGGGATAGCAAAGGACACCCAATAAGAACAGCAACAAGAAAAAAGAATCCAAAAAATAAAGACAGTTTAAGAAGTCTCTGAGACAACATAAAGCCTAACAACATTCTCATTATAAGGATGCCAGAAGGAGAAAAGATAGAACAAAGAATTGAAAACCTATTTGAAGAAATAATGATGGAAAACTTTCTTAACCTGATCAAGGAAATAGACATAGGAAGTTCAGAGGGTCCCAAACTAGATGAACCCAAAGAGAAAGCCCACACCAAGACACATCATAATTAAAATGCCAAAGATTAAATTCAAAGAGAGAATCTTCAAAGCAGCAAAAGAAAAGCAATTAGTTACATACAAGGGCATGCTTATAAAACTGTCAGCCAATTTCTCAACAGAAACTTTGCAGGCCAGAAGGGCTTGGCACAAAATATTCAAAATGATGAAAGCCCAGGACCTACAACCAAGATTATTTTACCCAACAAAGTTATTATTCAGAATCAAAGGACAGATAAAGAGCTTCCCAGACAAGAAAAAGCTAAAAGAGTTCTTCACCACCAAGCCAGTATTACAGGAAGTGTTAGAGGGACTTCTTTAAGAAGAAGAAAAAAATATGTATCAAAAGTCTAAATAAAGAATGCAATAACTACATATCTATCAATGAGTACTTTAAATGAAAAAGAATTAAATGCTCCCATCAAAAGATAGGGTGGCTGAATGGATAAGAAAACAAGATCCTTACATATGCTGCCTACAAGAGACTCACTAAAGATTAAAAGAAATACACAGACTAAAAGTAATGGGAAGGAAAAAAATATTTTATGATGAACCTAGAGCATTTCATGCTGAGTGGAGTAAGTCCAATAGAGGAAGACAAATGCCATATGAGTGTACATATATGTGAAATCTAAAGAAATAAACAAATAGAAACAAACTCATAGATACAGAGAATATTTTGAGGGTTACCAGATGCGAGAAGGATTGAGGGGGTCAGTGAAAAAGGGGGAAAGGATTAAGAAGTACAAATTTGTAGTTATAAAATAGTCATAGAGATAGAAAGAATAGCATAAGGAATATAGAATAATATTGTAATAACAATGTATGGTGTCAGGGGCACTAGATTTATTAAGGTGATCACTTTGTGAGTTCTACGAATGTCTAATTACTATGTTGTACACTTGAAACTAATATAGTATTGTATGCCAACTATAACTGAAAATAAAAAATTATTAATTTTTTTAAAGTATAGTGCAAACATTATGTACAGTACATAATACTTGATAATGACAATAGATGACTATTACTGGTTTATGTATTTATTATACTATACTTTTTATCATTATTTTAGAGTATATTCTTTCTATTTATTAAAAAAGTTTGCTATAAAAAAGAATAGAAGAGGAAGAACACTTCTTAATCTATAAGGCAAGTATACAAAGCCAGATACAGACATTACAGTAAAATAAAATTTTAAATCAATATTCCTTATAATATATAATATATGTATAATTCAATAATACATAACAAAATACTAGCATACCAAATCCAATTACATATTAAAAGGATTATACTTTTTTTTTTATTTTACAAGAAGTAAAATAACAGGAATGCAAGTGTGGTTCAACATAAGATTCAATCAATGAAATAAATCACATTAATAGAACATCTTAAAGAAACAACATTATTATTTCAATTGATACAGAAAAGACATTTGAAAAAATCACAGAACCTTTCATGATAAAAACACGTAGAAAACTAAAAATAGAAGAGGTCTTTCTTATTACGATAAAAGTACTTATGAAAAACCTGAAACTAACAAAATGTCCATACTCACTATTGAATGAAACTGAAAACTTTATCTCAAATATCATATCTAAGACAAAGATGCCAACTTTCTTCACTGTTATCAAATACTATTTGGAAAGTGCTAGTCAGAGCAATTAGACAAGAAAATTATCTCTCTTCATAGATGACATGTTTTTCTACATAAAAAATACTAAAGAATCTCCAAGAAAGCTACAAGTTCTAATAAACACAATACAAAGACAGGATATAAGATCAATGTAGAAAAATCAGTTGTGTATCTATACATGAAATAAAAATTTGAAAAGGAAATTAAGAAAACAATTCTATTTACAATAGAATAAAAAAATGAATATACAAATAAATTTAGCCAAGTGATAAAGACTTGTACAGTGAAAACTACAAATGTGTTGTAAGATATTAAGGACCTAAATAAATGAAAAGCTATCCATGTTCATAAATTAGATTTATTGTTGTTAAAAAGTCAATACTTCCCAAAATGATCTAAAAAGATTTAATGTAATCCCTATGAAAATTCCAATAGCCTTTTTTTTTCCCCCCCAGAAATAGAAGTGCCAATTCTCAAATTCATATGGAATTGCAAGGGACCCCTAAATATCCAAAACAATCTAGGGGAAAAAAACGTGTTAGACTCATACTTCCCTATTTCAAAAGTTACTAAAATACTACAGTAATCAAAAGAGGGTGTTAATGCTAAGAGAATAGACATGTAGATCAATGAATTAGAATTGAAAATCCATAAATAAATTCATATAATTGTGTCCCATTATTTTTCAATAAAGATACTAAGTTCACTTAATGAAAAAAAGAATAGTGTCTTCAACAAATGTGTTGGAATAACTAGATTTTACATGCAAATGTGTAAAGTTTAACTCTTACCATGTACAATATGCAAAATGGATCAAATGGCCTAAATAGGCAAACTAAAACCATAACACTCTAGAAGAAAACATAGGGGTAAATCTTCACGATTTTAGACTTGTCAATGTAAAGCACAGGTAACAAAAGAAACAATGCAGTTGGTAGTTGTGATTGGATTGACAAAAGTTTACTCGATTTATATATAGATTATATAAACCTCAACTAGATTTTCACATGTTACACGGCAAACTCGGGGCCAAGTACAAAAGTGGAAAAATAGCAAAACCATATTTGGTTATTGTAAAGATTAATTTTTGCCGATGTCTGTCTCAGTATGTTTCATATCCTAGGAGTGCTCTTATAAATTAGACAGAAGCCTAACTTAATTTTTGCTCTTGGAGTGTAAACTTTTCTAATAAGGTAATTAAGAGTACAAGCTAGAAACAACCCCTTTAAAAACTTCCTGATCTCACCAGTTATTGTGTGATTAGCTATTGTGCATTAATTATAAAAAACACTGGGCCTCAATGTCCTTGGAGAAAGCACCCCACTCTTAACGGGTTTACTGTGAGAGATAAGAGTGTACAAAAGAGTGGCTTAGTTACTGGTACAGTATGAGCATGAGATTAATTCTCTTCAGAATCTCCATCATTATCTACAAAATCAGCAAAACAACTGTTTTAACTGCTGTGGTAAAGGTGACCGTCTACATGAAAGCATGTTACAAGATCTTAAAGGATTTAGAAACACTGGCTCTCACTTTTCAGTGCCCACCATATTCATGTAGTCTAATGACTGAGTCAACTATGCAATAATTTGGGAGTGGCAAGTATTATCTTTTGATTTTAGTGCTTTGGGAAGAACATAAGACAGATAATATCTGAGTACATATGCTAGTACTTGTGACTTGAGGTAATTTTATTTTTGCACTTTTATTCCAAGTACATGTGGTTGATTTTCAAGATTCATGTTATTAAATTTGTGCAGAGATCAGTAGAGCAAGAACTGTGTTCTGGTTATTTATGCACCTTTGTTCTTGACAGGCTCCCTCAGAGATGTTCAATCTTCTGCCACGGTTCTTTGCTTGTAGATTTCTCTTCAGCTCGACATTGCTCTTGCTTTCCATTTTCAGTAGTCACAGCCTGACTGCCATTAATGATAGCTAACTCGCTTTACTCAGTCTCTTAGGCACATATATTACCTCCTTGCATCAATATGTGCTTCTCTTCTTCTTGACGCCAACTTCACCAGCTTCAGTCAGTCAAGATTTTTACAGACTCCTTTTGTTTGTCTGAATGAAAGTTATAGTCAGACTAAGTTCTACTAGGTTTCTCTTACCTTATTTCTTGAAAAGCTTAGCTGGATATGGTAGAAGTATTCTTTGGTCTTCAATTATCTTCTGGCTTTGTGTTTCCTAAATGCTTCAGTTTACTACCGAAAAGGTAGAAATAGTGCATGATATTGAAAAAGTTAATTAACCTCTCTGTGCCTCAGTTTTCTCATATGCAAAATGGGAATAATATTTGCATTTATCTCTTAGGGTTGTTTTAAGTAATAAATGAGTTTACACTTACACATTTAAAAGGATGCCTGGAATCTCGTAAGCACTATGGACGTGTAAGTCATTGTCATTATGGCCCACCTTGGTGTGCTTTCTAAGATGTCTTCTTCTACAGTTGCAGCCGCCTATCTTCATGTGTGTGTGTGTGTGTGTGTGTGTGTGTGTGTGTGTGTGTGTGAAAACCACTAGATTCAAATTAAAAAGATCCTCTTTTCAATTACTTATTTATTTGAGAATGGGCTCATAAACACTGCCCAGACGAAGAAAGACATTGAAGGCTATTCAAAAATCAATGTGAATGTCAACACACTTAGATAAATGGCAAACCTGCTTTGTGATAAGCACAATGAGCAAATCAATGAAACTCATTAGAAAGTACTTAAGAATAATAAATTATAAGGAGTTAAATAATATGTCAGCAGTGTTTTGGCTCCGAGACATTTAATTGAAGGCTTCAGAATTGGAAACCACCTAGATATTCCCTGCATAACTTAAGCCACAGTATACTATGTGAATCAATTTTTAATGATCAAAACTTCTCTGTATGCATATTGGTCAATTTGCATGTAAGTGTTCCTGACTGTAAACTCTTTTGAAAATGCAGCAAGAGCATTCTCTCTTCTGCTTAACGTGGTCTCCCTTCACCCCACTTCTGGTTTGTTGTCATAAATAAGAGCATGCTGGGTCAGAAGATCTAAGCCATCATTACTACAGATGCATAAGCAACACAGAAATTATCCTGACCTAGTGGTTGAAGAAAAGCAAATATTTTATTTTAGAATATTTGTTTACTCTTAGTTATTTCTTCATACCTATTATTATTAGTGTGCTTATAGTAAAAGATCTATCTGAGTCTGGGGTCAGTAGAGAGCCAACCACAACTGTAGCTAATTGAAAAGGACCTAAATAGTCATTCATATTTAACTGGTTAAAACCTCATGGAGAAGATATATTTCATCTAGGACTAAGACTTACGAGAAATGAATCTATAATGTTACAAATCAAGGCATCAATGAGCAAGTCAAGGAGGAATCCGTGCCATGGAAGACCCGGCCTCTTTCCCTGAATTTGCATATTCTACTCGGGTAGAACTTTTCTTCTCTCAATAATGGTAGAGTCACCCTGAGTTTTGAATAAAAATGTTGTCAATCTGCACATAGTTTTCTGGAATTTTTCACCCAATTAAACCATCTGCTGGTGCCCTGGTGCAGACTCATCTACAAATTTCTCAGCTAATGAGTTGCTCTGTTGTTTCAGTAAGATTTTCTTCTTAAAAACAACATCTTCTCTAGTTTAAAAGCCTGCAAGAAATTGCTAGAGCCTAGAGAAACACAAGTATAAATGCTTTTTATACTGTAAAATGGTCAGTGTTAAAACTAATGTAAGAAAAATCGATTCGTTCACTTTAGCAACTGAATGTTCTCTTCATGGCATTTCCAAATTTACCACTCTTTAGAACAAAATTAACATAGTCCTGACACAGGACCTTACATTTGACTTATTTTGCTGTAGAAGCTGACTTTTCTGACAGTCAAGAAGAATGTCATTCAAAGTTATCTACAAAAATGGTCAGATTCTGCTTAAGGATGTAAATTTATTTATAATCCACAGGAAGCAGGTGTATGATGGAAAAATCGTTCTTCAGTTTTTGTGTATGTGAAGGTCCCACAAACTGTTACTGATATATCACTGGGAGAAGCTGGGGAGTAGGGCAGGGGGAGATGAATGGAGAGAAAAAAGGTAGGAGAGAAAAGAAAGAATAGAAATAAAAAGAAAATATAAAAAGAAAAGATACAGGAGAAGACTAGGAAAAAATACCTCTTTATCGAATTACTAATTTAAACTTTTGCTAACCCAAGGGTTTTAATATATTTGTTCAGAAAATATTTGTTCTATATTTAACCTTAATTAACAATGCTATTTAATAAATGTTCACAAATATATCCTCCCAACACACAATCATAGACATTATTTCTTAGAGATAGCTTGTCTGTAAACCAATTATTCAGGCTTACTTACTCTTTTTGCCAAAACTAATGATATCTGAGAATATGTTTATAGGATTAATGATTCACTATTGCCATAGTTAGAGAAAAACTTTGTAACCAAAGAAAAAATTTCTACAACAGCTAGAAATTTATAGACATTTATATAGGTTCAGGTTTATACATAAGTTTCATCTTATCTGCTAATTCTCAATAATAGGTAGTAGCTTTCTTGGTGTTGACTGAGAAGGAAGCTGAGGTCAAGAACAGGCACAGTAGAAATGAGTGACAAGAAATAAATGTCTTCTGTGGGCACAAGATGGGGAATTGTATCATATGTTCCAGGTATTTGTAATCTGTTACAACACTGCACTGTCCAAAAAAGTAACTACTAGCCACCTGTGGCTATTGAGTACGTGAAATATGGCTAGTCCAAATTAAGATGAGCTATATGAGTAAAATAGTCACTGGATTTCAAAGACTTAGTACAAAAAACATGTAAAATATCTCATTAATAGTTTTCATATTGGTAACAGGTTAAATTGCTTTTGAAAAAATGTAACTAGAAAATCTAAAACTATATATATATATATATATATATATGGCTCACATTAAATTTCTGTTGGGCAGGGCTGGTCTAGAAAATCAACTCAAGTGGTGGACTTGCTGATCACATAAAAATCATGTAATGTCAATATCCTTTCATTTTTTTATATGAATCCATTCTATAACACAAATACTTTGTTGACTTTTTTTGTACTAAAGAGATCTGAGTGCAGAGTATAAAAACGATAATAATAACTATGATTTATGATGTACTACAAAGTATAAACTATAATCCTATTTATAGATGAGAAACTCAGGCTCAGTGTGCTTAAGTAATTCACAAAAGTTGACAGTCTGGTAAGCAATGAATAAGTGATTTAAATTCTGATAGTATGACATAACTACTGTTCCCTTCTCCCTGTTTTAGCCTCATAAAATGTGTAATGCATTCTCGATTATATTTAACTCTTGGGAATTCTTAATTAAGCATCCCACAGTGGTAAACTCAAGTAAATCATGGTTCTCATCTTCTGATACCTGATTTCTAAAGAACTTCAAGATGTCATGTAAATGAACTCTTCTCAAAGAACTGTAAGAAATAAATTTTTAATATTTATAAACCACCTAGTTCAGAGTTCTATGTTATAACAGCCTGAACTAAGACAATCATTAGATTCTGAGTGTGTGTGGACCTCTGTGCATGTACCACTATGTAAGAGTTAATTGTCATAGACACAGTTAATATCTCATGTGTTCAAACTTGCTTAGGATTAAATAAAATGTGTAATTTATACTATAGCCTAAAGTATTAAAACTTTTTTTATTTTAACTTTTTTCCCCAAAAACTCATCCTTAACTTTTCCCTCAAAGTATATTTCGCTGATCATAATTTTTTGATAAGCAAATTAAAACTTATAAGCATAAGTTATTTAATTACATTTGTAAATAGGTAAGCCTTCAGGATCAGCGAATTATATTAGCAGCATAACCGGAAGAGGAGACAGCTATCTTTGTCTAATGCTATGGAATAGGGTTTCAGCTGACAGAATAGGCTAACTTATAAATCACCCTCAAATTTTCTTATCAATTCTCTCTCTCTCTCTCTCTTTCTCTCTCTCACACACACACACACACACACACACATACAGACACATACACATACCCTGGTAGTAGCTCAGTTTGGATGTCCTTTGGATATCTCTTGTCCTCACCTTGAACTTATTATGAATCGTAGATATGTGGAATAGAGTCCATGATTAAATCCTTTTTAGATAATAGTATGTGTATGTCAAAGCTACAGTGGTTTAAATCCTGAAATAAATTGTGTTACATTTTGACATAATTATGTGTAAATCAAACAAAGGTAGTCTTTTCAAATTGCTCATTTACTGCAGTTTTATTTATTATAACGAAATATTGTCCAATGTAACATCTCTCTGTCTCAACCTTCTTTGAACTCATGTATTAATTTGCGGTAGGGGAGGAAGGCCTCAGTATATTAAATTGTAGGTGTGTCTCAATGATGGTTATGTAAACGTGAATGTTCACTATCTCTCAGGTAGTGGCCTAGGACATCACTATGGAGTAGACCTTCTTCTGAGCAAGATCAGACAGTCCCAGAACATTTGGAGAGCTGGCGAGGTATCACTAGAGTAGAAGTAAATATCATAGAGCTTTGAAAGGTCAGAGAATTTATACTTGGGAAACCTGAATATATTGTCTTGGTTAATATAGCTGAAGTTGGGAGTTAAACTCAAAAGTCATAATAAACACAAACACTCTAAAGTGGAAGGTATTAATCTCCCTCCCCGCAAACAGTCTTGTTTTAATTGACTCTCGTCTCCCCTCTCTTTACATTTTGCCATCTCTGCTAGCTTTTTCTCACCCTTTTCAATAGATTTCACCATATTCTTTAAACTCTTTGCCCTCTTTAAAATCTCTAATTTTTCTTATACCACCTTCTTTTACCCTATATAATTATCACTTAAGTTAGACCTGAAGTATTGTAAAATAAACCAAACAAAAAGCAGATAGTAAAGCCTAGTAAATTTATAATCCCAATAGATTGTATAAAACTAAATTAGTTAGATCCCCTCTGTGTCCGAAAATGTAGAAATGATTCTATTCTTATTAATATCTAATTTCTTTAATCCTCATTGCTGAAGACATTTTTGTTCATTTCTAAATTTCCAGACATTTATATATGACTACCTAAACTTCAGTGTCCTCAGTAACTACATTGAGAGTTTCATTGTACTAAAGCTAATCTCACTCCCCAGGGAAATAAACTATATTTGGATCCTGTTTGACATTTAATGGAGTTTACCTATCTGAAGTTGACAGTTCATATTGCATAGTTTGAGAAATTCAAGGAATAAATACTCCACAAAAAACACAAAAGTGCCATGTTGTTTCCATAATTTGAGTAATTATGCCATCAGTGAGACCTAATTTTGTATTAAGTATTGCCTTCTGTAGACTCCAATTTTGATCAGAAAAAAAATAATTATCGATTGGTATGAGGTCACTGTTTTCTGCAGAACAAAAAGATTCTGAAGTGAAAGTACTGCTGCATATTTGAGGAGAAAAAAAATGAATCCAATTTGGAGACCAGAAAGGGGTTCTGGATCATTAAACACTATCATGTCCATTTTACAGATAAAGCAAATACAGATGAGTAAGGAGATTATTTGCTCTTTCCCATATATTTGTCCTACTACAAAGCCAGCTATGTTGTTTTTTGGGGGGCAAGTCTCTGAACCTTTGCCACTCCAAATTCTAAAAAGACTGTTTAAAATAGGAATTTTAATATAAGGACTTGGTCATCAGCTTTGCCTTTATCCATCAGGGCCAGTATTTCTAAAATAGCAATTACAATTAATTGAGAAAAACATATCACTTTACATTTTTTACAGTAGTTTATGTCAATTGGGTGTTTCCATTCTCCTTTAAATGGACTATTTTATGCCAAAATTGTGGCTACCACCACCTACTATTTTTCCTTTTAGATGATCTCTTTTATCTTTAAAACACCATTACCTTATGTTCAACTTCTTGATAAATATAAAACAGTTAACATCCATTGCCTAGAGTTTTGCCACCTTCTGTCCTAGCACCTAAAGAATTGTGTCTGTTTTCCTCAACTTTCATCTCTACTGAAGCTGAGACAGTAGGAGAGAGAGACAATAGTTATACAGTAGGCTCCACTTCAGAAGAGCCCTGATCTTAAAAGAAGGTAAGAGTAGTGCTAGTGAACTCTCTCCCCTTACATAAAATTAGTTTAAAATTAAGTAATTTACTCTGTAATTACTGTGAAACCAAGTACCCTCTAAAACTAGTGATGCTCTTAACATAAATGGGTTCAATTCAGATTTTATTTCACTCAAAAAAGTCTATATTGAGTTTATACTAGAAATTAGATACTATAATGAGGACCAAGTCTACAAAGATTAAATTAAATATATATTTATTATATATTATAAATATATGTGTGTGTGTGTACATATATATATCCTGTGCCTTCTCTCAAATACTTTATGGCCTAATCCGTGGGCCAAATATACAAAATATTGGGCATATTCTCTAAAACTTTGAAGGAGGGTAAAATGAATTTTCTGAATTTTATGGATAGTATATAGTGGGACAAATATTAAGAAGTTATTATAAAATGCACAGAAGTTCAGTGAAAAAAGTTAGGCTGAGCCTAAGTGTTTTCCCTATGTCTTTAATGTAATTAACTAATCTCCTGATGTGGACTTTCTTCCCTGCCCCTAATTTCTCACTAGCTCTGTAAACAAGACTATACTGATCATTCTACCACAGATCTTGACAGACTTATTTAAGATCTATCAAGTGGCCAGCCAATCTCATTGAAAGTAAATTATAAAGCTCTTATTTCAATGAATTGACCTTTTCTCCACAAAACTGGATTGTTTGTATGATTTATGAACACACCTGTCCATCCTGCAGAAGATGGATGATGACAGAGATCTCCTAGGATTCACCACACTGAGTTCACATTCTTTGTAAGCTACCCACAGAAATAAAATTTGGACTAAATTAATTTTTAGTGTGCTGGGTAAACCATAAGGACTGATCTGAGTTTGTAAACCATTTCTAACGCTGTGGTTGTGAGACACTGCAAATAAAGAGCTTAAAATGTACATTAGAAAGGAATCCAGGAAGAGAGTGTATGCTGCTTCACAAAGTCTCTCTTACTCTCCACAGAGGCAGATCAAATTCTGTATTCAGTAGCTCATGCAGAGTGGAAACTCATCAGTGTGAAGGAACTGAGAAATCAGTCTCTCTTTGACACAATCAGTTGAAGTAGGGGTTTGAGGCATACCAGCTCCCAGGGTGTCTTAGTCTTCTCCGGCTGCTAAAACAAAATACCATCAATTGGGCGGCTCAAACACAGACTTTCTCACAATTCTAAAGGCTGGGAAGTCCAAGATTAAGGTGCTGTCAGATTTGGATCTTGATGAAGACCCTCCTCCAGGCTTGCAGATGGTCACCTTTTTATGGTATCTTCACATAGTAGGGAGAAAGGGAGAGAGAGGGGAAGAGAGAGGAGAAGGGGGAGGAAAAAAGGGAGAGAAGAATGGAAAGGGAGAAGGAGGGACAGAGAATGAGAGTAGAGTACTTTGATCTCTTTCTCTTCTTATAAGGACACGAATCTCATCATAGGGGCTTCACCCTCATGACCTCATCTAAACCTAATACTTCCCAAAGTCCCTCACCTTCAGATACTGCCACACTGGGGGTTAACACACTGGGGATTAATGCCGCAACATACAATTTTGGGGTTTCACAAACATTTAGTCTATAACACAAAGGTCTACCTATAAAAATATAAGGAATTCCTATGGTATCACACCATAGTTACATATGAAATATTTGTTTCTGCCGAGATTCAAAGACAATTGGAATAATATTGCAAAGGAAATTTAAGAACATATGCCCATAAAACTCCTTATCCATATTGAGTTTGAGGATATAAAATACTTGAAATTTGAAAATTTGATGTGAGTTTGTTCTGTCTTCCCCACCTAAAAGTTAGGGGAAGACAGCTGTAAGTCACTGTTGTGTATAGAGATCCCTTTGACCATTTCAAGAATCATGCAGAAATATAAAGGAATATTTTTGTCTCAAGAATATGCAAAAGCACCAGACGAGGGTGGACTAGGGAAGAGTTGACTTAAATATCTGCAAAATCCAGAGAGCGCTCCGAAGCTAGATTACTGAAATAAATTTTTTAAAAACTTTTTGAAGGAAGAATATTCCTGCTCCCTTGATGAGTTCATAGTCATAGTTAGCAAGATGTGGAAGCTGGAATAGAAGTACTACGTGAGAAAAGTAAGAAGCTAATCACTTGACACTTTTGCTGAACTGAAGTTTTCATTTAGCATTAGATTTTAATTGGGGTACTGGAGAAGTTTCAACTCCAAATCACAGTATCATTTTGGATTATTCTGAGAAGATATTTTATTTATTCATTTAAGACTCTGATTTGTATCTTCAAGTGACTGTGAAACTTTTATTACCTAAGAATAAATGGAAAACATATGGTGTCTGAGTAAGAGAAACTCACTCTTCCTCTTGTATTTCTCCTTAACTCTCACACTACTACCACACTCACAACACTCTCACACAAGATATTTGGAAGTTTCTCCCACACTTAGCATTTTGTGATACCAGCTGAGTATCACAGTTTAACTCATTTCTGACACTATCTACCTGGGCATAGTGTCAGATCTCATGGGATAAAGGCTCAATCTCATAACACTGCCCACATCCTTCAGATGCCAATTGCAAGTCCAGGTTGTTGCCTTTGCTTCTAAAAAATTGGGTATAAATTGGAGACTTTCACAGTTCTTTCCTTGATTTGTTTAATTCGCTACAGCAGCTCACGGAATTCAGGAAAACAGTTTACTTACTGTTTACTGGCTTATTATAAAAAGAGATGATAAATGATACAGATTAACATCCAGATGCATAGGGCAAAGGGTGTGAGAAGGGTCACAGCTTCCATGCCCTCTTGGGGTATGCCACACTCCAGCACCTCCACGTTTGCCAACCTGAAAGCTCTCTGATCCCACACTTTGCTTTTTATGAAGGCTTCATCATGTAGGCATGAGCAATCATTAATGACATTTCTAGCTCCTCTCCCTCTTTGGAGAATAAGGGATAATGCTGAATGTTCCAAGCTTCTATTCATGGCTTCTTCTTTCTGGTGACCAGCTAACATCCAGGCACCCACCAAAAGTCACCTTATTAGAACAAAAGACATTCTTATCACCCAAGAAATTTCAAGGGGGTTAGAAGCTTGATGTCAGGAAGGGTCAAAGACCAAATATTAAAACAAAAGATGTTCCTATTGTTCTTATCACTTGGGAAATCACCAAGGTTTTAGGAGCTCTGTGTCAGGAACCAGGGGCAGTGACTAATATTTTCTATTATGTCACAGCATTTTATCAAGTTTTCATCTAGGAAATAATAATCTAGCACTACTGACTGAATTCAAAAAACAAGATCTAGATATTGTGTGTGCTTATTGTTCCTGAGGTGTCATTGATTCTTGATCCTTTTAAATGACAGAGTAAAAAAATATATTTGTGTATACCAAACTATGTGTGCACACATATCTATAAATATTTCTCTAAGTATCATTCTGTATAATATGTAAAGTTAAACCTAGGTTTATATGAATGTCTCCAACTTTAATCCAATACCACATGAGTCATTCTAGCCTTTTTGCCTTGCTTTTTTGTAAGCTCTCACTCCAATAATAAGAAACCTGAATCTGACCCTCTATCATTCATTTTGTTTAATGATCAATTCCAGTATAAATGCAGAGTGGTTTAATATTTTTAACCCATACACCTGTGGAAAACACTCTTATAAACTCGAATAAAGTACTTATGTGTAGTATTTTTTGCTGTTGATTTTATAGTCTAATTCATTTCCAAAATTGCATAGGCGAGTAACTTTTTCTCTACTCCTCCTCGGTGAGATTATTTCATATACTTGTCATAGAGTTTGAATGTTGCCACGGAGTGTCTGAGGCCTGTTGAAATCATATCGCTTGTGTGTTGCATTTTTTTTTTTCATATGGCCACCTAATATATACTGCTTTATCTTTTCAGATCAATATCTTAACCATAATATTTCTTACCAGTAATTTTTGTATCATTTTGACCTGAGATCCCTCTAAAATTCAGATTTCTTTTCTTCTTTAATGTGGGGAATTTTAATTTGATTATTATTATGTAACATGCTTCATACCTCATTTAATACAAAGTATCAAACTTTAATTATTAAAAAATAAATACATAAGCTTTAGATATTAACCTAAGGTACTGAAATATTAACATATTTTATTCAAAGAACATTCTTTAATTGTGTTAATAAGTCACATTTCTGATTTTTGTCCTCCTGATAATTGTATCCTATTTTTCATGATTGTCCACATATATTTCTGTTGTGTTTTAACCACTCTCTGAACCAGTGTTAACCTTTTGCCATGATTACCTAGTGAAAATATCTGTCCTTTTCATTCAGCAATGACTTAATGAAAATTTTGGAAATATTGATTCCTGAATCGTTTGTATATTTTCAATTAAATGGCTCCTATATTAGAAGGCTCAGAACTCCATACTACTGCCAGATAAAACTGAAAGCTTGAAAATTCTGAGAATGAGATCAGTGCACTTGTATTTTACCTCCCTAGAGAGCCACTGTCCATTGGGCATAACTCCATGTGGCACTCACTATCCTACAACGAAATGCCTATCCTGGTTTAGAGGAATCCATTTTGGCTGTAGTGAAGATCATTGCTCTATCATTAAATGCGATTGGGATGTTGTCCTAAGCTATAAGTAGCTCACCTAAAATGACTTCAGTAGAGCTATCATCTCAGCACAATATCTGGAAATTCTGTCTACAATAGTCAACAATCACGAAACTATCATCTTTTCAGAATATTTCAGGGCTTACTTTCCTGTTTGCATACTCCCACTAATGTTGACACCTTTGGTTTATTTAGCTAAATAACATTTTGACTACCATAAAATTAACACCTTAAATTACTAAGAATAAATATTCATACATATATATGTATGGCACGATGTAGTTAATATCCAAATATATCTTAAATAATTAGGCACTAATTTTTATTAAAAAAAACAGCATAAATTCTTTATTTTGAAATCTATGCTTACCATATGGTGAAGACTAAGAAGAGTTCAAGAAAAAAAAATAAGGTGAGTAAAATGGGAAAGAAAAAAATAAAGAATTTTAAAAGATAAACCAAAACATTAATACCGCTGGAGTAAAGAACACATAAAAAAAGAAATAATGACTTAAGTAAAGTTTTCTTATTTTTTAAAAAAAATGAACTTTTTTTTTAAATGTCTGTACTATTGTGGTCTCTGTGGAACAGAACCAGTCCTGAGATTGCTATGGATCTTCTATTTAAATTCAACACTGTTCTCTTCTATAATTCTGAAACCTGCATATTATAACTTCACTTTTTCTAAAGTGTTTTCAATTTTCTGATTGAGTTGACACTTAATAATGTTAGAAAATAGGTTTAGAAGAAAGCTTTATTCTCAATTTGCAGATGAGGGATATGAGACACAAAGACTATCTTGTGAAAATTTAATCCCCCCAAAATGACCCTTTCCCCGATGCTGGCCAAACCTCTCAATGGGATTCTTTAGTAATGGCTCCTCTTCTTTCACTATTTATTCCAGAATATATTCTCATGACCACAAACCGTATTATTGGACTTTTTCTGGAAGGTTCTTTTACTGTAAAATTGTCTATTGCTCTTGACATTGGTGAATAGTCTTCCTCCTCAGCCAATAATGACATAGAATCTCCATGGAAGTAATTTCTGGTAATACTGGAAAAATCCACCTCTCTTAAAAACACATTCTCACGCACAACTCTAGTTCATAATTATTGAACATTCATGATGTGCCAAGCCTCTGTACTGAGTATGTTTTATGACTACCTATCCTGTGTTCCTGCTTTCTCTACACTACTTGCTGGAATTGCATAATTTTTTTTTCATTACTTCATTTTATGGTTCAGGTGCAGTGTTTGTAATAAAACGGCAATACCATTGGGAGAGTTAACTTATTAAACAATGCCAGTCATTTAAATATTCCTGACCTTATCTTAAAAACAGCTGCAGATGAAAGAATAGAGAAGAGAGGATGCATGTGCTAATCTAACCTGAGTCTTTCATGATCGTTCTGACCCCTGGCCTGTTAGAGGAAAGTCAAGGTGATGTTAGTGTATGATTGCTTAGAAATGCCAGCTTGCACCCTCCTCTCTACAGCCTGTTCCAGCTGTAGCTCAATTAAATTCAACAGTTCACAGGTGTCCAGAGAAATGACTTCAACATAAAGCCTCAGTTGTCTTTAGGGCTCTTCACTCTTCAGTGATCTTTAAATTTGAAATAATTCTTCTAACAAACAAATCACATTTACAAATAAAGAAAAAATAAAAGTGATGATTATGAGATTGCAAATAATTATAAAAATATTGTCAATAATCAAAAGGAAAGATTCTGTCAGTACCAGATAGAATTCTAATACATTTAAATCAAATTGGAAAAAAAATATTTTCTTGATTGAAGTGGATGGAGAGTGAGAGAAGGGTACCATATGTATGAAGAAGGTAAAAAAGAAAATGTAATAATTTATATTCCATATTTTTGGTATATTTGAATTATTAGTCTACCCACTCCCCCACACTTTCTGCATTTAATCACTTAGATTGAAGCTCATGCACACATACCCTACCATATCTGGCCAGTGAATGCACCTGTAATCTTAGTCTCAGCCCAGAGAAAGAAAAAGCTGACAGCCAAAGAATTTTTCTTCATTTACAATTACAAACATATTAATTCATTTATAAGGATTTTAGAATCGTTACATATAACTAAAATCTAAAAACAGAGGACACAAATATGTAACCTTTATACTATATGTCTAATTCTTAAGTACATATATCCAGTACATGAAGCAGTTTTTGATAAAGTCTGAATCTGGAGGGTCATTGCTGTATAGGAACTTGAGATATATGAATTGTCAGGAACAAACCAAGATTAAAGTCATTCATTCATTCATTCATTCAGCAAATATTTATCGAGTACCTATTCTATGCTAACCTCTGTCCTAGACTCTGGGGTATGGCAATAAACAAAACAAACTAAAGATCCTGCCTTAAGGAATCTTATGGCAGGTTATAAACATATAAAACAACTTAGGTATCTACCATGTTATATGGCATGCACATAGGAAAAAAATGAAAAGTCAAGTAGAGAAAGGGGGATCTGTAGTTCAAAAGGTGGGGATAAGTATGGGAGGTAGCAAAAAACACTTCATTTATCTCAAAATCTTTATATTTGTACAGTGAATCTTGTATTGAATATAGACTATTTGTATTTACTGAAATCTGAATTAGGAAGTTAAAGTTTTCATTTGGTGATAATGATGGTGTTAATAACTAAACTTAAGCACTTACTATGTGACAAACACTGATAAATTACTTTGCATAAATTACTTCATCGAATATTCACAAAACTCTATAAGATACTACATCAAATTAAAGATCAAGAAAATATGGTTAAGAGACATAAAATAATTCAAGCAATTCTAGATAGTATCAAAACTAAGACTGAATCTGTTTTAGTCCCCAATACATGCCATTATTACTGTATATCCCATGTCTTTCTTGTCTTTTGAAAAATATATTCTGAATGCATGTTTATTTATTTTTCAATTTATACTTTTAAAAAGTAGAAAAGAGTTTCTGGGTGTTTCATGGATTTTTAATAACTCCTTTTTATTATGCAAATATTAGATGCATATTCTAGAAAATATAGTGAAATACAAAGAAAAAGTAGATGAGATCTTGTAGACTTAAAATAATTTTTCATGTTTTCTTTGATGATTAACTTTTTACACCTACCAATATGTCATGAACATTTCCCCATATCATTATATACTTTTCAAGTACATATTTATTTAATGAGTACAGAGCAATTACCCATACATAATACATATGTACATAATACATATGTATTATGTATTATACATAATAAAATAAATATTTTTTAGAACTTTGTGGGAGGCTGAAAAATGGCTTTCAGTTGATATACATGTCTTAATCCCTGAAATCTATAAATATGTTATTTTACATGGCAAGAAGAACTTTGAAGTTTTGATTAAGTTAAGTATCTTGAGATTAGAATATTATCTTCAATTTTCTGAATGGGTTCAATGTAAACATGAGGGTCCTAATAAGGAGGCAGCAAGGTCAGATCAGAAAAGACAATAGAGTCTACTGTCACGCCACCCGCAACGCACCCAATCTCGTCTGATTTCTGAAACTAAGCAGAGTCAAGACTGGTTAGTACTTGGATGGGAGACCACCTAGGAAGACCAGGTGCTGTAAGAAAAAAAAAATCTATATCTATCTATATCTATATAGATCTAGATATAGATCTATATAGATATAGATAGATATAGATTTTTTTTAGATCTATATAGATATAGATATATATATATGAAAAGATAATAGAAAGATAGAAGCAGAGAATAAAGTGATATGGACCATGAGCCAAGGAATGCCCACAGTCTCCAGAAGGTAGAAAAGGCAAGGAAATGGACTCTTTCTTTGAGCTTACAGAAGGAATATAGCCTTTTCAACCGTATTTGGATCTCTGACCTCCATAATTGTATGATAATAAATCTGTGTTGTTTTTAGCCACTAATTTTGTGGTAGTTTGTTATAGCCACAATAAGAAACTAATATGGGTTTTAGTGCTGCTCTAACACATATCTAAAAATGTGAAAATTGCACAGAAATTGGATAATGGTAGAGGCTGGAAGAATTTTGAAGAATATGACTAAAAATGATTTGATTGCCTTAAACAAAATGTTAGCAGATATATAGATGTTAATGACTCTTCTAGCGAGGATTCAAAAAAGAGCGGGATACAGTAGATAATTTTGTATTATCCTAGAGAATACTTAAATCATCACAAAGAGACTGTTGGTAGACATTAAAGGCACTGTTTGTGAGGATTCAGAAGTAATTTAATACGTTATTAAAAAATGGAGGAACAGAGATACTTGTTACTTAAAGGCAGAAACATAGTTAAATTGTGTCCTATAGTTAAGTGAAAAGCACAATTTAAGGCAATGAATTTGGATATTTAGCTGAGGAGATTCCTAAGCAAAGTGTTCAGAGCATAGCCTGCTTTAGGCTTTCTGCTTATAGTAAAATGGGATAAACTGAGACAACAATTATTAAGCAAAAAGGAACTAGGGCTTGATGATTTTAAAAATCATCAGACTATCAAAACTGCAAAGAATGCTAAAATTAAGAGACACACTATCAGAAGAGCATGCCCTGGAGAGAAAACCAAGAGCCAAGTACAAATTTTGCCAATGCCTTGAAAGGATCAAATGCTTAGAGTATTCAGTCACACAGAGGGCTCATTGAAGATACTAGGCTTAGATCCTCTCGGCCATCTCAGTAGAAAACAAAAATATAGATGGGGTTATCTAGGAAAGACCTGTCAGGAGTGTCCTGTTCCTGGGCTGACACTGTGTATAATATCTCAATCAACAATCAATCAATCAGTCAATCAATCAATCAATCAAATAGCTAGTATGTTTGAGATACTTTTTCTTTATTTCTGCATAATGCTCTTCGAAAAGTGGAGAAAAAGAATAATTCCAAAGAAATTAAAAATCATTTGAGGATTTGAATGTTTTTAAAATATGAGAAAAATAGAAAAAATATATAATAATTAAATGATTCACTATATGGTCTAATATTATCATAAGAGTTGAGCAAAAAGGGAAATATATGGAGGTCTTGAGTCTTCCAGCAGGGAGGTATAATTTAAACTGAACTTGTAAGGATGGGAGTTATTTTTATGTTGAGCAGAGTGAGAGACAAGCAATGAGGAAAAAAGAGCTTCAGGGTAAATGTATAAATTGGCTTAAATAAGAGAATATTTAGTATGGGAATTGAGGGAGATTATGTTAGATGGTTGAAGTATGGTCAGAATATATTGAAGATGAAGTTTAGTTTTTCTTTTATGAGATTGGTAGTAGAAAATCATTAAAATGATCCACTTACTGGAGGCTTGACTCAATCATACTTGTGTTTGTTTTGGGATAAAAAACTTATCTTTTATATTTTACAACCCACCATTTTGAGGAAATGAATGTGTAAGTTAGATTTATAAAAATATAAACAGAAGTTTATATATTCTGTTTATAATAACACCAAAACATATTAAATGTATAATTATAATTTTATAATTAATTATAAATACATTTAATTACTTTTATGTTATGCATATTTAGATTTGAGAGAATGTGTATTTGGGCACATAAAACATTAACTGTGTAAGAATTTCAAGTCTGTTTATGAAGGAGTGCAAATAATTATGTTGAAAAGTTTTGTACAGTAAATTAACCATCAAGCCAGTGTCTACCTAGAGGTGGAATGTGTCACAATTGTAGAATTTATTTGCTCTTGTTAAGATCCAATTAATTTTGTTCCTATCATTTTTTAAAAAATCTTTCATTAAATAATGTTTTCCAGAAGATTTATCTTTCCTCAATTATTTTATAATTACTCTGACTTTTTTAAAGAAATAAGTATCTTAGATTCATAGACATTTTAAAGTATTTGAAACCTTACTTGTTAAAGAGGCAGGTAATAAGATCATTAAGCTTTGTTTCCCATTTAGAATGAAAGCATTATTATTGCTTTAAAAATGTACTAATTAAGCTAGCTTCAGTTGGAATTTGAATAATCTGATTTCATGGTCTTTGGTTGTCTGCCTTTTAGCCAACATCTACATAAAATAGAACTAATCATGTCAAGCTTCACCTACTGCTTTTATCTAATATGACTAGTCTACTACGACTTTGTGTGAGTCACACATTCATTCCCCTTCTTATTCTCATCTCTCTCTTTTGTTGATTTGTCCACATGCTCTTATACTTCATGTTCTTCAACACAATCATATTCCCAAAATCAACCTTGTGAAATTACCAGTTTTTGTGTGGTCCTCTAATCAGTATACGCAATATCCTCAGGTATACTGACAAATTTCTAAAAGTTGAGTTGTCTTATGCTTTTAAGTAGTTGAAGGTTCAAGATTGTCAGAAAGTTCCCTCAATCTGCATACATAATCTTCAAATAAAATGCTGTGTAAACAACCAACATATGTAAAAAGTAACACAATGAAATGAAATGAAAAAATTTTCAACTATAACATAGCTAATATTTATTTTCCTCTCTCCACCACTACTGGCTAAAATAAGACAAATTTATTTTTTTTAATTGATGAACTTTAAACGAATACAAGGAAATCTCCAAGTGTTAAAATAAACAAGGAAACCAGAATGAGATTTATAGGGCTAATTTAAAGGATCTGGATATTTGGGGTTATAAATATATTGCCCACATGAATAAATAAATCAGTTCTTGTCCCAGGGCAACTGTCATATGTTTTGGCTCTAAAATTACTTTCCCCATATTAAAAGGATATAAGAAAAAAAAAATTACCCTTCTCGCTGCTCAAGAAGGTATAAAAGATATTCATCCTATTTGACATAAATATAAAGAAACATTTTAATGAAAAAGTCATAACTACAGTTACAAAATTTTTATGACCAAGATGGAATAACAAAACTTAATTTCTCTCCTGCCTGTAACAATTATAAAAAGAAAAAAAAGACGAAAAATGAAAGAATGAGTTTCAGGCAATGAACCCAAGTCACAAATGACAGTAAACACTGACAGAGAGGAAACAAATGACTTGAGCCATTTGGTTGCTCTAGCTTACTGGCTAGAGAGAGTTTCTAGACTGCAGTGCAGAAAAGGAAAAATAGTTGAAGTCTAAGAAGTTGAGAAGACAGATCTGGGAGTCCCAACAGACCAAAGTTGTCAGAGCTCACAGGGCAGAGTATTGAAGAAGAAGGAGAACTAAAGAGAGTAGGGGCTTTGGAGACCTGCCGAAGGTCCCCCTTGATGTTGAAACTGAGCATTGATCAGCAATGCCTGTTAGGAAACTACCCAAGGCCTGGAAAAGACCAACCCAAAAGGAGCAGATATAAAACAATTCCCAGGAATCACAGAGTGCTGGGATTATTTCATGTTCCCACCAGCTTAAAAAAAAAGTGGAGGCGGGTTGGGGGGTGCCTTATAATTCATTTTGCATTGGGTTAAGTAAAAGTTAGAAGGGAACTGCTCCAATTGTAAGATAAAGGCAGTACTCAATTAAAGTAGTTCTTGTCCTGCCTAATAAAGCTTAAAAAGAAAATCTTGAAAAAAATCAAGTCGTTTCCAAGTAACTTAACTGCATCTCGGAACAAAGCACAATAATTTTTATAGGAATGTGAAAACATCTAAGACCCAAAAAAGATAAATTTATAATATCTGACACTTGATCAAATATTACCAGGCATAAAAAAGAAGAAGGAAAATGAGGAAGGAAAATGTTATTCCTAATGAGGAGAAAAATAAATCATTACAAGATAACATAAAAATGACACAGATTTTGTAA
This sequence comes from Pteropus medius, assembly GCF_902729225.1. NCBI lineage: Eukaryota > Metazoa > Chordata > Mammalia > Chiroptera > Pteropodidae > Pteropus > Pteropus medius. The sequence continues at coordinate 11,516,211 of NW_024354499.1, forward strand.
TTAGTATAGAAGGACATTAAAAGTTATTAACTTTATTCCATAATTTAAGAGGGTAGAGGAAAAAAATTAAGTGTATTAAGTAGGACATAGGAGAAATTTTTTAAAAGGCTCTAATTGAACTTCTAGATATGAGAAACAATATCTGATATGAAAAATACACTTGATCATAAGAATGTCAGATTATACATTGCAGGGAAAAAAGGTTAATGAACATGAAAAAACAGCAGAACTAACCAAAACAAAACATATTGAAAGAAAAAAAAACATTAAAAGGATAAAGGGAGCATAAGTGAAATGTTGTACAATCTCAAGTTGCCTATATATATAAAGAAGTCACTGAAGGAGGAGGTGGAAGGTGGGGCAGATAAAATATTTAAAGTAATAGTGAATAAAAAATTGCCCAAATTTTATTAAAACTATAAATTGATCCAAAAATTTCAAAGGCTCCTAAGCACATTCTTGGAGAAGAATTTTACAGAAAAAGCACATGATGTTGAATTCCTTAAAAACAGGGAAAAATAAATAATTTAGAATCAGTTAGAGGAAAACATATAATTTACAAACAGCAAAACAAATATATGAATGACTACAAAGTTCTATTGGAAAAAAAACATGAGTCAGGAGATAGTAAAGCAGTATTTTTGAATTATTGAAAGAAAAAAAGTCAACTTAGCAAAAATGCCTTTTACATTGAAAATATCTTTCAACAGCAAGATAAAGACTTCCTGATATAATAAAAAGTAAAAGAATTTGTCACTAACCTAAATATACTATGGAAATATTACATTCCAGACAAAATAAAAATAATATATTATTACTATCAAATAATAATCTGATAGAAATATGCATCTAACCAAAGGAACTATGAGTACATGTGCACACACACACACACACACACACACATATAAAATCCAAAACACAACAAACAAAAACAAAAAAGCTAAATGGGTGTGTAAATGAAAAAGTAATGTTTTTATCTTGATCTTGAAATCTTTAAAAAAAATATTGTTCAATGTCAAAACTGTATGGCTATAATGTGAAGTTTATTAAAGTGCATGACGACACCAGGAGGGGAAATTGGAATTGCACTGATGTGAGGTAGTTATGTAATACATGAAGCAGGATGTGTTTACTTGAAGGTCAACTGAGATAAGTTATAGTTATACGCCAGGAACTCTAAAACAAACATTAAAAAAATTAGAAAGCATTATAGCTAATGAAGCAACCGAGGAGGTAAAATAAGATTATTAAAATATGCACGATTAATACAATGCATGGCAGAAAAAAAGAAATGGATGAAAATGAACACATGAAACTAACAGAAATAAATAACAACTAGTATATAAAAACCCAAGTGTATCAAAGCCAACTTAAGTGAAAATAGTTTAAACATTCCAATTAAATGTGAGAAATATACTTAAGAAAAAGCTACTTTAAATATAAGGTTGTAGTAATTAGATAAAAGTAAAAAGATTGAAAAAGATAAATCATACTAACACTAATTTTAAAAATGGAGTACTTATTTACATATAAACTGTAATTTTATGGCTAAAAATATCACCAGAGATAAAGAAGAATATTTCTGATTGATAATGGCTTAAGTTATCAAAAAGATAACAATCTTACATGTTTATGTACCTAATAATAGCACTTATAGGTACATGAAGCAAAATTTAATTGAATGAAAAAATTAAATGAAGAAATATACAAATCTATAGTTTTATTTTAGCATTTGATATCACACTGTCAATAATTGATAAAAGTAGACAGAAAATAAGTAAGGTATAGAAGATGAGAACAACATTATAAACTGTAAAACTCAATAAACTCAAAGGATAAATCTATACACAGAATCTTTTCTGATCACAATAGAATTAAATTAGAAAGTAATAACAAAGAGATCTCTGGAAAATCCCCAAGAATATGGAAACTAAATAACATACTTCTAGATAACAACTGGAGAGAAGGAGAAATCAAAAGAGAAATTAAAGTTTATTATGGACTCGATGAAAAAATAACACCAAAACATATTAAATCTGTGAAAACCAAGTAAAACAGGGATTTGTGGGAAATTTGTAGCCATAAAATTCTTTTTAGGATTATATAAGAAAAGTCTAATTAATTTCCTAAATTTCCATATTAAAAATTAAAAAGAAGGATTCGGTGGAGAAGTGACAGACATCTCTAGATCTCTCTTCTTGAAACAACAATAAAATGAACATCTAAAACTCAACAAAAAACACCCAAACTGCACACCAGCACATCTGAGGGTGGGATCTGTGCATAAGAGTTACCACAGGTCAGAATCCCGCCTGTTGGGCAGTGGACTGGGAGAAATAAAGAAGCTGCCTCTCACAGCCGCTGGAGTTCCCTGTAGGAAGAAGGGGAGGGGTGAAGGCGCAGTGACTTCTCTGATCAGCCCTGCCTTGAAGTGCTGGGGCTTGTACACAGCGGACTGGAGGACCCAGTCATCAGAGCAGAAAGCAGAGAAGCAGGGCAGGATCGCAAAGAAACAAAAGCTGATTTTTACCAGGCCCGATTGCAAAACTAAGGTTGAGCCACATCCTTCACCCCACAACCCAAAAGGCCCCTCCTCGCCTTCCCTCTGAGACCAATCACCGCGGAGCCCCAGGGGAATCTGAGCAAACCCTACAGAAATTGCTAGGGATCCAAGAGGCTTAGACACTACCTCTGGAAACCAAAAGAAGAGCGCCTTCTTTGTAGCAGGCTAAAGAGAGACTCTTATTTAATAAATCTTCTTTCTGGAAAAGCGACAGAATACACTTCCATTAATGCCCAGGCAGAGAAACAGTCCATTAAACACCATGAACAATCAAGGTGATATCTCAGAAAGAAAGAGAAAAACCTCCAGAAAATAAACTTACAGAAAATAAACCTCCAGAAAATAAACTTACAGAAAATAAACTTACAGATGTCAGGACTCCCTGAGCATGTGATGATCTGTAGCTGCTGGTTGGGAGGCCGAGGGCTTAGTCCCTTAGTGCATCCTCCAGTTGCTTCTCTGTCTGATCCTGTTTCTGCTCTAGTGTCTGAGAGAATCGATGCATGGCTAGAGGGTCCAAATGGAAAATGTGACTTAAATGACAGAGACGTCAAGATGGTACTTCTGAAAAAATTCAGTGAGATCCAAAACAAATCATATCAACAATTTCAAGAATTAAAAAAACAACTAGATGAGCAGAGCAAGGAGATTGAAACCCTCAAGAAGAACAGAACAGATATTCTGGAGATGAAGAACACACTGTAAGAGTAGAAAAATAAAATAGCAAGCCTGAGAAATAGAGTCGAACAAATGGAGGAAAGGATCGGAGATATCAAAGACAGAAATCTAGAAATAAATCAGAAGGAAGAAGAGAGAAACCGAAGAATGAAAAATAATGAAAGAGAAATACAAGAACTAGCCGATACCAGAAGGAGAGGAAATATAAGAATAATAGGTATTATTGAAGGCAAGAAAAAGGAGCAGGGACTAGAAAGCATTTTCAGACAAATAGTGGATGAGAATTTCCCAAATCTAATGAATGAGCTGGAGCTTGAAATTCAAGAAATCAGCAGAACACCCAATTATCTGAACCCAAAAAGGCCTTCACCAAGACAAATTGTATTAAAGTTATCAAAAATCAATGACAAAAATAGAATTCTCAAGGCAGCCAGGGAGAAGAAAACGGTAACATATAAAGGAAAACCCACTAGATTATCATCAGACTTCTCAGCACAGACCTTACAAGCTAGAAAGGAATGGAATAAAATATTTAAACTATTAAGTGAAATAAACTACCAGCTTAGAATAATGTATCCAACTAAGCTCTCTTTTAGATATGAAGGAGAAATCAAGACCTTACCAGACATACAAAAATTGAGGGAATTCTCCACTATGAGGCCTGCACTATAGGAAATACTGAAAGGGGTCAGCTCACCTAAAACAAAATAAGAGCAACAAAAATACATAATTAGGAGTAAAGTGACTGTCAGGCAAATAGACGCAGAGGAGTGCAACCTTTATTAAGAGCAGAGCATTATAGCTTAAATAATAAGTGAATTGTTATAACATGATAGTAACGAATGTTCAGCATACATAGGGACAAATTCAGACAACAATGACTGAAAAGGGGAGGATTCAAAGATCCAAATTCACAAAAGGGAATGGAGATAAGGCACGTGCAGAAGAAAATAGATGACTGTATATATATAACTATCCCTTACATATTAGTAATGGTAACCACACACCAAAGATTCAGAACTGAAATATATAACACGAAACAAGAAGAACCAGAGGCAAAACTCACCAAAGCCAACCAAAATAAAGAAAACACAAACACAAGGACAAAAAAGCAATGGAAACACCAAGCTATCAGAAAGCAAAAGATAAAATGGCTATAAGAAGACTTCATATTTCAATAATCACCCTAAATGTAAATGGACTGAACTCAGCAATAAAAAGGCACAGAGTTGCAGAATAGATCAAAAAACAAAACCCACCCATATGCTGCCTCCAGGAGACACATCTCAGCTTCAAAGACAAATATAGACTCAAAGAGAAAGGGTGGAAAATGATATTTCAAGCAAATGGCATTCAGAGAAAAGTGGGAGTAACGGGACTAATATCAAACGACATAGACTTCAAAATAAAAAAGGTAAAGAAAGATACTGAGGGACACTTCATAATGATAAAGAGAATCATGCACCAAGAAGATATAACAATTATTAATATCTATGCTCCCAATCAGGGAGACCCGAAATATGTAAAGCAATTACCAACAGAACTAAAAGGCGACCTAAATACCCCATTGTCAGATATGGACAGATCATCCAAACAGAAAATCAATAAAGAAATAACATCCTTAAAATACTCTTTAGTCCAACAGAAATAATTAACATTTACTGAGCCTTCCATACCAAAACAGCTGCTTATACATTCTTCTCTAGTGTACATGGAACATTCTCAAGAATCGGCCACATCCTGGGACACAGAGATAGCCTCAACAAATATTGTCTGATCATAATGCTTTGAAGCTAGAAATCAACTGCAGGAAGAAATCAGGAAGAAGCACAAATACATGGAGAATAAACAACATGCTACTGAAGAATAACTGGGTCAGAGAAGAAATACTAAGAGAGATCTAGAGATACATAGAAACTAATGATTGATAATGATAATGATAATGATAATGATAGTACAATATATCAAAACTTTTGGGACATGGCAAAAGCAGTCACAAGAGCAAAGTTCATATCATTGCAGGCCTCCCTCCAAAAACAAGAATGAGCCCAAATAAATAACCTAATGCTTCATCTTAAAAAAACTAGAAAAGGAAGAACAGATGAAGCCTAAAGTCAGCAGAAGAAAAGAAATTGTCAAAATTAGAGCAGAATAAATGAAATTGAAAACAAAAGAACAATAGAAAAAAATAAATGCAACAAATAGCTGGTTCTTTGAGAAGGTTAATAAAATTGACAAAGTCCTGGCTAGACTCATTAAAGAAAAAAGAGAAAGGACACAAATAAAATCAGAGATGAAAGAGAGGAAATTACGACTGGTATCGCAGAAATACAAAGGATTATACAAGGATACTATGAAAAAGTATATAACACCAAATTTAATAACCTAGAAGAAATGGACCAGTATTTAGAAAAATACAACCTTCCTAGACTGAATCAAGAAGAATTGGAAAATCTAAATAGACCGATCAGCAGTATGAAAATTGAAACAATCATCAAAACCCTACTAAAAAGTAAAAGTCCAGGACCAGATGACTTCACTAGTGAATTCTACCTAACATTCAAAGAATATTTAATACCTATTCTTCTCAAACTCTTCCAAAAAATCAAAGAGGAGGCAATACTTCCTAACTCATTGTATGAGGCCAATATTACTCTGATGCCAAAACCTGGTAAGGATAACACACACAAAAAAACTACAGACTAATATCTCTCATGAATACAGATGCAAAAATCCTAAATAAGATACTAGCGAACTGAATACAACAACCATTAAAAAGATTATACGCCATGATCGAGTTGGCTTCATCCCAGGGGCACAGGGATGGTTCAACATACGCAAATCGATTAATGTGATACACCACATAAACAAATTAAAAAATAAGAATCATATAATCATATCAATAGATGCCTAGAAAGCCTTTGACAAGATACAGCATCCATTTATGATCAAAACACTTAACAAAATTGGTATCGAAGGAAAGCACCTTAACATAATAAAGGCCATCTATGACAAACTCTCAGCCAACGTTATACTTAATGGTGAAAAACTAAAAACTTTCCCTCTAAGATCTGGAACAAGGCAAGGCTGTCTACTATCGCTACTCTTATTCAATATAATATTGGAGGCCCTAGCAAGTGCAATCAAAGAGTAAGATATAAAAGGCATCAAAATAGGAAACGAAGAAGTCAAATTGTCACTATTTGCGGATGACATGATTCTTTATATAGAAAACCCTAAAGAATCCATAAGAACACTACTAGAAACAATAAGCAAATACAGTAAAGTATCTGGATACAAAATCAATGTTGAAAAATCCATAGCTTCCTATATTCTAACAATGAAGTGTCAGAAAAAAGAAGTTGAAAAAATAATTCCTTTCTCAATTGCAACAAAAAGAATAAAATACCTAAGAATAAATCTAATGAAACATGTGAGGGACCTATATAATGAAAACTACAAGACTCTATTAAAAGAAATCAAAGAAGATACAAAGAAATGGAAAGATATTCCGTGTTCTTGGATCGGAAGAATCAACATAATTAAAATGACCATATTACCTAAAGCATTATACAAATTTAATGCAATGCACATCAAAATCCCCTTTGCATTTTTTAAAGAAATAGAACAAAAAATTATCAGATATGTATGGAAGCACAAAAGACCCTGAATTGCCAAAGCCATCCTGAGAAAAAAAGAATGAGGCTGGAGGCATCACTCTGCCTTACTTCAAATTATACTACAAAGTGACAGTAATCAAAATGGCATGGTATTGGCAGGAAAACAGACACACACACAAATGAAACAGAATCGAGAGTCTGGAGGTAAACCTATATTTATATGAGCAAATAATTTTTGACATAAAAGCCAAAAATATACAGTGGAGAAAGGAAAGCTTCTTCAATAAATGATGCTGGGAAAACTGGAAAGTCACCTGCAAAAGAATGAAACTAGACTGTTGTCTATCGTCATGCACCAAATTAATTCAGAATGGATTAAGGACCTGAATAGAAGACTGGAATCAATAAAATAGAAGAAAACATAGGAACTAAACTTAAGGACTTTGAACTTAAAGAGGATTTTATGAATTTGACCTCAAAGGAAGTAACAGCAAAAATAAATGAATGGGACTACATCAAAATAAAAAGCTTCTGCTCAGCAAAAGAAATTGTCAACAAGGTAAAGAGACAACCATCTCAATGTATTTGCAAGCAACACCCCCAATAAGGGCCTAATATCCAAAATATACAAAGAACTCATACGACTCAATAACAACAAAAAAACAAATGATCTAATCAAAAATGGACAGAGGATCTAAACAGACACTTCTCCCTAAAGGATGTGCAAATGGCCAACAAATATTTGAAAAGATGCTCAACATCGCTAGCTATTATTAGGGAAATGCAAATCAAAACCACAATGAGTTACCATGTCACACCTGTTAGAATAGCTATAATCTATAGGACAAGCAATTACAAATGTTGGAGAGGATGTGAAAAAATAGGAACCCTCATACACTGCTGGTGGGACTGCAAATTGGCACAGCCACTATAGAAAACAGTATGGAGTTTCTTCAAAAAACTAAAAATTGATCTACCATATGATCCAGCAATCCCACTGCTGGGTATTTACCTCAAAGACTTGAAAATCCACATCCAAAAAGATATTTACACACTGATGTTCATAGCAGCATTATTCACAGTGGCCAGGACATGGAAGCAACTGAAGTGCCCTATGACAGATGATTAGCTAAAGAAGCTATGGTACATATATATAATGGAATATTACTCAGCCATAAGAAGAGACGAAATACTGCCATTTGTGACAACACGGATAGACCTCAAGATAATCATGCTAAGCGAAATAAGCCAGACAGAAAAAGTTGAAAATCACATGATATCACTTATACATGAGATATAAACCTAAAAGCAACAAATGAGCAGAACAAACAAACAGAGACTCATGGACATAGACTATAGACTAGAGGTTACCAGAGGACTATAGAGTAGTGGTTACTAGCGGGGTGGGGGAGGAGCAGGGGAGGTAGACGGGTTAAAGATGGTCAAATATAGGGGGAGGGTGAAGGGGGTAAAGGGGATCAAATATATGGTACCTGAAGGAAACTGGACTTTAGGTGGTAAACACACAATAGAATATACAGATGTCAAATGATAGTGTACACCTGAAAATTATGCTTGTATTAACCAATGTTACTCCAATAAACTTAATATAAAAAATTAAAAAGAAAAAAATTAAACACAAGATGAGCAAAAGAAATGAAAAATAAATAAGATTATGAATTAATAAAATGAAAAACATAAGATAATAAAGGAAATCAAATCAGCCAAAAGTCATTTTTTTCAGATTAGTAAGACTAGAAAGATTCATCAGACAGAGATAGTGAAATTAAGAAACTACCAATATGAGAAATGAGAGATAAAAGTGAATATTATGAATAGTTTTACGATAATAAATTGAAGAGTTTTAGTTGAAAAAACACCTAGAAAGAAACAAACTGCCAAAACTCACTCAATGATAAATAAGTAACCTAAACATCTTGTACATATTAAATAAAATAATTTGTAGTTAAACAATTTTCTAGGAAGAAAATTCTAGACTCAGATGGCTTCATTTTTTATATCAAAAAATTAAAGAAGAAAAATACTAGTATGTAAATCCTAAAATATTAATTGTTGGTTCACAAAGTTGAGAGCTTCCCTGAGTAAATCTGAAACTGGCCTCTGAGTCTATGGCTATGCTACCCTGAACAAGCCCGATCCTGTCTGATCTCGGAAGCTAAGCAGGGTTAGGCCTGGTTAGTACTTGGATGGGAGACCATCTAAGAAGATCAGGTGCTGTAGGCGTAAAAAATAAAAAAATAAGGGATTGTAAGCTAACAAGGTCCTTGCAATCTGTGAGGTCAACCAAGGGTTGCCTCATCTCAAGAACAAACAAAAAAACCAAACAAAAAAACAAAATTGGCCTCTGAATGTGGAGGGCAATGAGAGACTGAAGAAAGAGGCAAATCATTTCAGATTGGTAGCTGGCAGGTGTGATAAGCAAGGTTGCTTACATACAACATGTGTCTTGGGCATCTAAAAGATGAATGGATCTCCATATTTGCCCCCTAGGACTCTAAATATTGATACAAAGGCCTTAACTAGGTTCAGTCATGTATGTCATCCAGATGGTCTCAACAAGGCATTGCTCTCTCAAAGCTGCATCCTTGAAAACGACTTTGCTCTGGGGAGGTGGGAAGAAATACAATCCAAGGACAGGGGAGGGAGTGAGGAGCCTCTCATTACCTGAGTCCAGCTCCTAGGTCAGCTATTGGTCACGTCCTCTCAATGACCTTCCCCATCACTAATCTACTAAAATACAAATACAAAAGTACTAAACTTTAAAAAATGTGTAGTTGATGCTGCACAGAGCCTCCACTAATAGGCATAGTAAGTATGAAATACTTTAGTATATTAAAAGATCTCAAATATTTATCAAATAAATAATATGATTAATAGAGATCATCTCACATGTCTAAATGTGCATTGTCATTGTTGAAATTTATTGAGTTTAATAATTTCATTTTGTCGCCAAAGGATCTCATTAAAACATGCCTGCAAATGGAAAGATAAAGTATACTTGTTAATAAGTTAATCTACATTAATCAAATTATCTGTATGAGCAAGGTACATATTTTTAAATAATTATACTTTACTGCAATTTTAATTGAAGAATTTTAATGGATTCCTTTCTTCTAAGATAGATGGAAAAGGAATCCCAAGTAAACTGGAGAATTGGTATAAATTCCTGAAAAGGTATCCATATTGGATAGTAAGATTTTATCTTTGAAATCAAGAGGAAGAAACAAGAAAATTATAATTGAGTTGCACATTTATTTCCAAAATATTAAATGACTTGTTTACTCCAATCTTTACTTTCTTGTAAGTCTATAGGCAAAGGACACCATGGTAAATGTTACTAGACATTTCTTTGTGGTAAAATGAGTGGTGACATCTAGTTGATTCACAGGATGAAATCCATCTGTCAGGGTTTGAATTTTAGTTTTATCTAGTCTTTTGTCCTTGGACAAAAATTTTTCTGAGCCCTTATAATTACATCAATAAAATCAGGTTAGAAAAAGAGGTTACCTTAAGGCAGATTACAAGGATTTTTAAAAATTGTATAGAGGACTCAGAAGAGTTCCTGCTATATCTAAACAATAAATATTAGTTGTGATCATTGGCTTCATGGGAGTAAAGTATATTTGTATGTTGATTGAAGCTTTGAGTCTATTCTTTGTTCCTGTTGATCACTAGTCTACTAGTTTCTTCCAGTTAAATTAGTAATATCAAAGAATTAGGATCAAGGGCTAGCATTCCTAATTAACTTTTAGAAATAATCATTCAAAAAGTAAATATTCTTGAAATTTTTAAAGAAATTCGAATATAGACTTCATATGCATCTTGATTGTTAAAATAATATGGGTTTCTTAAAGGTATTAATACTCTTTTAGCTGAATTCCATCAAAATCAGAAGTTTATTATAATTTTTGGCAGATGTGAATCAGACATAGGTAAAAATCAAAAGAAACATTTGCTCAAGAGGTTTACAAATTTATTTGATTCATAAGCAGCAGACAGTGCAGCCTTTTTTTTAATTAAGAAAATCTAGGTTAACAAATATATTTACACATATGATTTAATGTAACTTTATTTAGGGATTATATAGTATACTCAATATACTTTATTATTATGTAATTCTTTTTAATTACCTACAAATTCCTTTGGGGAGATTTTACTGTTTTATGTTGCCAATGCAACTGGGGATATATAACTTGCAATAAATATTAAGTCAATTCTAAAATGTCTGTGTTATTGGGACTGCTTTCTTTTTATTAAACAGGCTTTTAAATGATATTAGGCTATTTACTTAAAAAGCAATGAGTAGCCAAAATAGAGTAAATGGTGTTGGACTGTCCTTCTACTCAAAAAAACTAAACAACTCAAAAAATATGAAATGATTGTTTTTAGGTAATGTATACCAGGAAGCACAGTCTATGATGCCTAAGATGATAAGGCAAACAAATTAAGTTCCCTGTTATTATACCAGTTCCTAGAATAACATTTTTATCAAGACCATGGAGAAGCATGTATGGCGATCTTGCTGAGTTCAGGAGACAGACAGAGGAAGGTTGAAGTGAGTAGATTTTACAGGGCAGACTATCATCAAGGCTTCAGAAATCTGCTTAGAGTTCCCGAGGGGCTTTTATTTGAATACTAAGGTGTACATGTTTGGGGTCAACTGCATAGGGCCAGGCAAATAATTGTAGGGGAAAGAACCACTACCAGGGAGCTGTGAACTGACCAATTTTCAGAGCTCACTAGTTTACATTTCCACTGAGGGGATATAACAGTTGATTGCTCCACATCTTTTACAACATCTGTTATTTTGATAACTTAAAAAAAAAAGATGCTTGTTTGATGAGCACGATATAGAGATTGTGCTGTCAGCCAGAGTGGAAAGATGCCATTGAACATTTGTGGCATTCAGTAGCATCTCCAGAAAAGTCATGCCTTAATAGATAGAATTAAAATATATATACTTTAAAAGTTTATTGTAGACATATTGAAGGATTTTTTAAAAAATGAACATAATGTAGTAAGAAATGGAAATTATTAAAAAGAAACTAATGGAGCATGTAGATCTAAAAACAATGCAAAAAAGACACAGGAAAAAAAGTCAAAAATGAAATACAAGAAATTTAAAAGTTTGGTATGGGGAGAAAATAAAGAATAGCAATAAGTAATCTAACATTCATAGTCTTGGAATTCCAGTGAGGAAAAATATGGAAAGGAAGAAAAACACTGAAAAGTATGTTAACACACACACAATTTTCTATAAAAGGTAATGTTTTGTATTTAAATGCATTTTTATATAACAAAGAGTCTGGAAGGAAGCAATCATGTACAAACTACCAAGGAAATTCAGCTGAACACTCATGTTAGGTTTTGATTTAGAAATTAAGAGAACGTTTGTGATTTTAAACATAATTTCAATATAGAGATGGTAACTAAACATTAGAATGAAGATTGGAAGGTTAAATTATTCTTTTTAACAATGTATTTACTGCAATTTGATTAAATGTGAATATGTACAAAGTAATACAATACATACCCACATAATTAACCTAATTCAATAAACATTAAAATTTATAGAACTTTGTAATATCTTCCATTGTTTAGATTGCTTCCTTGCATACTAGGTGTAATTCGTAGCATGACATCTTAACCACTCCTGTGCTTTAGTTTATAATCTTGTGACACAAAATTAAAAGAAAACCAGTCTTTTATAAATGATTTTAAACTGTTGCAAGGTAAATATATTGTATATATTTTTGTGAATCTTTTTCCATTCAGATATATTCTATTCAAATATATAAAAAATGTACCAAAATTGGCATGTGTGTCTCTAGTTTATTAATGTTAATTGTAACCATAGTTAATTATTAAAATTAAATATACCACATCCATTATTAATTCTTTTTTTGCTTGATATTTTTGTTGTTTCTGGTTTTTTAATATTAAAAGTTTTTTTGTAAATGTCAGCTTGTGCACATGTATGAAATTTTCTTTAGGCTATGTATTTAGATTATTGTGTCCTGGTACGTACAAATTTTCACATTTGCTAGTATTTGCTATACATTTTCACATTTGCAGTTCTTCCCAATTTTAGGTAGTATTGACTGTACCAATTTCTATTTCCTCTAGTCAAGTATAGTAGTTATGTTGTGGTACACCTCATGACAATTCTTATAATTTTTACAATTAAAAAAATTTGATAAGCATAAAAAAAGTATCATTTTATGTTTTCTAGTTGACAATTAATGTTTAATAGTGAAGGTGATCATCTTTACCAATATTTATTGGCAATTCAATTACCCTCTTTTGTGGTTTATCTGTTTTTTCTTTTGCACATTTCTTATGCTCTTTGTTTTTAAATTGTTGCTTTCAGTTTTTATTTATATATTATATTTTATATTAACATTGGTTAAATTTATTGTAATTATCTTTCTTAGAACATAATTGTATTTTAATTTTTTCAGTTATCAAGTTTTTATTTTGTAGTCAATTTAACAATACTTACATTATAGTTTTAGTATTTTGTGTCAAGAAATCCTTTTATTTCCAGAAGTTATCTCTCTCTCTGTTTTTTAATTAATTAATTAATTAATTATTTATGGTGACATTGGTTAATGAAATCCAATGTTTCAGCTGTACACTTTAACAGTAAGGCATATATATATTTACACTGTGTACTCGCCTCCCATAGTTAGATTTCTTTCTGTCACCACATATTTGACCCCCTTTACCCTGTCTACCTCCCCACTCCCACCGTTTCATGTTTTATTCTAAAAGTTTTGTTTCCTTGTCATAGCTAACATTTAATTTACCTGTAATTGAATTGTCTACATGATGTGACAATTTGAGTATTTTGTGTCAAAAATCTTCTTTATAGAAGATATTAATATATTATTACATGTTTTATTCTAAGAGTTTCAAGTTTCTTTGCCATAGCTAATATTTAATTCACCTGTAATTGAATTGTTTACATGGTGTGAGGTAAGAATCAATTATATTATATTATCCCAGTAGCTTTTATTAAATTTTTCATTCTTCAAACAATGGTCTGCAATGTCAGATACATGAACATTTGTGTCTTTTTCTGAGATCTTTATTATAATACTTTAGTTCATTTGTTTGGCTGAGCATCACTTTTCCTTTGCAGGCCATTCTAAGTTAACATTTATCTGGGGATATCCATGACTACACAAAGATAAATGGATATCTATGTGAGAACAGGTGAATGCTTCTTAATCCTCAAATGACACCTTTTTGAACCAAGAGCTCATTTTAGGATAGTTTGGTGACTGTTGTCTCCCTTTGACAATATGATAATTTTTCCATCCAATCTTTTCACTGAGAATTTCATTGGATGGGTTCAAGTTTTAGATAGATGTATAAATTCTCCTGATGTCTGAGCAACCACTAAAATATGATCTTAGTTATCAGTGTCTGCATAGGAACCAGAATAGCTTCAAATCTATTTTGATTTACTGCTGGCTTATAGCTCCCTTTCTAATCTGTGACCACTGAGATTTCTTACTTTCTTGAGCAGTAAACTGTGACTTAAACAATAACAATAACAAACAAACAAATAAAGTAAAACCAAATAGACTAACTAAACAAATAAAAAAACCCAAATGTCTGCTATAATGCATTCAGTATTCATGGATGTTATGTATTGGGATATATTTTTTTTTTTTTCAGGGCATTTTATACACTACAATGCCAAAATTGAAAGTCCAGACAAGTATTTCTAAAAGTTTTGACATAAAAGAACAGAAAAGAAGCAGTTGCTGAACAGCATTTTCTCCACACAATATATCTTTATTTTTTATAATGGAGCAGAAATTTTTTTAGATAAAGATGTGCTCCTTAGTTCTCGATATTTTCACACTCTCCCCATTTTTTTATACCCTGTATGTCTCTCTAATTTATGTTATCTTTCAGATGCCCATAGACATCAAACCTTGCAATACCTGATTTAGATATTTTATTCTCTTTTTTATATTTATCTCACTCTCAAGTTTGAAGAGTACTCTACTTGATGATGGAAACAGAAGAAAAATTAAAGTAGGATAAACTCCTTTTTCTTTGACTTTTATTATAATAACATCTGCCTCAAACATGTTACACTCCCTTTTCTATTTACCCACCTCCACAAATATTGCCTGAAGAACCATCTTTCTTATTCTCACAGGCCACAGCTTATTTTGAGCTCAGATCATCCTGACCTTCTTTTATATTTTCGTCACATTCTTGTATTCTTTTTTGGTTATACGGTATCTCTTCTACCCTCTTATAATTAAAAAAGGAAAGAAGGAGAGAGAGAGGGAAGGAAGGAAGGAAGGA
>NW_024354499.1:11532639-11540148 GCF_902729225.1 Pteropus medius
TTTTTTTTTTTTTTCCTTTCTTTCTTTCCTATTTAGACTTTACACCATTAAATTTTAATGCTCAGGGTTAAAGTCACCAGGTGAGTGGTAGCAAATATTTATGACTTTTAATGCTAAAGAGTGAAGCTTTTCACAGTTTATTAGCTGAGTTAAATAAACCATGCTTTTTCACTCAATAGTTTAAGAAAGAGATTGAAAATATAATAAATTTTTAAATTACATATGTTCAAGAATATTCTAATTTAGTTGGAGTGATAGGAAACTCTTACTTTAAATAATACCTCTGAATACCCCTTACAAAGCAATGTATATCTTAATTTTTCTTGGCTATAACATATTTCACTAAAAAGATATGAACAACATAACTAAATAAAGTATATAGTTAAACTAACACCTGTCCTTCACTTTCCAATTAACTCTTGACTGAAAGTTTCAGCTTAGAGGTACGTAGTTGCCCAAAGTAATAGATGAAGAACCATGGAACAGCTACCTAGTGAAATAGCTATTGTCTTTATCTAAGATGAGCACTCTGAGGTAGGAAAAAGCAGAATAAACCAAGTCATGCACCTCCTCTTCTTGTAACCGCTGCCAGTGCTCGCAACTTGAAGTAGCCAGATTTTACGGTTGCTTAGGGACATGTAAGTTCATTATGGTCATCTCTCTCCCTCTCTGTCTATATGTAATGCTACAAATTCTACCTCATAAATCAAACTCAAATTTCCTCAATTTCGTTTATCATGTAGTCATTATCAGAACAAGATGTTTTTTTTTTTTCAAGGAAATACTACAAATGCCTAAATATTCTGTTGGTCTCTAGTCTTGTTCCTCTTCCATTCCTCTCTCCACATTTTAGCAAGAGTGACCTATTTTAGAAATACAACAGATCATTTAAAAATAAAGCTATCTTAATGCTTTATTTTTATTTTTTAAATTAATTAAGTAATTCATTTTATTGTGGTGACATTGGTTAATAAAATCCAGTAAGTTTCAGGTGTACAATTCAACAGTAAGGCATATATATATTGCATTGTGTGTTCACCGCCAAATGCTTTAAATAAAGCCTGGATACATTCTTGGGGCCTGTAGGGACCTGAAGATCCAGCCTTTTTATTACTCACGGGGCATCAGCTCCCCTGACGCCCATCAAGTGCTTCAGTCACATGGCCACTATTCCCATTCCTAGTTTTAAAGTAGGCCATACTCTCACATTCTTTCTGCCTTTCCACAAAATTTTCTTTGATTTGGAAAGTTGCCCAGCATTTTAGCATCTTACCTTTCTATCTTCCTCATATCTGGCTTACCTAGGCTGGCTCTTTCTCATTTCTCAGTTTTTAGTTTAGAGGTTGCTCCATCCAAGTGTTATTTCTGGATTTTCGCAACAAGAAGGCAGCAACAATTTTCTCTAAAAGCCCAATAGTAAATATTTTACTTTTGCAGATTATATAAGTAAATATTTTACTTATATGTAAAATATAGTACAAATAATAGTAAATATTTTAGTTTTGCAGATCATATAAGATCTCTGTCACATATTCTTTTTTTCTTGTTGTTTTGTTTTAGTTACAATCCTTTAAAATGTTAAAGTATTCTTAACAATCAGACCATCCCAAAACAGGCAGAATTTGTAACACTGTAATTTGCCAGCCACTGCTCTGGATACTTCTTCATATGTTCCCAAAAGCACCTTACTCTTTCCTTAAAATAACACTTACCAACATTGTAATTACTAAAAACTTTTCATTTTTAAGTGATTTTAAATTTACAGAAGAGTTTAGTACCCATATATCCTTTACCAAAATTTTCCTTATATTAACATATAACCATGGTACATTTATTAAAACTAAAAGTTTTTAATTGGCACAACACTGGTAACTGAATATTAAAAGTTATTTGGATTTTGCCACTAAGTAGTTTTCTCAGTTGTTTTATATATATATATATATAAACAACTGAGAAAACTACTTATATATATATATATATATATATATATATATATATGGCTTTCTCCCTCCTCTGATGTTTGATCATAATTAGATTGTGGTTATGGATTTTGAGGAAGAATATCATAAATACCAATTTCCCTCCTCCTTACCTCCTATCAGGAGGTATATGACATTGATATGGCATATTTCTAATGATATTAGCCTTGATTACTTGGTTAAGGTTTCTTTTGCCAAATTTATCTTCCTTTCTTACTTATCTCTCTTATATTAATCTTTTGCTAATCTATTCCTGTCCTTAATACAAAAACACCTATTTCTAACAGACATCACAACTGGATGTTACAAAAACAACTTATGTTAAAATTGAACATATACAAATCCCACCTCCTGTATATATTGGCATTTATTATTTTTTAAACTATTTTCTTTTTTGTAGTTAATATTATACAAAGATTAAGAAGAGCTTCTGACTATTAATCTTTGGGGGATATGATTCATACTTGGAGGGATATTTTTATAAACTATATCAAATGTACCATAAAAAAGAGGGACTTCATCCTGAATATCTTCTGAAATTTATATGTGACTATGGGAATGGAAGCTATGAGTCGAACTTAACTACTCTGCATCAGAACAGATGAGTGATTAGAAGAAACACCTAGAGGAAACATAGAAAAGAGAAGAACCTCCAATTAGACTGGAAATTCTATGGGGGTAAATATTATGGACAAAAATAAAATGAATTAGAGTTCATCCAAGTAGATGCTTTAAGAGAGTTTGTTTGTTTTTATTAGGAGTGTGTGATATATCTCCTTGGTCTTCAGTAAACCCTGCATTTCTCAGTAATAATTATGCAGAAGTGTATCCTTTAGAGAAAAAATTAAGAAATGCTGAATTATGTGTTCAAATAAGTGGTAGGAGAAAATAAAACATCTCACAAAGAATCAAAAATAAATACATAAATAAAATAAAGAATAAAGGGATAGATGACTTCTCAGTTACATAATATTAAAATATACTCAATCTAATAGACCCAAAACCTAAAATTCGATTCCTTTCCTTCTGCCAGTTCATCTTCCCTATCCATCAAGATCACTGATAAATCATCATAAATGTTCAATCTATCCCACAGACACAGTCTGTAAAATCTCATCATCTCTTCACCTAAGCTATCGTGACATCCTATTGTGGCCCATTTGGTATTGGGTACCAAGTAGGTAACTAACATCAGGCACAGTAAATAGTGACACGCAGAAAGTGTCATGTCACACCAAGGAGGACCAATTACCATCTTGAATCTCAAGTAGAAGCAGGTTTTTATCAGGGTAGCTTAAACCTCCTCTCCACACTTGTCACAGCATATATAATGTGGTGGTATAGAGTACTTGAGGAACAGAAAGAACACAGGCATACGACACTGAAGTTGTATGCATAGGGGAAAAAATTGCAAGTATATTATTAAGTAAAAAATGCCAATAGCATTTTGTTGATTGTATGTAGAATTAAAATCATTTTTAGAAATTAATAATTAAAAACATTGTCCTTAAGCATAATACTTATAACAAGTATAAATGATTATGCATCTGTTTTGTGCCAATTATTTAATACCCAGAGCTTAACATCTACTGTTTCCTATAATTTTTACAAAATTTTATAAAATCACTGTTTTGTGTATATTTCATGTATAAAAAAAACCCAAAAAACAAAAAACAAAAAATGGGTTAAATAATTTGCCTAAGGTCTTACAACTGGCATTTTTCTAGACCCAGAATTTGAACCTAGGCCTATCAGACTGTAAGGTTTATGCTATACCACTTCTCATAAAGTGAGACAAAGTCTAAAAACTTTTAATCAATATACCTTATACAAATTTGCCTTACCAAACTTATGTTTGAATGAGTAAACTTCATTCACTGACATTCTTTTTTTCTTTTTTAAATGTATTTTTAAATTTTTTAATTACAATTGGCATACAATATTGTATTAGTTACAGGTGTACAATGCAGTGATTAGATATTTATATAACTTATGAAGTGATCACTGGGAAAAATCTAGTACCCATCTGACACCATAATTGTAATTATAATATCATTGACTATATTCTTTATGCTATACTTTAAAACCCATAACTATTTTGTAACTACAAATTAGTATTTCTCGGTCCCTATCCCTTTTTCAGCCACCCCCAATACTCCTCCCATCTGGCAACCATCAAAATGTTCTCTGTATCTATGAGTTTGTTTCTGTTTTGTTTGTTCATTTATTTTGTTCTTTACATTCCACATGTAAGTGAAATTATATGGCATTTTTCTTTCTCTGTGTGACATACTCCACTCAGCACAATACCCTCTAGGTTTATCCATGTTGTTGCATATGGCAAGATTTCATTCTTTTTTTTATAGCTGAATAATATTCCATTGGATATATGTACTGCTTCTTCTTTATCCTCTCATCAGTTAATAGATACCCAGATTGTCTCTGTGTCTTGGCTATTGTAAACAATGCTGCAATAAATATATGGATGCACAGGTTCTTTTAAAGTAGTATTTTGGGTTTCTTCAGATAAATATCCAGAAGTGGGATTAACGGATCCAATTTTGTCTCTTGTTATAGCCTTTGTTTTAAAGTCTATTTTGTCTGGAATAAGCATTGCTACCTCAGCTTTTTGTTTGTTTGTTTCCATTTTAATGAAATATTTTTTCCCATCCCTTTACTTTCAATCTGTGTGTATCATTTGATCCGAAGTGAGTCTCTTATAGGCAACATATGTAAGGGTCTTGTTTTCTTATCCATTCAGCAAATCTTATGTCTTTTAATTGGAGCATTTAATATATTTACGTTTAAACTAATTGTTGACATATATGTAATTATTACCATTTTATTATTCATATTTTTTAAATTTTTTTCTTCATCTTAAAAAAGTCTCTCTAACATTTCTTATAATACTAATTTAGTGGTGATGAACTTCTTTAGCTTTTTCTTGTCTGGGAAGGTCTTTATCTGTTCTTCAACTCTAAATGATAGCTTTTCTGGGTAGAGTAATCTTGGTTGTAGGTCCTTGTTTTTCCTCATTTTTAGTATTTTATATCAAGCCCTTCTGGCCTACAAAGTTTCTATTGAGAAATCAGCTGACAGTCATATGAGAGCTTCCTTATAGGTAATTAATTGCTTTTTTCTTGCTGCTTTTAAGATTCTCTGTTTGTATTTAACCTTTGGCATTTTAATTATGATGTATCTTGGTATAAGCCTCTTTAGGTTTACCTTGTTTGGGACTCTCAGTGCTTTCTGGGCTTGTATGTCTATTTCCTTTGCCAGATTAGAGAAGCTTTCTGTCATTATTTCTTTAAATAGGTTTTCAATTCCTTACCGTCTCTCTTTTTCTTCTGGTACCCTGATAATGTGAATGTTGTTATGCTTGATATCCCAGAGGCCCCTTAAACTATCCTCATTATTTTTTGTAATTCTTTTTTTCTTTTTGCTGTTCTGATTGGGAGTTTTCTGCTACCTTAGCATCCAAATTACTGCTTCAAACTTCTGCTTCATCTAATCTACTATTGATTCCCTCAAATGTATTTTTTATTTTAGTTATTGTATTCTTCGTTTCTGACTGGTTCTTTTTTGTTTTATATCTCCATTTTTATGTTTGCAGTCTCTTTTTTAATATCTCACTGAGTTCATCTACTTTTCCCTTATGTTTATTGAACATCTTTGTAACCAGTGTTTTGAACTCTGCATCTGGTAGGTTGCTTTTCTCCATTTTGTTTAGCTCTTTTTCTGAAGCTTTGTTTTGGTCTTTCAAATGAGACATGTTTCTGTCTTCTTGTTTTGGCTTCCTCTCTGTGTTTATTTCTATATATTAGGTAGGGCTGCTATTTTTTCCAGTCTTAGTAGAGTGACCTAATAGAATAGGTATTCTGTGGGTCCCAGTGGCACAGTCTCCCTAGTCACCTGAGTTGGGTGCTACAGGTGTGACCCCTGTATGGGTTGTGTGTGCCCTCCTGTTCTAGTTGACCCTTGGTTGCTGTTTTCACATAAATGGGAGGGATTGACCCTTGGACTGATTGGTTATGAGAACTGGCTGTGATTACAGAAGAGGAACTGTTGTAGAGGCTGACCCTATGAAGATGGATAAACTTTAGCAGGGCTCTGGTATCTACCAAGACTGCCCTTTGGATGTATCATTCTTAGATGTGGCTCTGGGTGATGCTCTGATTCCAACTAAAGCTAGCTACCAGGTGTGCTGGCCCCAGGCCTCCTGGGAGGGGCTCTGCCACAGGCCAAGTTTAACTGCAGCTTATATCCTTCCTGGGGCTACCTGGCATGAGCCACCAAATAATCGCAATAGTCACCACTCATGCTGGGCTTGGCTTGAGAGACAAAGCAGTTAACCAAGGTCACCTGACTCTATTGCCTGGCTTGGGGCTGCTCAGTGTGAGGTACTGGGCCCACCAAGGCCAGATGCTGCTTGTTTAGGGTTTGTGAACCTTTGAGAAATTTTAGGAAGTTGTACAGCATGAGCCAAGACAGGCCATTTGTATGAAAAAGCCACTGGCAGTGGCTTGAGTAGGCCCAAAAGTTGGGTGGGGCAGGGTCTCAGGAAATATCCAGTGTGAGCAAACAGTATTAACCTGATTGATAGAGACTCAGATACGGCAGCTGCCTGCACTCCAAGTGGGGGCAGGGGACTCAACAAAGAAACAATGAATTCTGCCAACACTTCTGTATGAGAGGAAGCTGCCCCTCCAGCCCTTGTCCTAAAGTCAGACAGTGTAGTTTTTTCCTGTATGTCACTGGAGCCTTTCGAACTGCTGCCCCAGTGCTGGAGCTCAGATCCAGTGAGTTCTTCAATGAGTACATCCGTGCGTGGGTAGAGAAACATCCTGGGCTACAGCCATCCTCTATCTCACTCAGCCACAATCTCCACTGGTTTTCACAGCCAGAAGTTATAAGGACTTCTCTTCCTGGCACTGGAAGCCTGGGCTGGGGGTCCTGATGCGGGGTTGGGACCCCTTGCTTTTCTATGGGAACATCTGCAACAATACTCCTTTAAGTTTCTTCCCTGTCTTTTCATGGTTTGATAGCTCCTTTCTTTTTACTACTGAATAATACTCCATTGTTGAGATGTACTACACTTTATCCATTCACCTTCTGAAGGATACGTTGATTGTTTCCAAGTTTGGGCAGTTATAAATAAATAATGCTTCCATAAACAGCCATATGCAGGTGTTTTTGTGAATGTAAGTTTTCCACTTCTTTGGGTAAATACCAAGAGGTGTGATTGCTGAATCATATGGTAAGAGTATATTTAGTTTTGTAAGAAATTCCAAACAAAGCAATAGCTCCACTTTACATTCCCACCAGTAATGCATGAGAGTTCCTGTTGCTTCACATCCCTGTCAGCATTTAGTGTTCTCAGTATTGCAGATTTTGACCATTCTAGTAGGTGTGTAGTCATATTTTTTTGTTGTTTTAATTAACATTTGCCTGATGACATATGATGTGAAACATGCTCATTTGCCACCTGTATATCTTTTTTGGTGACATATCTGTTAAGACCTTTGGTACA
>NW_024354499.1:11540159-11594697 GCF_902729225.1 Pteropus medius
ATTGCCTGGCTTGGGGCTGCTCAGTGTGAGGTACTGGGCCCACCAAGGCCAGATGCTGCTTGTTTAGGGTTTGTGAACCTTTGAGAAATTTTAGGAAGTTGTACAGCATGAGCCAAGACAGGCCATTTGTATGAAAAAGCCACTGGCAGTGGCTTGAGTAGGCCCAAAAGTTGGGTGGGGCAGGGTCTCAGGAAATATCCAGTGTGAGCAAACAGTATTAACCTGATTGATAGAGACTCAGATACGGCAGCTGCCTGCACTCCAAGTGGGGGCAGGGGACTCAACAAAGAAACAATGAATTCTGCCAACACTTCTGTATGAGAGGAAGCTGCCCCTCCAGCCCTTGTCCTAAAGTCAGACAGTGTAGTTTTTTCCTGTATGTCACTGGAGCCTTTCGAACTGCTGCCCCAGTGCTGGAGCTCAGATCCAGTGAGTTCTTCAATGAGTACATCCGTGCGTGGGTAGAGAAACATCCTGGGCTACAGCCATCCTCTATCTCACTCAGCCACAATCTCCACTGGTTTTCACAGCCAGAAGTTATAAGGACTTCTCTTCCTGGCACTGGAAGCCTGGGCTGGGGGTCCTGATGCGGGGTTGGGACCCCTTGCTTTTCTATGGGAACATCTGCAACAATACTCCTTTAAGTTTCTTCCCTGTCTTTTCATGGTTTGATAGCTCCTTTCTTTTTACTACTGAATAATACTCCATTGTTGAGATGTACTACACTTTATCCATTCACCTTCTGAAGGATACGTTGATTGTTTCCAAGTTTGGGCAGTTATAAATAAATAATGCTTCCATAAACAGCCATATGCAGGTGTTTTTGTGAATGTAAGTTTTCCACTTCTTTGGGTAAATACCAAGAGGTGTGATTGCTGAATCATATGGTAAGAGTATATTTAGTTTTGTAAGAAATTCCAAACAAAGCAATAGCTCCACTTTACATTCCCACCAGTAATGCATGAGAGTTCCTGTTGCTTCACATCCCTGTCAGCATTTAGTGTTCTCAGTATTGCAGATTTTGACCATTCTAGTAGGTATGTAGTCATATTTTTTTTTTGTTTTAATTAACATTTGCCTGATGACATATGATGTGAAACATGCTCATTTGCCACCTGTATATCTTTTTTGGTGACATATCTGTTAAGACCTTTGGTACATTTTTTAATCAAGTTGTTTGTTTTGTTATTGTTGAATTCTAAAAGTTCTTTGTATAGTTTGGATAACAGTCCTTTATCAGATGTATCTCTTGTAAGGGAATGACATGCGATAGTTACAGCACTCTGACTGTATTATTGAGATAAGACTAGAAAATAGCATATACCTGAACTCTGTTGAGATGAGTTATAGAATGCTTCAAAAATTCTAGTAGAAATGGTGGTAGTTTGGACTACAGTGAAAATAAGGATAATGAGAGGCATTTGGAAGGTAGTATCATTAGGTTGGTAATAAATTGTGAAAATGGGTGCTTGGAGGTTGGATAGTAGAACTCATTTTCACACATTCTGTAAATAATATTCAGATTTTACTGAATCGGCATTTCAATGAAAGCAATTGTGGCTATTTTCTGAAGCAATATATGGATGTTGATTTGAGATTCTGGGCATCATCTTCTTTATAAGCATTTATTTTTGATGGTGAGGTGTCAGGCAGAAATTTCCAAGGTACTTTATTTTTCAGATGAGTTGTGAAAAAATGTAGTATTTTTTTTCTTTTCTGTACAATTTTTCACTGAATTCATGACCAGAGTGAATAATGTTTTGCAAAGAGGCTTAATATGGCTTTGCAGTTTCAGCATTCAGCAGCAATAGAATTATGGGGTTCACGGTCGTTTGATACTTTCTTTCTATCCATTTGTAAGGTCACAAGCAATCTATAGAAAGCTTCTGTTGTCACTTCAGAAATTGCTCAGTCTCTAAGTCCTGTCTTCCATTTGTAAATATTTCTCATACCTGGCTCTCAGCTTATAATCTATTGGCCTCATACCCAAATTCATCCTCTCAGTTTATTTCCTGTATTTTGACAATTTCTTACTTATGATTTCGAATCTTAGCTTATTCTTTGGAGAAAACCTTTTCAGTTTTTTTTTTTTTAAATAAACTAGAGTTGCTATGCTATACACTTATGACAAAGTTATATTTCTAAGATATGTTTATTGAGTTTGTACTTTAGAAATATTGGATTACATCATTTTCCCTAAACTTGTCATTTAGAATTTCTAAGGAAAGGTTAATAATGAGTTTGCAATGGCATGATGGTAAGTAGTTGAGGAACTTAGTCTTTCTGTAGTTTAAGATTATATAAACACCTAACCACTACACTGTATAACTAAAGCTAATATTAAAAAATATTGAATGTCGACGCTAACTGGAAAAAAATTAGCTTTGATATGTAGAGATAAAATAAAATTAACAAACATCCAGAGAAAACCAGCCTTAAAAAATGAAGTGACAAGAACAATGGGATCTCTGTCCTGAAGATATTTCCCTTTTCTCCTTTTGGTTTTGAAAAGATGGTGCACAATATAAAAAAAAATTAAGAATTTAGATTTTAGTAGAGCAGGCTGGCAGGTCTATATTTGACTGTGTGAATTAAAAAACTAAATGAAGATTCACAGAGAGGCAACAGCTACCAGCATATATACAAAAAACACATTGTAAAATGGCCTTCAAGACCTGTGTGATCAACCTAAGGATGATCAATATTAAAAACAATGTAGAATGTGATATATTTCAAAATAGAATATAAAAATAATTCCTAAAAAGGCAGAAACATTCTACTTTATAGTGTGTAAAGTAAAATAAAGACATTATTTCATTTAAAATATCATCTGACTATGGAATCTTCTAAAAAATTCCCAAGAATACACAGAAAATGAAAGCGATTTATCACAGAACAACTAACATAGATTTGTTCAGCCATCACTCTAAGGCAAGCTCACACTTGGTCTCACAAATGGACAGTAACTGCATCAGAGTCTCTATGTACTACTTCACCTGTATCAAGTCTTCTCACTAAGAGACTCAGAATCTCTTACAATCTGAAAGTTATCTAGCTCTCCCTTTACACAGTGGATGGTGAATTTGGAATTGAAACACTAACCACCATCATCTTTTCAGGCTATTCAGTGTAGAACTGAAAGAACAGTTAACTAGACAAAGAGGCAGAAGATCAGTAATGAAGAGTAACATCTAGAAAGAACAGAACTCACTGTTCAATTCTCTCAGACCAAAAAAAAAAATGATGAGATGGACTCAAATACCAGACCACATCATAACATTTCAAAAATATTGTCCTTTCAAAGTATCGGTGAACTAATTAAGAAGTAGAACTAGGAGAAAATATAGTTTTAACTTTTAAACAAAACTGAAATAAAAAAAAAAGACCATGAAATAATTTTAAACAGTTGACTATTTCCAGAAAACAAAAAGACTATAAACAAAAGAATGATAATGTAAATTGGAGAAATATTAAAGACTGAATTCTGAGAACTCAATCCACCATGTCTAGCATAATAACCAAGATACTTTAAAACCTAGAAACATATACGAACTCTCAAATTATGCATAAATTTGCCTCTTACCTAATGGGTAAAAGGAGAGAGTAAAATTTACATCATAGAATATTAAGAAAACAAATTAATAAAAGCTCTGAAAATCCTAACCTGGGAGAAATGTCTAAAGGTATACTGAAACTAACATTCAGAACCTTAAATACCCATTTACTAAGCAAAATTAACATAAATAAGCAGTTAAACATAGCAGAAATTAAGCTGTTTTTGGTTAATGATAATACGTTTGGAAGCTCACCTTCGAGTTATTCAGGTTTGCGATCAACACTAAGGAAACTTCTTGTCTCTGTTTCCAATAGTTACTTGGAACTGATGAAGAAGCAAGCACAAAGCCAGGGTCTCCAGAAGATTTACACACTAGGGAAGGACGAGAATAAAACATTCTTTGTGAAGATGTAAAAGTCAAGTTTCTCATGTCTGCTTTTTAGAAGTTAGAATTTCTGAAATATCTGTATGTTAGACAAGAAAGTGAAAAATAAAATGATTTTAAAAGAAACCGAAAGCTTTATTCATAAAAGTATGGAGAAAGAGATATACAGTTTACTGAAAACATATTTTCTCCATGGCACTGCACTGATATCGTCATCCTACATCAAATGACTGTGTTTGATTCTGCAGTCTCTATTTTGTTCCATTGCTCTGTTTGTCTATCTTTGCACCAATATACTGTCTTATAATATGGAGTTCTAAAATAATCGTTGGTGTCCAGTAGCTAAATCCATCAGTATTTGTCAGTATTTGGAGTTCTAAAATAATCGTTGGTGTCCAGTAGCTAAATCCATCAGTATTTGTCAGTATTTGTCTTGGCTATTTTACCTGTATATTTCCACATAATGGTCCACATAAGCTTATTCATTCACGCCCCCCCTCCACACACACACATGTCATCTACACCCTCGCACACAAACTTCTCAAGAACCTGAATAATTTTTATTGTTATTGCATTGAATTTATAGATTTGGAGATTACATCTTTATAACTTTAACTTTCAGTATCTATAATGACATATCCTTTAAGTATATAAATTTTCTTTAATTTCTCTCATAATGTCAATTAACGTTTTGTGTAGAAGTATTGTACATTTTTTATAAATTTTATTTTTATGTATTGGAAATGTTTTAATGCTATTATAAATAATACCATTACAAGTTTCATATTCTATTTTGTTATTAATGTATAGACACATAGTTTTTGCGTGGGGCTTTGAATTACAACCTTGAAACACCGAATTATAACAATTTTTCAATGGATGATTTTTGAATTTCCATGTAAACAGTTATATCATTTGTTAAAAATATTATGTTTTTTCCTTCTTTTTCATTGTGTATGCATTTAATCTTTTTCTTTGCTTGCACCATTGGTTAGAATTCCTATGTATTGGTCTGATTCCTATTCACAAGGGGAAAGGTTTAATATTAACTACTAAATATGATCTTTGTAGATTTTTGGATAAACCCTTATTCAGAATAAGGTAGCTTCTTTTTAATCTAGTTTTCAAAGTGTTTTAACATGAATAGGCATGGAATTCAGCTCCATCTCCTGGAGGGGGCAGTATTTACTTATATTATTTGTAATTCTGTAAGATTTGTCCATTTATTTATTTGTTCAATCATTTATTTATATCAGTTTAGACTCATTTATATTTGTTTTCTATATCAGTTTTTAAGCCAATACCACACTATTTATTTTGCTACTAAAATGGTTCTGGCTTTGACCATTTGTGGCCCTTTCAATTCGGCTTCTATGTTCTTCTTTTGACAAGCTCTCCTCAATTTTTTCAGCACTCTTTTGCTTTCTGATACTAAAAGGTCTTTCAGGCTTATCTGGTACATTACATGACCCAAGCCTGGAATCAGTCCTTTTTACTGAATAATGGCATTTAGAAACCAAAAACTGGATCCTGGGTGTGCTCTTAGCTATTGGATTGTTATTGCTAGAATCTCTTAGCAAACTAAGATATAAATGCATGTATACTACTAACATATGTATATACACATATCTATCATTATTTCTGTATCTATCTATCTGTATCTATATTAGACTAAACCTGAGTTTATGTTGATGTCTAGTACCACATCATTCATTCTAGTTTTTTCCTCTTTTTTATAGTTTCCCTGCCCAACAATGAGAAACCTGGCCCCATAACCCACCCTCCATTTCCTTATTTGTTTAACCTTGACAGACATATAAACCAGATTCAGAATTGTTTCATATGTCAATATGAAATACATTTACCAACTACAGTACAGCACTTATGCACAGTTCCATTTATCCTTAGCTTTACAGCCAGTCTAAACACCATTTTTCAGGGTTTATTGATTAACTTCTTTTAATTTTCACTTCCTGCAGTAAAGTTATGTCATGAATTTTTTGCCAGTTGGATTTATTTGTCACAGCCTGATTAGATTCTGGGATGCCATACACCTGATAGATTTTTTGGGGGGTGGGGGGGCATACATTGAAGCTCACCCTTTGTGCTGTACAATGAGTTTTAATTAATGTGTAAAGCCATGTATCTACCACTTTAATACCTTACAGAACAGTTCTATTTAAATATTCTCTTGTATCCTTTTATAGTCAGCCATCTTTTCCTCCATCACTGGCAAACGTTGCTCTGTTTCCTATTTTTTAATTTTGCCTTTTTAGAATGTTGTATGACTGTAATCATATAATATGTAGCTTTTTAAATCTGGCTTCTTTTATTCAACAAAACATATTTAATCTATGAATTTTAACACTGAGTCAGAAAATCTCCAAAAAAGTATGGAATATCTTGTTTCTGAAAAGAAAGAATGCTTTCGAAAAATGTCTGTATTAAGAGGTTATCCTGAAAGAAGTTATACTGAAGGAAAGACAAATTGTAAACATATGAATATTATATAAAATAAATATTTA
This sequence comes from Pteropus medius, assembly GCF_902729225.1. Lineage (NCBI taxonomy): Eukaryota > Metazoa > Chordata > Mammalia > Chiroptera > Pteropodidae > Pteropus > Pteropus medius. Next base: position 11,546,626 of record NW_024354499.1, read on the forward strand.
TCATTAACTAGAACCAGCAAAGTTTGTAAGGAACCATTAGGTCATGATGGTGCTTAAAATAAACAAATAATATAAAATATACTACAGATAATTCATACTAACTAACCAATGAAGTCTAACTTTCTTGCTTGCTACTCCTTTGCAAAAAGTAAGTTGTTGAAGATTTTTTTTATGTGCAGATTTCTTGATAATTTTATTATTTTTTATTACAGTAGACATTCTATATTATTTTATATTATTTACAAGTGTACAACATAGTTGTTAGCCATTTATATAATTTCTGATCACCCAATTAGTCTAGTACCCACCTAGTACTACGCATAGTTATTACAATATTATTAACTATATTTTCTATCCCTATAACTTACATTCTTATGACTATTTTTTAATTATTAACTTGTACTTCTAAAAGGTGAAAGAATTTAGAAGAGTCGTTAAATTTTAAATGAAATACCTTAGTTTCTTTAATTTATTTACTCCATATTACCCAACAAATTGTTCAAATGCTTGCTGTAGTAAATAATACTAGTTTCTGTTATTTTGCCTGAGATATGTAGACCTGCTTAGTTTATGTTCCAATTAAAATGAATCATAGATGGGGGAATCACAGATGGGGGAATCCAACCAACTTGGGCCTGGAAGACAATGCTATACAGGAAATATTGTTGTTTGACCTATCTCATCTTAAAATATGTACTGGGAATGTTTCATAGGGTTAGTTGTTCCTAATGAGCTCAGAACCAAATAGCCATAACCGCTAGAATGATTGGATTGTGAAGGGATATAGTTTAGAAAAGAAAAAGAAACGAAAACACTTTTAAGCAAATGTCAGAGAGGCTGGCACTGCTGGTAGTGCCAGCCCCTGTAATGAACTTTAGAGTTCATGGTGAGCGTTTATCTCTGCTACAGGATTTCTTCCTTTGGAAAATTATCCCCATAAGTCTTCATATCTTTTACTACTAAGTAACTTTATATCATCTTCACATTTTTACTTTGTTTTTCCTTCCTTTCTTTTTTTGAATCTTTGCATTAATTCCACCAAAGATCAATTTGGGTTTCCACACAAAACATTATATTCGAAAGCAAAGACAATGGAAATAAAATAAACATAAAAGCAAGGAAAAGAATGAAGCCCCCAAGAGATATCAAGGACTTAGGAAAATAATAAGAGGTAAATTGATAATCCAATGCAATAACTGATATTTTAAAATTCACAAAATTGATCAAACACTAAGTAGCCTAATAAATCATAAGGAAAGGCCTAGATGCCTAACAATAAATTAACCGAGGATGCAAAGGATATAAAAATAATTTTCCTTTATTGTTGAAGTGATTAATTATGCCTCATTCAGAGATAGAATACCCAAATTTACTAAATTTCCATAAAAAATTTAAGGCAATTTTTTGAGTGCAAGACTCCTCTATATGCTAAAGGCCCATATTTATTCACAGGTACATTACTTTCAATTATTACAAAACTAATAATTTTCCTTTTATCTAGCCCTGTAACAGAAAATATTTCTATATTTTAAACCAGCAAAACATGTATAAAAATGCATAACAAATATTGCAAAAAGAGAAAAGTTTCCACGTATTATTTATTGAATATTTGTATAAAATCTTATAGAAAAATTGGAAAATAAAATCAAATGTACATTAAAAGAATAATTTACTATGATGTTTATTTGCCAAACAAGAATAGAATTTGATTGTCTCTTAAAACAACTCAAATTTGAAAATATTTTACTTAGCATAACTAAACTTTTTATAACTAAGGACTACTTCTGGTGTGTGTATATATATATATATATATATATAAGTTTATGTCAGTATAGGCAGATATTTCTTTAAAAATAATCTTAAAGCGATATAAATATTGGCTTAGTTGTGAATATGACAAGTACTTCCATTAATATCAGGAAGAAAAAAACTTTCCTGCCTTTGACCTAACTATTTAACATTCTTCTGGCAGTGACTGGCACAGAGTAAATGTTAAATAAATACGAGTGAATCAATGAATCAATAAACCAATGAATCAGTCAATCAATCAATCAATCAATCAATCAATTTTTCCATTAATGTTTTTCAGGACCAACTGCTTATCCATATAGAGAAAGTAATACTGATTTCCAATTTCCTTTTATATTCAAAATAAATTCTATATGAATAAATAAAAGTAATATAAAAAGGATTAGTTTGAATATTAATCAAAGAAAACATGTGTGAGTAGTTAGAGTGTAGACTTTTATAAATTAAAATAAAAACCAAAAATCCACAAAAGTAAAGACTGATTATGACATATATAAATCTTTGTTATTTAACAAAGAATTTTCACAAGAAATGCCAAAAGAAAATATTACCCTAGTAGAAAATAGAAGTTTATAGAGCATGATTATGAATGACAAATGAGAAGAAGAAAATGTCAAAACTCTTTAGTAAGTAAAGAAATGAGACTTACAATTACAGTAATATTTTGAGGATATATCATAATTAATTGATAATTCTTTTTTTAGTCTTTTTAAATTAAAAATTAAGTGTGAAATGGTATGTGGTTTAAGTATTAGGAATATAAAATGTTTACTGATAAGGAGAATCTGAAAATATATATATATATATATGTGTGTGGGTGTGTGTATATATATATGTAGAAAGAACTTTAACAATTATAGAAGGTGGAATTGGAGAGGTTGCAGAGTAGAATTTTATTACCTCATTTTGAAACGATCATAAATATACTAAAGGAAAATTAGTCTGGGAGACCTTTAGAAGGACCCAGAAGCGGAATGTCAACCTTATATTTGGGCTGTGATGGGTGGTTCCAAATGCATTCCTAGGTGACTGGCAAGTGAGGTCATTTTGATTGACACCTGGCTGCTATAACTTTACCTAGTGTGCATGTGTGTACCTAGAATTTTACCACCAATGAGGTATTCTTTGGGCAGTCACTAGGTTGGGCCCCTATCCTTTGTTCCCTGTCACTCAGGGTCTGACTAGCTATCTAACAATTTCATTTTATTGCCATCATTACATTTAGCTTAACACACTATTTAAAATTTCCCCAGAATAATGGACATGGAAAAATAGTTACTAAAATGCCTAGGTATGAAATTTTGAGTTTGCAGGCATTTGTACCAGGAAAAAAGACTAGCTTCGCTGTTAACTTCCCTCATTAGCTACAGAGCTTAGCAAAAGAATGTCAAGTAAATTCATATTGGCCACTACACTTGATTTCATCCTTTTGGCATTCTGACCTCATTTTGACTTATCCTTTTTACTTTCACATAATCCAGATACAAATTTCATTTTAATCATTTTCAGCATTTTTCTTAAAGTACAACTCTTGCTCTTTTCTGCAAAACTGTCGGCTGTAGAACTCTTGGATGATTTACAACTAAAACATATATTTGTTCATTTGTAAATATTAGGAATAATCCTACCCACCACTGGTATCATAAACATCATTAAAAAAAAAAAAAAGGAAAACTTTCTCCCCAGATGGAAACTAGCAACGAGTTTAGCATATTTCAAGTCATTTAGCTATTTCTCAAAACCCAAAGTTACAATAATCAGTTTTCTTTTGCTCATTCACTTATTTAAAACAAAAACCTTAATACTCCTTCCCAAGAATATTAATAATTCAATTGGTTTTGATGATCATAAATAAGATGTTTAGAAAGTTTTATTAAGCCATTAAAGAAGGTAATTTGTAAATTAAAAAAAACACACACTTGGTTCTCATTCAATTGTCAAATCTGGTCTCAGGTGTTAGGGCAAAAAGGATTGAAGAGCCATTGGAGAGTTTTAAATGAGGGACAGGGAGGAGGAACTGATCAGATTTAAATTTTAGAAAGATTGTTGGGGGTTACCATGAAGGAATAGTCAAAAATAAAGACTTTAGAGAACAATTAGAAGTGTTTTGTAGTGATTTTAATGCAGGGAGGAGGCAACAAAATCAAAATGTTAATGAAGCCACAATCAGAGACGGCAATATGCTGATCAGCTCTGCAGCCAGGCCAGGAGGACACTTGCAGAACAAAGGAAGATTTCTGCTGGGATTCCTAACAATCCATTCCCCACACTTATGAAAGGGAAACAGGAAGCAATGATCATTCCCTATGGCTAAAACCATGGGGAACCTAAGAATTAAAGGCTGGGAAGTGCCAGCCTGTAGGCGTTTATCATACTCTTCCCCTTCTCCTTCCTCACTGTATTTCCATATCAAAGGAAATGGGAACTAAAGAATGACATATAAACTGAATTGCCTGAACACTCAGGGTCCCTTTCAGTAACTTTACTATCTTTCTCACTGTCCTCATCTCTCTATTGTCACTCACTGCCCCTCTCTCTTCCTTTGAGAAGAGACTACACTCTGTGGAGTGTTATCTCATTCCTTTTAACTCTAACTTCGGCGTGTGTGCTGAATTCTTTCTACACTCTTTGCCAAAGGACGCTCTTCTCTCTGTGCAGGGGTGACAGTGGGAAGGATTAAGAATGGGAGAAATATTAAGGAAGTAGAATTTACTGGACTTAGTAAAAGATTGAACACATTGAATGAATGATAGTGAACAATTTAGGATCCATGTTATGTGTCCTAAATTGACTCTGTAACTAGGATATTGGTTGTATTAGGGAATAGAAAAGAGAAGTATGTCTGGAGTCAAGATGATGTGTTGCATATGTTGTGTTTAAGGTACCTGCAAATGATTCGTGTGAAGATATCTCAAATGCAATTATATATAATGTAATTAATGTGTATTTAGAAATAATTAGTGTTTGTGTTTCATCGAAATCGTGCTGTATGAAGACACAAATTGTGTGCACAGGTAAGTGATCAAAAGTTTAAAAAGAAAACTCTTGAAGAATCAGCTAGAAAGTAGGAATGTTTAGAATGAAGACCAAGACAATGCAAACCATAAGTGAAGAGAGTAGAAATTATCAAATGTGGCAGTTATCAGAAATGTGTGTTAAAGATGCCCAAAAGATTGGAATATTTAAAAGATATAGATGAAGTAATGAGAAAGTTTATTTAGAATAGTGGGGGAGCATTAATTAGGTAGAAGAGCAAAGGTGAAATGTGTTTATTATTGAGATTTTTATCACAAAATTGAGTCATAATAATGGAGAGGAGTCAAAAGCTAGACATAGATAAGGTACTATGTGAAACACAGTAGTTAATAAATATGCAGTAGTAGTAGTAAGAGGGTGACTAGTAGGCATTAGGAATAACTTGGACTTGATTAGAAAACGGACATCCAGAGAGCAAGTCTGAGAGAAAGACATGGAAGCATTGGTGAGACTTGGGTTTGAAAATAGTGACAGACCTGCCTTACAAGCTGCTGCAGAGTATCCTTAAAGATCATATCACTGGAGAATAGGCATCCTCTCCCCACGCGTTATTCAGGTTCTTGACATCTCGAACAAAGGATTGAGCAAGACATTGAAATACAGCAGAAAAGAAAAGCTTTATTAGAAGGGAAAGTACACTTCCAGACATGAAAGTGGTCTAGAGCAAGAGAAGCATGGCTCAATAGGCCAGGTAACAACGCCTTCGGGGGATTTTATCTCTATTTGCTGTGGGTGGTTACTTTACTTTGAGAAGTGAGCTTCCTTGATTGACAATTAAGATTGACAGGACTCAATGATTCATCATTCGCTTTCTGCGCATGTTCATTCCCAGAATTCAGTCTGTTATAATGATATTAATGAACTTCCGATCATATGCATCACATTATAATGATGGTATAATGAGGCTCAGATGAGCTGAAGGTCGTTGGGATCTTCATTGCGCAGGTGCAGTGAAGATCCCAACGACCTTCTTAAACAGGTACCCAATTTTCTGCCTACTTGTTTACTTGTATTAGTTACTTTTAGCCCCAAAATGCCTTTTGACTTGCTTAATTGTGGACAGGCTGGGGTGGACCCTTTCTAGAAAAGGATGACCTCAGTGTCTTTGCAGGCAGACCCAAAACCCCTTAACTAACTTTCCTGCCTAACTCTTTTCTAAAAGCCATGAACTCCCTTATTATTAGTATAGATGTTGAGAGACAGGATATCTCTTCTTCTGTATCTGATTCCTGCTGAGGAGGGTCGCAGTCCCTGCCTATTGGGGTTTCATGGAGCTCTTTCCCTTTCTGCCTCAGTCAGAAAGGGGTCTTGGGTATCCCGCCAAAATGCCGCCTCAGTCTTTAGACAAGGAAAAGAAGACACAAACTTGATATTTAAATCATATATCTATTAATTTCTATTGTTGATTTTCCTATTAAGCGAGTGAAGGAAAACAGGCTTGGTTAATATATTTCTTAAAAAATAAAAACACCTTTGGGCTAAAGGTCCCCCACCAGTTTGGATTTTAAAGGTCTTGACTGGCCTAAAGCCATTTCTGCTTATGATGGTCTAATGATCCTTATCAAAAGCCAGAGGACCCGAGTTACCAGTTTCAGGGTAATTATCTGGATTTGAGGGAGAGGGCCTTTTTTTCCCAAAGAAAAGAGGGAAGAAAAACTAGATTTACTAAATAAAAAAGATTAAGAACTCTGTAAGAGTTGTCCCATATCATTTCCTGCTAAAAGATTAAGAATTTTACAAGCATGTCCCCTATCAGTCAGAGGAAGCAAAACTACTGATAACTTAAAAAAAAAAAAAAAAAAAACTATATCATGGAGATTAGATGAAATGCTGTCAAAAATTATAATTCTGATTATTAACAGGTCTTTCATTCCATTTTCTCATATTGTTTTAAGAGGTAAAATTCCTCAAAAACATCACATCATCCTGAAATGTTTACCAGTCCTTCCTTTACTACAACCGTATGGTAAAAGTATTTTTTTTAATTTGCTTAACTGAGCTTTTAATGTATTAAATTGTTCAAAACATCACTATTATGCTTTTGAGTCTTTTAGTCATCACATAATTGCTATGCACTCTCTTCCAGCTGTATATTAACATAAAAATGCAAGCATTGTTTTCACAAACACTGCATGCTGAGGCTTAAAATTGGCTTGATAATAGGGAAAATATAACAAAAATTATTTAGAGCTATGTACAGTTCACATGATTTGATAGTTATTCACATTTTTTAAATTTGAAGATCCCAATTTAATCCTAAATATTTAGCTATGATTTAAAATATTCGCTAACTAAAAGGAGGAAACCTGATTTAAGTTAAATTAATTAACATGAAAGTCCTAGCTATAGCTTGACCAGTTTACAGTTATTGCATGTATCAGTTTTTAATACTTTTTAAATGTTTATATATTCGGTATACTGCTGTATTTCTAGAACTAGAAACACAGAAGTGTCCAACAGGATACACTTGGACCTTCTTAAGTTGCCACAAGTCCCTTTCCCATTTTCACATAGGCTCCTAATACCCCATTGTGGTTCAGGTCAGTACTCTACTCACCTTGCTTTCTTTTCTTGTAATAGATACCATCACATCTTCAGTCCCCTTTCTGCCTCTGAAAAAAATGAAATTCTAGCAGCAGAGTTAAAGGCAATTAATCACAGTTACTACTTTTTAAAATATCTCCCAAAACAAATCCCCAGATAGTTTCTACTTTAAGGACTTTAAGTCTAAGCCTCTTATGGAGAGCTAAGGGAGGGAGGAGTCAATTAATTGCAAATAATAAGAAACAAATATTGCCCACTTTTTGTGTGCCAATCATTTTACACACTCCTGCAATCTCCACCACAACTCTGTGGGGCAGATCTTTTTTAAATTCTAATTTGGCAACCCGGAAAACTGAATTTGGAGCAAGTAATTTGCTCAGAGCTGCAAAGAAATAGTGGAACAGAGATTAAAGCCTAGGGTGCCTGATGTCAGAACCCCAAATCACATTACAAGACATCAGTAAATAATTAAACATTTACAAAATGTTACCTAGCTCTTATAAATATATTTTACAACTTTAAGATGAACAGAAATGCAAAAAAGACCCAGAAAAAAATATCACTGGATCAATAATTGAACACCTTTGTGGCATTTAAAATTTCAGTTTGGAGGCATTTTAGCTATGAGAGGTTAAGAAAGGGAATGTAAGATAAACGAAAGTAGTCAGGGATTTGACCACTTTTCTAAGAAGGTTGGTGGTCAGTGAAGTGAACGGAATAAATGGAAATTAAAAAAGCCTCACATACTTAGGAACATGAGTGAGCCAGTGTATAATGTTGGAGGCTAAAGAGATAACAATAGCCCAATACCTTGGGTTTGACTTCAAAGACCTCTCCCTAGACACTGAGATAAGTGCAGTTAGAGTATGACAGGGAGAACAATAAAGTGTTTAATTCCAGTAAAAAGAACTCTGAGAAACAAGCAACCAGTGTGAGACTGGAATGAAATAATGATAATTAACTTCAGGGAACAGGGAGAAATTCAAATTAAATAAGGAAAAATTTTTACATAATTAATTGAAAGAGAAAATACATTGTAGGTAGGTTTCATAACATGAAAGAAAGCTGGGAAACATGCTGGAATAAACAACACTCAGGTAACAATGGAAGTCAACTAGACTGAGAAAACAGTTGCTAGGTTATCAGTTTGGCAGCTAGGTTATCAGTTTCAGTCAATCATATTTCATTTTTTTCTAATCTTAAAATTAAAGTGTTAAATTCTTGCTGGATATGATATGGGCCATCATTTACAAAATATACTTACAGAACTTTTAAATTTTTTTTTAAAGTATAAAATTAAGAAGTTTTTTTTTTCTTTCCTTTTTTGAGAAAAGGTCCTCTCCCTCAAACTCAAATAATTACCCTGAAACTGGTGACTGACTCAGGTCTTCTGGCTGTCCATAAGGATCATTGAAGTTTCCCTTCTTCTCAGCCATTGTAAGCAGAAATGGCTTTAGGCCAGGCAAAGGCCTTTAGAGTCCCAGAGGGGAGGGGACTTTTAATCCAAGGGTTTTTTTTTTTTCTTTAAGACCTATCTTAACCAAGCCTGTTTTCCTTTACTCCCTTAATAGGCAAATCAATAATAGAAACAACTAGATATATGGTTTAAATAACAAATTTGTATCTTTTTCTTTCTTGTCTAGGGACAGAGGTGGCATTTTGGCAGGATACCCAAAACCCCATTCTGACTGAGACAGAGAAGGAAATAACTCCATGAAATCCCAGTAGGCAGGGACTGTGACCCTCCTCAAGAGGAAGCAGATACAGAAGAAGAGACCGCCTGTCCCTCAGCATCCATACTAATAAGAAGGGGTTCATGGCTCTTAGAAAAAGGTTGGGAAGGAAAGATAGATAGGTGGTTTCAGATTCGCCTACAAAACGCTGAGGCCATCCTTTTCTAGAAAAGGCCCACCCCAGTCAGCCCACAATTAAGTAAGCCAAAGGCATTTGGGATCTGAAAAGTAACTTCCACAAAGAAATAGGTAGACAATCAGGTACCCGTTCAAGCTGGTCACTCGCACCTGCACAGTGAAGATCATAATGACCCCCCAACTCACATGAGCCTCATTACACCATCATTATAATATAATGCATATTCCTGGAAGTTCATTAATATCATTATGACAGTCTGAATTCTGGGAACAAACATGCGCAGAAAGTAAACAATGAGTCACTGAGTCTCACTGATCTTAGTTATCTATTAAGGAAGCCCACTCCTCTAAGAAAAGTAACCACTCACAGTAAGTTGAGATAAAAACCTCAAAGGCTTTGTTACCAGGCCCTTGAGCCACCCTTCTCTTTCTCGGCCAGCTTCCAAGTCTGGAAGTGCTATTACTTTACTATCCTTTCCAATAAAACTATTCTTTTGCTGCTATAATTCTGTGTCTTGCTCAGTTCTTTGTTCAAGACATCAAGAGCCTGGACAACATGTAGAGAGGGCAACAGAATCTCACTATGCGCTAACAGCTTCTGTGGCGAGCCAGCAGCCAGGAGGTAAGCCCCTTTTTTAAAGGGGTCTTTTCCTCTTCGTCTTGACCATTCTATTCTTATGACTTTATGTCACTGAGCCACTTTGATTTCCCTTCTCCAGCCCTTTTCCACCATCTGGCTACCTTCCTCTAGAGACCTCAGGCTGAGCTCCTCCTCTGACTGCTTTTCCGCTGTAACTCACTCTGTACCATCTGCTTCACTTCCCTCATTGAGTGTAGTTTCCCCAGAGTAGGAACTCTCTATAACCCTCTTTTCTGGATAGTTCATTCCCAACATTTGTGGGATTTTTTTGGCCATTTCAGTGGCCCACAAAGACTCCTCTCTATTTTAAAGCATCATATGATCTAGGGAATCTTAGGTTTCTTTTTAGGGAAGAAAGCACGTTATGTCCAAAGCTGCATTCTGCACCTTCTTTAACCACCCTCGCCTTACTAGTTCTGGTTACGATTATAACATTCCAGGGTACAGTAGTATAACAACAGTTTTCCAATTGGTGGGATGCCAGAAGCCAAGGTAGCCACCCTGGGATACCCAGAGTCATTATAGGCCATAATTTATGGAAAAATCAAAAGCCTCAGCCTAAGCTCAAGTCCAGGGTTGAATCTAAGTCTGATTCCAACCTAAGAAAAAGTAGCACTGGTGCTCATCCAAGGCCAGAGATGTCCGGCACCCTAAGTCAGGGACTTCACAGAGGAACACACTGGAAGACCCACCTTCAGAGGAATGCCTCATGGGGGAAAGCCTCATCCTTCCAAGTAAAACTCTCCTTTGACTCTCCCTTCTCTTTACAGACCACTATGGCCAATAAACCATCAGCACTTGCCCTATCAGACTCACCTCTCAGCTGTATCTTTAACCATTGGGAAAGAAACGCTTTGTCTTTTATTGTAATGTAGCTTGGCCACAATATAAACTAGGAGATCAGGAGCTGTGGCCCCTAAATGAGAGTCTTAATTATAGTACCATCCTTCAATTAGACTTATTTTGTACGAGGGGAGGCAAATGGTCGGAAGTTCCGTACGTTCATGCCTTCATGGCTCTCTATCAAGATCCATCTTTATGTTCTGACTACCAAAAGCTTCATGGAAAAAAATACAAACCAGAGCCAGATATAATTGATGACCCATTACTTAATACTAGATACGGCCTTCATGGTCTATGACAATCGAGATCTTGAAGAGAAAAAAAGAGAACAGAGTAAGGAAAAATGACAAGCCAGGATTATAGCTGGAGCAACTGGCCAAGCCCTTGACACCTGAGAAGAGTCTCCTAAGAGACAGGAGAACTGTCCTGACCCTCAGGACCTAGTTATTGCGTAGAACCCGAGGAGGACCGTACCTTGAAGAAAACATGGGCGGGAGAAAAGAATGGAGGCAAGACAGTGTTCTGATCAAGCCTCAAAATTTTATTCAGCAGCAAGAGTATTTATACAGGGCTAACAAAGGGGGGCAGGGCTAGCTGCGTGGGAGAGTATCTGTCACAGGCGCATTGGTTCTTAGCTGGTGGGGTGAGGAGTGGTAAGGGTTAGAGGGAGTGGGAGTGAAGGAGGGAACTGTAACTCTGGGCCGAGCTGACTGCTAGGGGGCTAACAAGATGCAGGATGCAGATAAGGCCTCGCCTAGTCACAAGATTCTTTGTTCTTAGTTTTGGCTCCCAACAGAGAACAATGACCTCTTGCTTTAAGTGCAAGAAGGGAGGACACTGGGCAAAAGATTGTTCCAAAAAGCCTCCAAGTCTCTGACCCGCTTGTAAAGAAACCGGTACTGATCCCTGGCACTGGAGAATTGACTGTCTGCACTCTCAGAGAAGAAGGTGGCCAGCTGACACCCTAGTAGCCCAGGACCCAGAACTGTGTGACTGAAAGGGCCCGGGGTCATCCTCGCTGCCCGTGTCCAGGAATGTCATCATTACTTCTGCTGAGTCGTGGGTAACTCAGGATGTAATGAGTAAGCAAATTCAATTTCTTTTAGATATAGGGGCAACCTATTCTGTTCTCCCTGCATTTGCAGGGAAACCCTTCTCATGAACTACGATTACCATAGGAGTAGAAATAAGTAGCAGTCATCCACTGCAAGGGTTATCAGATAAAATTCTCCTGTAGCAGAGGGAAATGAAAGGCTGGCAGGCAAAATCATCTGTTTTAAAAACCCTACCCTCAGCTGCTCTCATCCTTTTCCCATTTCAGAGAGACTCACTAGACCCAGATATTCCCCTGAGGAAAAAACAGAGGCCAAAGCGTTTCTTTTTAGAGATATAACTGCAGACCCTGAGATAGCCAACCTTATAAAATATTTTACTAACTTAGGTCAATTTCGAGTAGCATTGCAGGAATATGGAAATCATATACTTCCTACGCCTGGTTCAAATGATCGTTCGTTAAAGATAAAACCAGGAGACTAGGTTCTTATTAAAACCTGGAGAGAGGGATCTCCTACTGATCAATTACAACCTAAGTGGAGAGGCCCATTTTCAGTAATTTTAGGCCCCCTTTCAGCAATCAAAGTAAAGGAAACAGACAGTTGGATTCATCTCTCCAGAGTAAAATTAGCGTCCTCAACTCCACAGGATTACTTGACACTTTCTGGAGAAGCCACTTACACATGTGAACCAGTGGAAGTTAACAGCTTGCTCCAAGGTAAAAGTCTTAAATGCAACCTCTCAAGCCATCCATACCGTTGGAGGAGATAGGACAGGTCAGAGAAGCTGTTTTTGAAAACAGAGCCACTATAGATTACCTATTACTAAGACATAACAATGGATGTGAAGAATTTAAAGAACTATGTTTTAATATGACAACTCACAACTGAAGAAAAGGTTAAATGAATTCGTGACATCATGTCCGATATTAAACAGGACAGGATTTTTCAGTCTTGAGCTCTCCCCCTCATTTTATGGCTTCCCAGCTTTTCCGGGTTAAGAGAAGCATTTCTTATTATCATTTTGTTTATCTTTGTAGGAGTTATTTCTTCTTGTATCCAATGTGCTCCTGCCTGTCAGTGGGTTGCCAGTTGGATACCTAAGGTCAAACCTAGACCAAGGAGAATTTTCTTAGAACAACAAAGTGATTATTTCCATTTTAAGTTAGTCTCATAGATATGAGACAGATTGTCCCGACCCGCAGGACCTAGTTATTGCGTAGAACCCGAGGAGGACCGTACCTTGAAGAAAACATGGGCGGGAGAAAAGAATGGAGGCAAGACAGTGTTCTGATCAAGCCTCAAAATTTTATTGTCGAGCGGTTATATTTATACACTCAAGTGGAGAGGGCAGGGGCGGGACTGATCAGGGAAGAGAGTATTTGTTACAAGCTCATTGGCGTCCACCAGATGAGGTGACTTCTACTTGGCTAGTCAGAAACAGGTGGGCTGTGCCAGCAGTTGCAGGCTTAAGGCTCCCGACAACAGATATAAAAAGCGGGGGCGGGGGGAGGTTAATAATGGGCCATCATTGACAAAATGTACTTACAGAACTTCTAGTTGTTTTTTTTTAAGTATACACAGATAAGAAGTTTTTATTTTATTTTGTTTTGTTTTGTTTTTTTCTTTCCACTCTCCACTAACAGCTAGATTATCATTTGCAGTCAGTATTGCATTTTTCTAATCTAAAAATTAAAGCGTTAAATTCTGACTTCTTTTTACTCTATAATAGAATGTATTTTTTTGTACTTTATGTCTTCAGAGCTCAAATTTCTTCTTCGCAAGTTGCTTCTCATAGACTGCAATGGTCTAATGGCATCACAAAAAGTCTAAATGTACAGATGCAAAATTGGCCATCTAGCTTGATTCTAAACAAAATTATTTGACAATTTTTCTACATTTTTTCCATTTTGTGAAATGATTTGTTCTTATTTAGATATCTGTCCAAACCTAAAGAGGACAATAAATACAGAGAATTTCGGGCAGAATTTCAGTTTCTCTGAAGAGAACTGCCTTTGAGTCTTAACCTGGTTAATCACTGATAGCTCTACAGTAGAAAAAGAGGCAATTTTCAGTATTTCAAGGAAGGTTCTAATAAGCAGACTAACTTGTATACTTGCACAGCAAATTTAAAAATCTAGAAGACTGCTGCAGATGAGGAATCCTCCGTGCGCTACTCCAGGGTAATTAAATAAGAGAGACATATAATTTAAGGATTATAGCCATAGTTTTTCCTAGACCAGTTATTTACTAATGAACCTAAACAAAAGCAGACAGAAAATCTTGGTCTGACTGATACTACATTAAGCCTAAATTGAAATCTTGGATCCTGCCTCTTTTTATGGTAGATATACGAGTGAATAAAAAGACCCAGTGAGAACATCTTGTACCCCTCTACCCCAAATTAGTTTCATTCTTTAACTTTATTCCAGGGATTGACATCGATGAGTGATGTACTTTTTAGTGGCTGGTGTGAATAGTGACTTCCCTAGGTGGCAACTGAAAAATTTTTTACTCTGAAATGGCCTAAAAGGCAATGATTGGAGCTTGAGAAATATATTCTGTATTGTAATGTCCCTGAGCTTTTGCTATTATAAATAATATATGATACAGTCCTCCACATTGACTGTAAATTAAGTGCTGTGTGATTCCTCTGAATATAAATAATCCTGCTAACTAGCTGCAAAAACTCTGCATGTGTGTACCCCTATCTGCACCTCCACAAATCACACTTCCTTGCTAACAGGTAAACTATACAGTAGAGTGCTATAGTAGTAGATAAAGATTTTAAAAGTTTCTATTTAGTCATATCTTATGAGAGATACTTTAAGTGAAATTAAATTTAAATGTCACGATACCATTTTGTATTAACATTTCTTGTCTGTGCAATGCAAATTAATGTCTATTTTCATTTTCTTTTAGGCACTATTTTATTTTATTTATTTATTTTTTAAGCTCTGATATTTTAAACCAGACCTGGAAAACACATGTTACATGCCTATGTTTTATATAAGTTTTGCCTTAGTGGACCAGGTCATGCCCTAATTACTGATTTTGTTGTTTCCAACCTCATTTTTTTTTTCATTAAGCCCACATTTTCTCTTATTCCTGTCCCTTCATTCTCCCTTTGAACAATACTTCTCCTCTTTGTGTATTTGCCTTAATGGATTGAATAATAGGTAAAAGTACACAACACGTTTTTATCAATGTAGTGAAATTATTATTTATAAATATTCTCAGCAATCTAAATATTTTGATCTATTTCTTGGGTTATGCTCACTAAGCACGTAATGACCACAAATTCTATAAAATTATAAAAAGTGAACAACTCAATATGTGATAGCTGAAGTTTTTCTTACTCTTCTATAAAATTGCTATATTTATATAAAAGTGCATTGTACTATAATTGTGAAATACCCTGGAATAGTTTCTCACCTGAGAGATGCTCGTGTATATTCTAAAGCTCCAGTCCCCTGAGGCAACAAGAATGAGGTCATTCAGGTTCTCCGATAAAATGCCATTATTCTACATCCCAGTTTCATATTTTCACTCGATCCCTCTGAATTCCTATACTATTTCTTGAAAAATTGTATCAATTATTGTTTTTATACTTATACCATAGTCACGAGGGCTTCATACTCATTTTGTCTTTACTCAGAATTCCTTTTTCCTCTTCCAAAAGAAAACAGTCTGGGAATAATCTCAGGTGTCAGCTTTTGCAAGTTGGAGACGTAATTGTCCCTTTCTTTGCACTTTTGCAATGACATGTTTGTGTTTCCCCAATCGAGCAGTGATTATTTTTTCTCTTATTAAATTTGTTTCATTATATGTCTAATTTGAGTACAAAGTATGTCCTCTATCACCACATTTGTCATAGTATTTTATAAAAATTATTGACAAATGGAGTTTTGTCTTAAATCAGGGGTGGAAGGTGGAAGAAAATGAAAACCCCCATTGAAACGATGCTTTTATTTTGTGAGTTACATGATACAGAGGAGTGAACTGAATTGGTGGAGTCAATGAGAAAAGCTCTCCATATCATCATTAGATTTTTCTAAGATTTGAATGCAAAATGCATGCAAAACACTTCTGGTAGTGTTAATACATAGTAACTGCTCAATAAATAATAATGGTGATTGAAGCAGGTGTTACTAGGAGGCCGTTATTTGAGATGACATTTGGCTTCATAGACAATACAGGGACACTGGCCAGTGACCACAACACCCATTTCTATAGTATCATGCATAAAATACATTTGTTATAGTCATGTTTATAAAAATAGTATTTTTGCATTTATTTTTAATTAAAATAGAATTTTATTAAATCAGTACAAGCATACCAAAATAATTTAAAAACAAAGTTTGGAATAATAACTATATTTTCATAAATCTCAAAATACTATCAAAGTTTCTCAAATTGTCTGTTTTGATTCAAAGAGCGAAATCATTGGCCCTTTTCTCTCATTATTTCATTTCATATGAACACCCTATGGTTTTATTTCTGAAGTATTCTTCACAAATGAGGCCTCTGCACTATCAAAGATTGTGCTCAAATCAGGGAAACAGGAGAATGGTAAAAAATTACACTGCTTATATTGTAGGGCTACCAGTTAGTTTAGTTGCTCCTAATTGCCATGTGTTTGCTGTAACATCAAAAACAAAGGGATGTGTTTTTTGAAGTTGCTTCTTCATTAGCATCACAAACCCTGTCCTTCTTCCTGCCCAATTTTTTTTTTTTTTTTTTTAAAATAGATTGTTTTGGGGAAATCTCAGGTGGCTGAAAGTCTTCACAGAAAGTAGGCAACTTTACAAGGGAAGGGCCAAGGATCTGTAAAAACCCTTCCCTTAACTGTTTTACTTAATAAGTTGAACAAGTGTTGATATCCAGGCTATTTTATAACTTGCCAGCAATGTTCACAGAGACAAAACTAAAAATGAAGCCATTGTACCTCATACACTAAGGAGTATTTACTTATAGATTTATATTTAGATTATAAATAATATAAAAAGTAAAAGAAACTAGAGAGGCCAGGGGATTGATAAAGCAGAGCAATTTAAGGCATAATACCAACCAAGTGGTAGAGATGATTTGGGGTGAAATTAATTTTTAAAAATCCTTAACTAGATCCCATGTATGTAATTAGCATTTCTATATAAATATTATCATGATAAAGAATATGACAAACACATCGTCTCTTTTCTACTCTGACTAATCTTCATCTAAATGGATGTGAGTGGAGGATAAACTCAGCCTGGTCCGTGTGCAGCTCACCGTTTCTAATTAAGCTTGCATGATTTAAAAACATGTCCATCTCCAAAAAAGAGGAACAGTATGAGTGCTGATTGTGGGGATAAACATTGAATTTTGTAGGTGGTAGTGTAGGAGTGAAAAACTTTCCAATAAATCAGTCACAGGGAAGTGATATCTTCAGGCGCCAGCCCCCAGGAAAACACTGACAGCAACCAGGATGCAGATAATGAAACTGCCTGCTAGGCCCCGTTTGATCTAAGAGTTCCCCGGAAACATTTGTCTTTGTGTAAGATGTTTACAGCCAACATCTGCTTTCTGTAATCTGCTTGCTTGCTTGTTCAGAAAACCACCAGGATATGGTCTTAAGCTTTATAAGTTGCCTCCTCTGGAAGTTCAGGACTGATCTCCTCTGACCCTGCGTGGTAGAGAGTCAGTCACCGGCTGGCTAATAAAGGCTCACAATTCATCTCTATTGGCTCCGAGGGTCTTAGAATTGATCGTGCCACAACAGTAGAATATTATTGCTGTCCTTTGATAAATTTGGATGACCATGTGGGAGTCAGTTTTTAATTTTATTCCCCAAGATGTCCTTAAATTTCAACATTCTTCGGATTTCTCAGGGAAGAAGTAATTTAATTTGCTTCTGATCAGCATCATAAACCCTTAACTTTATAATGTGAATCTCCTTTAGACACATTCTCTAAGCAGAACTTTATATGCATCTAAGTTTCCATAATCATATATTTTAAAAAATTAAGTTGGGTGTTTTCTACTGGATTGCAAATTTTGATATTAACCAAAGGAGCAGAAGGAAGTCTGAGCAGGTATTAAAATGCATGGGGCCACTAGTAAGTTGGAATGACAAGAAAATATTTTTTTAAAAATAATATATTTCTGTTTCTCATTGTATCTTCTGCCATTGACCTAGCCCGTCAGAAATATAGCATCCATAGAAGCTGAACTAATAACTTATAATTCAATTTTTTCATGATTCAAAGATAGATAACATAAAGGAGAGGCCTGACCAGGTAGGTATTCATTAAGTGCCATTCGTTGTCACTTTAATAAAATGTCAACTGAATTTCATTAAATTATTTCTTTAATTTGTAAAGAAGAGGCTTTTTTTTGAAAATGTACACAGTTTTTTTTTGTAGTATTGGATTCTTATTCCTTTTTGTTCACTTTGCTTCTTAAATAGAGCTAAGGGGTAGACTGGATATTTCTGTCTTCTTATCTTTTTTTCTACCTTTTGGTTTGCAGGAGCAATTATGTTTAATAAACATTTCGGCAGTTTTTTAAATGTGGACGGAAAGAAAGAGTTAACTCTGCAGACCTGGGTTACTTGAACCTTGCACATTTCCAAGAGAGGTATGTTTTCAGGGCTGGCCCTTGGCTGGCTGCTGGGACTTGAGCTCCTGGAATTTTCCATTTGATGAGTGTATTTGCATGCCTGGGGCCTTGAGCCACACAGCACTACTTTTTTCCTGATAGTTTATACTAACAATGTGATTTATGGTAAACACTTAATTTTTCTCTTGAGGGTTTGGAGCTTCAGTAACTGAGATCCGTAGCAAAGGTACCAAATGCCTGTATAACTGACTCCCAATAAAAACTCTAAACACTTAGACAAGGATAAGTTTTTCCGAATTGGCAACATTTTGTGTTGTCAAATGTCATTCCTGGGGTGTGGGGGATTAAATGCATTCCATGTAACTCTACTGGAAGGAGACAATTGAAAGCTTGCAGCTGGTTTCCTTCAGACTGTCTCATGCACCCTTTTCTTTGCCTACCCTAATCTATAGTCTTTTGCTCCCATAAAGAAAAGATATGAGTATAACTTTAGAGTCTTTCTAGGAGATCATTTTATCTGAGGATGGTCTTGGGGACCCTTGACACAGTGGGCTACTTCCCAGTTTAAGCTGCAGCAGTGTGAGTACATGTGGGCATCATGATGGTCAGTTTCTGACTTCTAGTCCTCTTTAATGCCACCTGTGTCCTCTCTTATCTTAAATCAGATAAACCTCTTCTCAGCCCCTTACTTTCCTATTATTCTATTCTGTTCTAGAGGGAGAGAATTTTGAAGAAAAAATAAAGGCTATAATTAATAGAATAAACCAAATTAGTTATTGTGAATAATCTTCACTTTTGTCTTTCAATTTATTCTTGCCATCCTCTCTACTGGCTCTCTATTTCCATCAAATTAAATTGAAATCCCTTTGCCTGGCTATCAAGATCACAAAAGTTTTCTATCACCCAACCTGTATTTTTAAAAACTACTTTCCAATTATGACTTTCCTCTCAGTGAGTTCGGTTTGTCCACTTTTCCATTCCTGCACTACGTTCATTCATTAGTTCAATTATACATTCCACTACTCTCCTAATGAAAATCCATTTATTAAGTAACTTCTATGTGCCATAAACACTGTTAGATGTTGTAGATACACAAATGAAAAGACATTGAATGAATACACAAATAATTAACTTCTTACAATTATGAGAATTCTTTAAAGGAGAATGACACCTTTGCTTGTTTCCTTACATAAGTTTTATATGTTAGAATGTATATGTAATATATGTACACATGCATAATACATATTCCTTTTCCTACCACTCAACAGCCTCCTACCTACACATGTAGAATTTCCAGTTATTGATAGATGTGATATTTGAAATTATTCTAAGAAGAGTCAGAAACTTTAGGCAGTATAGTTTAGTTAGCTCTCATATATTTGCCAAAGGCGGGAATAAAGTGAAAGTCTTTTATAGAGGCATAGATATCTTTTAAGACACCTTTTTCACTATGGGAGATCTCTTCCCAATTTTCTACCACATCATATTTAGCACAGACTGTAAAACTCCTACTTAATGACCTTCTTAGGAATAAGATATACTATGAACATCAATGTCTTGCTCCATGTGTGCTAAAAAGCATTTAAAAATGTGTTTTATAATTTTTTACTTAATTTTTTGAAACAAAGTGTTATTTTTACTGTTTCACCATTTGTTTTTTATTGTTTTGTTTTTATATTTAATGACATCTTTTTATATCAGATCAAAATTATTAAATATGTATGATTCTGCAGAACTCAAATTCTACTACAAACACACACACACACACACACACACACACACACACACACACACACACCATGCTTATATAACCTGGTTAAACACTTTTTCTTGTCCATTTATTAGAGGGCCAATGTAACTGTTTCGTCATATGCCTCATTTGCTCCCAAAATTTGTTATATTTTTGGTATTCCGGGAATTAGAAAGTTGGCTAGCCCTTGATATTTGGCAAACTCTCTGTGTAGTCTAAGTTTTGCTGTAATAAAAAGATCAAAATAAATTAGGACTA
Source organism: Pteropus medius (assembly GCF_902729225.1). NCBI lineage: Eukaryota > Metazoa > Chordata > Mammalia > Chiroptera > Pteropodidae > Pteropus > Pteropus medius. The sequence goes on from NW_024354499.1 coordinate 11,567,029, forward strand.
AATTGAAAATTTATATTATGACCCACAATTCTAATATGCAAATACTAAAAATAACCTAAAAGATTTCTTATCTTTCCTCTCTTTAAATACAACACCCCCAACAACAGCAAAGTAACCATAGTAAAGGGAAGAGGCTCATTATGGTTCATACATTTATTTTAAAAGTTCACCTTGCAGTATGAATAGGGGACCATTATCAGATGAAGAAATTTTGCAAGTGAGAAAACTGATATTCACCTCAGTGGCACTGACAGTTATGCCCAAGTTCACCCAGCAAGGAATTATATCAAGACCCCTGACTCCAGCTTCAGTGGTCTTTGCATTGCAAATCACTGCCTCTTTGGAGGTCCTTTCTCCTTCATTAAGACAGTCCCATCTATCTATTTCTTACGATATTGGATTATTTGTGTTGATATACATATCCTTTTAATTCTATTATAGGAATACTGACAAAATAAATTGTTGTTCATTTCTTGTGGGATTTTCTCAGCGCATTGGACAATTCTATTAGCAAGTATTGATGGGTTGACTATTTTAAATTCTTCTTCATTTATAAATAATTTGTGATGACTTCAACACAGGCAATAACATGGGATGACAGAAATGGAAAAGTAATTTATGAGTTATTCATAGATAAAAGAAAATTCACTTGTAAGTTCGTTAGCCATTAAAGCAAAGAGAATGTAATAATTGAATCTCGTTAAAGAAGTATAATTTTTAGTCATATACTATAGCAGAGTTGTTAAGTAGTTAGATTTTAAAGTCAAAGAATTTGTGTTTAAAGCAGAAAGACTATCAATTACTCCCTAGTTCAGAGACTTGAGAAAGTCACTAAACATCTGTAACCTTCATTGAAGTATCTGAAAAGCAGAAAAAATCATAGTATATTGTAAGAATAAAATGAGACGCTAAATGTAAACAACTTAGCCCACTACCTACAGTATGATGAGAACTAAATAAAGATTAGTGCTTTAAAAAATCATATATAGAATCAAACTTAATAACAGTATTGTGTGTATTATCTCTTTTAATTTTCCATAACCACATCATAAGGTTGTGACTATTATGAAGGCAAAATCACCTACTAAAGGCCCCAAGCATGGGATAATACATGTCAGGGATGGTTCCTGAACTCAGGCCTCCAAGAATATCCTTAATGCCTCTGTTCATGTCTATTATTCATACATGGGCGATAAAATAATAGTATATACATAAATTCTTAGTTTTTATTAAAGCCTATTTGGAAACATGTAAATTTCTACTTACCATGCTAAATTTAGGTTAGTGATCATTTCTGGCTGAATTAAATACCACAAAAGTAATGTTGATATTAGTTAGATAATATTTTATTTGATTACATAGTTTATTTTATTACATAGTTCGCTAATCTCTTTGTGAAGGACAGGAGTGGAAGAAGATCTACCTGCAAATGATAGGTTAGTGAAAAATTCCACCAAATTCTGTAAGTCAAAACTGTTGACATCAAAACAGGACCTGAGATTTGTTGTTTTGACATATTGAAGCACAAGAGTGGAAGCGGTGGCTCATTCTTGTCCAAGGTCATGTTTCAGGAGCACCTGGTCAAATGCTATCAATTGACTGTGGCCTCTGCTATGTTGTTACCTAGAAGTAGAAACTGGCTCTTTCAGAGAGCCAAGTTCCTTATTTTTGAGCAAGCTAAATACACTATTATTTTACAAATTCATTCTAAAACAAACAAATGAATAACTCAAAAATTAAAAAATTTAACCTGCTACTCTCTGCTTTTGTGATGGGCAAAATCACTCAACTAATGGCACCCAATATAAAATCATTTTAAGAAATTGTTTTTGTTGATTTTTGGTATTAGCCAAAATCAAGAAAACTAATTGTACTTTATTTAATTCATATACTTACTAGTAGTTTACAAAGACCCTGTGTTAAACTTTGTGAATCTGGAGATTAATTAGGCAAGATCCAAAACTCAAGGGGCTTATAGTCTTAGATAAACAAAATAAACAATAACAATATCAGTATAATAAGTCCAATTAAGGTACTCAGAACATATTTAGGAAGAAAGTTATACTGTATACGGAGTGGTAGAGAGATGTTCTATAATCATTTAACTATAGGGAAAGGTGATTAAATTTTGGTGGGTGATAGCACAGGTAGTATTGCAAAGAAAGACATTTAGTCCAAAGAAATGTTTTAAGGAATGAAAGAGCTTCGAAGAATGGTAAAGTATTCTGCCTGGCTGAGAGAGAAATGCTCAAGGCAGGTCACTGCAAACGTGAATGTTGTTGTTCCAATGAATTGTATGTTTTTAATGATCATATTTAAAGTTGGGTCCAATTCCTGACAAGTTAAAACTCCATATTTGCTTTTTCATTCAAATTAGAGTATCTCGATGCAATTGTGTAATGTAAATCTACCCTGAGTCATTTAAAATAAGTAAAGTAATTTCAAGCAATGGATGCTTGAACTATTTTGGGGAATAATGATTTAAACCTCACACACAATCATTTAGCATACCAACCTATTAACATGACTGATAACACCACTGTGCCAAGAGTGTACATCAAGTGACACGATCGAGAACAGAGTGAATGTGTGAAGTGGTTTATTTACACTGTCTTTCTGAACTTAAAGGATGCACACTCTCTAAATGGCTCTTCTCTTTAATGTAGGGTCTAATGTTCATTTTGCAAGTTGTCCTGTACATCTATAAATTGTTTTCCTTTGCCACGCTCACTGAAAAAATGCTTTTGCATGAATAATTGAGGAAACATTATGCAATTTTCAGGTGCATTAATACCCCCCTATGATGGCTCTTTGAAAGGAGAAACATAATTACTCTTCTCCTAGTGTAAACTTTCAAAATGGTACACAATAAGCGAGTTCATCTGGCAAACTCCCCTGCGGAAATCCACTCTTCAAGGTGCTCGTTAGCTTCCCAGATTTCCGCACTGCTTCATCTCCTCCTTTTTCTGAATAGCAGATCCTCTAAGGTTCGACCAATATCTTTTTCTCACTTTTAAATTGCTTTAACAACAATATTGTGGATGATAACTACTGACAGTCTAGTCCATCTTGGCCGAACATGTTAACTTACCTGTTTTTGTAGACTAGACATGAGATTTCTTCCCTGTGACTTATTCTCATTCTTTATAAAAATGTCCTTTCTGTCCATCTCAATCTCACTTACTCACTGGGTGTTTTTTATTATCCCAGTTTCTTTCAATAATAAATTCATGTCTGCTAAATGCTACTTCTGTACTGTTAGTCATATTAACAAATAGAATGTTTTCTGTAATCCTCTATCCTGCATCTTGACCTCATAATTATTGGAATCTATACCAATACTTCTAGATATGTAAGGATTATAAGTTACAGAAAATATACACATATTTAATCTAGAAGTAAAAATGATGATGGCGATAATAGATTATGGCTTTCTTACAAATCTGATGAAGTCAGCACAATCAAGTGTGAGTTACAAACCTGTTCTTTAGTACAAACAAGAAATATTTTTAAAATCCTTCGTATTTCAGGAAAGGAGAAAGCATCAAATATACAAATCTTGTCCCTGGGCTTTTAATGGGTAAGTTAGCAAATTGCACTTTCTGAAGATTCCAAAAATAAAATAAAAATGCAAGTAAACCAAAAACAAAAACACTGGAATAAGAGAAGGTCAGGATAGGGAAATCAGATCTCCACCTACCAAAACCTCACAAATGGCCCATATATGCCTTCGGTTACCTTAGAGCTCATCTTGGAAACACAAAATTTTAGAGTTGAGGAGGGAATTTACTGAGTGTTACTAATATTTGTTAACTGGTCACGTGAAAATGACTGTACCACCACAAACTACCTCCAGAACACTTAGATTTTCAATAGCTAGAGTGACTATAATAGAAGCCAAAATTTACAACAAAAAAGTGATGCATACATGGATATATATTTCACATAACACTGAACAGAACATTTCATAAGAAGCCTGCTTTGGAAAATCTTAAGTGAACAATCTCTTAAATATAGTGTAGGCATTACTATAATCTACATCATTTAATCTATATATACATCTATATATACACATACACACATATAGCAACTTTCAGTGCAAGATCTTATACTTCGATGATGCCTTAGTTTATATATGCATTATCATACAGATTCTTAACAGTTGGATTTCACAACAGTTCATCAAAAAACAAATATTACTATTATTATTACAATTTTATAGATAAAGAAATTGAGAATTGGCAGAGAAAAAAGTATTTGCTATCAAGAAAGCAGTTCTACGGAATGAGCTGTAGCCTTTCAAACCCTTGTATGTGGAGGTGCCCTTAACACTGTAGTTCACTCATTTATTTCTGCCTATTGCTAATGGCTCTTTAAATGTCACTGCACCGTAGGAATCACAGAACGTGTGTGGGTGTGTTAGGGGCAGTTCTTCAGAGAGACCATGATTAAAATAGCTTGTCATCTCATCATATTATTTTTTCACCTTATGTATATTTAATTTTCCATATTATTACTATTTGAAACATTTGATAAATCAATGTAGTATTTTATATTTTTTATGACTACATTTCTGTACTCAACAAAATAAGAGAAAACTTACTACTTTCTGGATGTACGTTAACTTTCAAATCTAAAATCTTTGGAAAATATCTTTACTAATTCCTCCTAATATAAATTTTTAAAAAAATTACTTGAAGCAGGGTTGGAGCTAATAAAACTGGACCAATCTATAACATTGAATATTGTACCTCAGTTAAAAATGATCAATTAAAATTTTATATACTGCTATTAAAGATACCCATGATCTGAATTGTTTGAAAGACAATATTTACAATTAATAATATTTTTATGAATGACAAATTCTGTGCATGCAGTAATACACACACACACACACACACACATATATAGGAAGAGAAAAAGAGAGATACTCCATTTACATAGAATCAAGCACAAAGGATTGAAAGAGTACACACTAAATACTTAAAAAATAGTATAATATTAGTAGCGTTGGGGTGAAAAGAGAGACGGTAAGAGAATGTGTTGGAGAATGGCAGTTCTTTAATGTTTCATTTTATATATTTCTCTGTTGAAGCCTTTAAAAAATATAACTTCAGTGAGCATTATGCATCACATTTGTATTTATAAAACTACACTTTGAGAAAATTATTAAAACATACACAAATATTTTTTAAATTATCCTCTGATCCAACTAGACATCTAAAAATTTACAGAGATCTTTTTTTGAGATTTAACAAATTGAAAAAGAAGTAGTTCCACAATAAGGATTGCATAAGAAGTATATCATAAAAAATGCTCTGTCAAATAATGTAAATGGAGAGATGTGTTCAAAATATATTATTATATTTAAAAAAGTCAAAATTTGGAAAAGGTATGATCTATTTTTATTTTTGTTCATAAGCATATCTATATAGCTACATAAAACAATACATGAAAAGATACACCCTTCAATGTCTATAACAGTTTTCTCAAATCATTGCAACTTCAGATATTACATATATGTTAAATATGTATGTTTACTTTTTTCTCACGTAATTTCTAATTTTCATAGAATACATAACACTGTTGCAATTTTTACAAATTTTTTAATACAGGTAAATAGTACAACATATAAATGCTTTATGGGACTTAGCAATTGGAGAAACTCTCCCGAAATCTTAAGTGGTATGTAAGAGGCTTTTGTATTTAGCCATTTCTATTACAAACTACATTCTCCCTCTTTTAAAACCTAATCTGTTTCTTTCTTAGTTTTAAAATTCCTCTGCTGTGAGATTTTTTTTCTTTTTTAATTTCTCAACTTTCCCTTGGTCTTTTCTGTCATGATAGCTATGGTTAGTGGCGATAGCCAGCATTACTAAAAGGAGACCGAAATCAGTCCCATGTGTCTCCAATTCTCCTTGGGCTAGTCCACATGGCCTTCTGGTGGAGATGGCAAAAGCACAGGACAGCAAGCTCAGTCAAGCAAGTGTGATTTTAAGCTTCTGCTGGAGTTACATCTGTTAAGAGCTCATGATCAAACCAAGTTACAAGACCAAGCACAAATTTATGCAGTAGGAAATACATTCCACTTTCAACAGGAGAGACTACAAAGTCAAATATAAATTGATATACATATAGAAAACAGCAAAGAAATATAGCCAATATACAATGTACCATATGTATTGGGGTTCTCCAGAGAAACAGAACTAAAAACTAATAGGATATATGAACAAGTAGGGTATGTGTGTGTGTGTGTGTGTGTGTGCGTGCGTGCGTGCGCACGCATGTGTATATAATTGAAAGAGAGAGAGAGAGATTAAAATTTATTTAATCTTAATTGGCTCACAAGATTGTGCAGGCTGACAAGTCTGAAATCTGCAGGGGGAGGCTGATAGTCTGGAGACTGAAGGAAGATCTGTCGTTGCAGCTCTAGTCCTAAGGCAATAGGGAGGCCAAATTCTTCTGGAGGCAGAAGGTTAGTCTACTTTACTCAAAATCTACTGATTTAAATGTTACTCTTACCTAAAAAATATCTTCACAGAGACATTAAGATGGGTTTTGAGCAAAAATCTGAGTACCAAGGCCTAGCCAAGCAGATACATAAAATTATTCACATCACACTTAACAAAGAGAGAAAAAGATTTGGACATTAGTTGTCAAAAACCAATACGTCCCCTTTAAGCATTTTATTTCCCTAGCATCCCCTATTAATTTAAAAGTTCAACTATGCTGTCTTTTTGGCTGCTTTTTCCTGCATGCGAACATATTCAGTCTCTATTTAAACAAGTTTGTTGGTGTTGCAGTCTTCAATGGAAAAGGAGAATCACAAGGTGTAAGGGCGTTTAGGAGTCATATTTGTAAGTCATGCTAACAGGACGTTCGGGTGAACACTGGAGGCTATACACTGTTCTGATAATTTTGGTGGCTTCATGGCTTCCTTCTTTGAGTGACAAATTTATAAATTCTAAGCTTTTTTCTTTGAAATACCATGAAAATTATCTGTTAAACATACATTAACAAAATTATCTTAGCAACAATGCAATGAAAGCCACGTTCTACCTAAAAGCTTAAAATAAAAGATAAAAATCATTAAAAAATATTTTCCTCTTGGTTTTGTTTGTTTTCACTCATCATGCTACGTGTAACACTAAACCCACAGAATGTACCTGGTACAACGTGGCACAACCCGGCACAAAATAAACCTTCAATAATGTTGGGTTATTCTTAAAGTTCTCCTTACTTTTTATAGTTTTAATCATTATCAAAGATCATTTGTATATTCCTTCAAATTATCATTCAACTGTCTTGAAATCTTGGATTTCTAATTTTGCCCTTTATTTCTGACTTTGCTCATTGTAGATTTTTTTAATTAAGATTTCTTATTTATTAGTTGTGTGTTTTTGTTATTGTTGTTTTTAGTTCAACTTTGGAAAAAATTCTTTTATCTGTGGGAATTTCTGACATCCTAAGTGTGGGAATATTCCTTCAGGGTGCTTTTTCCAGGAGCTCCAAAAGTATCAAAAATTTAGGGAAAATATTATTGAAAGTATTTCTGATTATGATTTCTGTTCAAAACATCAAAATATATTTAAATCCCAATTTTGCATAATATTTAGGGGTTCTAAATTCCCAGAGAGTATCACTTCTAATGGTGGTTTTCAAACTTGGCAGCGCTTTGGAATTGCCTGTGGGGCTTTAAATAAAAATAGATATCAACAGAGATTCTGATTTAATCAGCCTGTGAGACACCTTGGCATCTTTGTGTTTTGTTCCTTTGTTGTGCATTTGTTTGGTTGCCAGCACCTCAGGTGATGCTAATGTGCAGCCAAGTTTGAGAGTTACTGCCTTTGGTTGACTCTTGCTAGACCAACCTTTCACCAAGGGCATAGCCTTTTCTTACTGGATCCTGGCTTGATGGAATGTCTCTGTTTTCAATCCTATGACCTTGTCTAGTATCCTGGGAAGATTCCAAATCCCAAGCCTTCAGATTACGAAGAGCAATAACCTTCAGGGTCAATATAGTTCAGTGTCGACAGTGTTATAATATCATGTCTTTACCGATCTAGTTGTCAGTTCCCTTTCCTTTTTAAAAAGCTGAAAAGTTCTTTTATTTTCTTGTAGGCGGTTATTCTATTAAAACTATCTTGTTTTCTTTTATCCAGGAATTCAATGTGTTTACTGTTGGAAGTGTTTCTACTAATTGCATCCCATTACTTCTTTTTATTTTTCGAACTCAATTCAAAAGTTGCCTGTTTGGAGGAGCATCTCCTTTTAAAGTTAGGTGTGAGTGATTTTCTCTGGATCCCAGTAGCATGCTATGTTTACCTGTATCAAGCTATGTGTGACCATCATAGGATCTTTAATATGAATACCTGTCATTTTTAGTAGATAATGAACTATTTGAGGTCCATGGGGCATGTCCTAAGTAAGATATTACATCAAGTCATTACTACCGGCCCTGGCATAGAGATACTAAATAACAGAAAGCAGATAAACTAAGATCCGAAGTGTTTCTTGTTTTTGATTTTTAAAGTGTAATTGAGAAGATACCACATGAGCAATTGCCTCATAATTTCATACAGTGTCAATTTTTAAGAAATAGAGTCTAGAATCTGTGCTGTCCAACACAGTAGCCATTGACCACGGGTGGCTATTTCAATTTAAATTTATTTACATAACATTAAAAAATTAGTTCCTCATTCACACTAATCACATTTCAAGAGTTGAATAGCTACATGTGGCTAGTGATAACTGTATTGGACAGCACAGATATAAAATATCTATTCATCATTATAGAAAATTCTATGGAAAAGAATTTGAGATAGAATTTGAGAATATTGAGATAGAATATCTTTTAGAGTCAGTCAGCTTCATTGTTCTATGAAAATTATCCCCCCAAGACCTTGCTGTTAATTCTCATAAATAGATTTTGAACTAAATTGTAATTAAAACATTAAACACAAGTGTTAGCTAATTTCTCTTATCATAGAACAGTTACACACAGGATTTTACATGTGTTTAGGCTTTAAATCATGTAGAGCTTTCTCATTTTACAATGAAGCAACCTAAGATTCAGAGAGGTTTAGCAGCTTTGTCAAACCCATTCAGATAGTTCAAATAAAAAGTAAATTACATATTCTGTGGGGAAAAAAAAAAAAGTACATTGCAATGGACACAGACTAACCCAGAACTAGGCACTCTGCTCCACAGAGGAATTAAGCACAGAGGGTTTGCTAAGATGTGCTAACGCAGTTACAAAGCACTTAGTATCACCTGCTGCTACAGTCAGGGAAGAGCTGCATTTGTGCTTGCACAACCCAGCATGATATTCAATTATGTGTGGATGCAGGAACTACAGAAAACAAGGTGACATCAAAAATTCTGTCCATGTTTGTAGCTAGAGTATAGTCCTCAGGAGTCTTGGCCTTAGATTAGCTTTGTATTTTCAGAGCTGGATCACAGACACCCCTGGTATGCTATTTAGCATTGCAATAAATCAGTATCACCTCGCTGTTCTATTAGCCCTTCACAATCTCTAAGGACTGAAGCAACCCAATATATTTATATTCCCCTCCAAAAGTACATGCTTTTACACAGCTCATGGTTATGAGAATGTCTTTGGCTGTTCATAAGGCTTTCCATCAAGTATGGACAGACCAATTCTGTTTGGTAATTAATATCATAGAAATTCTAGAACAGAGTTTTTAAAACACACCCCTTGGGAACCTTTTCTTTTCAACTATCTGAGTCTTGGGCAAACTATTTCTTTTGGAACTCACATTTTTTATAAATTTAGACTAGTAATTTTTTTAAAAAGCTCACCTCAGAAATATTTAATTTAATAGATGTTTCACACACATGTGCATGCACACACACATTTAAAAAATACATATATATTTCTCCTTTAAGATAGAAAAGACTAGTAAACTTTATCAATAGAAAAAATATTCAGAAAATTTTTAAAAAGCTTAACAAGTTAGATGACTGATTTTCCAACTTTATGTCAGAGTGGGCAGTCATAAATCCATTGATTAAATCTTCTCTGTTTTAATTTTACTTTTCATTTGACTTATTATTTGATTTTTTTATTATTAAAATTTTGGGGGTGACATTGGTTAAAATCAAATAGGTTTCAAGTGTATAATTCAATAATGTATATTGCATTGTGTGTTCACCACCCAAAATTAAATTTCCTTCTGTCACCAAATATTTGACCCATTAACCCCTATGTACTTCCCCCACCTCCTTCTGGTAACCACTAATCCACATCCATCTCCATGAATCTCTGTTTGTTTGTCATGTTTGTTTGTTGCTTTAAGTTTTATATCCCACATATGAGGGAAATCATATGTTCTTAACATATTCTGTCTGACTTATTTTGCTTAGTATGATAATCTCAAGATCCATCCATGTTGTCACAAAGGGCAGTATTTCATCTGTTCTTATGGCTGAGTAATATTCCATTGTATATTGGTAGCACATCTTCTTTATCCAATCATCTCTTGGAGGATAGTTTTCATGTCTTGGCCACTGGACGTAGGTGAGGCCAAACTGCTCCTTGTTGAAAACCACCAATCTAGAGTGATAATTTGGAAGTTTGAAATCAGAGGTTTCTAAACAGTCACGGTATCTAAATTGTCATTAGTCTGTGGGGGAAAAAAAAAATGAAGAAATGGTTAGGAGAACTTTTTGTTGCAATTATTGTTAATGATACCTTTTTTTTTTATTCAAAGGATTGCTCACATTTTGATAAAAGATGTTTAAACCCTTTTGTATAATTATAGTAATTGTATCTGGCATTTTCATTGGTTTTGTTTTGTTTTAATGTTCTTGACATTGACAAGTCCTCAAAATTCATTTCGAAATTTTTTTTTTTTACTTGATGAAAACAAAACAAAACAAAACAAAACTTGAAAATCAGGACTTACTTCTTTAGATCGGAGTAAGTATATCTGTTTTCTCCTTCAGCCAACTTTGAATGGTATCATTCTGGAATCCATACATACCTATTGTTATACAACTAACTCAAATTAGGTAGCTACCTGCAAGAGCCAAAATGAGACAAAAATGAAGGAAAACTTTTTTTTTTTATCTTCTTAACGCAGAGGTTAAAAACTGGTAGCCAATAGTCCCTACATGGCTCATAGGTAACAGCATAGCTCTTTTAAAGCGATAATTTAATCACTAATATTTTTAAATGTAAGATTTTACATTAATCTGTATAACTGGCTTCTTTCTGATAATGCTAGACTTGCATTCTGACATGGCAAAAGCAGCTGGAACTTAGAAACTTGTTTCCATCCAATTCGGTATGCATTCATCATTAGATCCACTTCTATTTTCTATTACCTCTTAAAATTTTTCTGCTTGATTCATTTGTGTTATTCTTAGAACAAATTGTTAAGAAAGACAAATTGTTATTATGTTATTTCCCATCTTTATACCAGCCAGAATTAGATGGTTTGGCTAAAAGAAAAATTACTTAATAAAAGATAGTGCTATGTCATTGATTGTGGATTTAAAGAAAAATAAATCAATTTTTTAAAAGTTTTATTTTATTTATTAATTGTTCATTTTAATATTGAATTCAGGACAAAAAAAATAGCTAGGTTTTAAATATTTCCATCCCACCTTCTCTCCACTCTATGTACCTCAAGGCCTTATCTACTTCTATAGGTAACAGTGGATCATCAGGGAACTGAGAGCCACTGACAACGGGTGGGACTAATTGGGAAGTGGCTCTCAGAATATGCCAGAAGAGAGATGCTATATACATTAAAAAAAAAATCTTTGCAGATGATTCTAAGAAACTGTTTCTCCTATACCACTCTCATAGAGTTATTTATTTTAAACCTTTCTAAACTTGTTTTTAAAAGCTTAGAAATCCCTCCTGATTGTTTAAAACTACATAAATAAATGCGTACGAGGATTGGCTAAAAAAGGCCGTATTACTAAGAGCTCTGATGAAGTAAATTAACCTCAGTAGAATCAAGAATTACAATTCATATGTAAAAAACATCTTTTCTACTTTCTCTTCACTTTTCTTTGATGATTTTGTCTGCATTCAATTTCTTTCAACTTGGAAGCAAAGAAAAAACAATAATAAACTAGAACAAAGCAAAATAAAAATCCCCAAACACCGTTGGTGGATTAATTCACATAACTCTAAATGAAATATTTTATATTTTGAACCATCACCTCTTTCAGATCTATCCTACTTACAATAGGTGGCATTCCCTTTCTTATTTCTTGATTTCCTTTATGCCTAATGGACTCCTCCCATTTTAATTTTTGCACCCTCTCTCTCATATATATTATTTAACTTCCATGAAAAAAGATGGCCTAGAAAATAAACAGACCAGTAGTCACTAACCACACTTTCTTTCCAGCACAGCACAATATTTTGGCTCATTGACCAAATCGAACTTCTTTTTATTCCATTGCCACTCAACCCACTTTTTCCTTCTCTATCATTTATGGCCTCATTCAAAAGATCTGGTTTTTACTGCCAATTCCGCCATTGTATCAGCTGGATCCTGTATCAGTGCCTCAGTTCCTCATCTTTAATCTATTTCATCTCATTACTGGTATTCTGTGCTTCTCTGGGATCACACTCCTGCAGATTCAGATGCTTCCCTTTCACCCACAATGCTCTGGTTTAGTGGAGCGGAGTAGGAGTCACTTGACCTGAGCAGGAGGAGGGCACGTATTCTGCTTTACCAAGGGTATTATGGGGCTGGCGTATGTTCCATAATCTCTGGTCTTCCTATCTTCCTTTTTGAGACATTCATCCATTCATTCATCAATTTGTCCTTTAAACATCCAACCTTTAAACATCCGGTGAATGAATGACCAAATGAATGCATGTCTTCTACAAAACCCATTTGATATTGCTGAATGAATTGGCTGCTCAGATAAGAAGAGAACATAAATCAAATTTGTTGTTTACTTTATAGACCAACTGATAAATAAATCAATCTCTTTTTAGTGATTTTTGTACTGAAGATAGGAATTATATAGATTTTATAGAGAATGATTTTTACTACAAACTCAAGAGAAAAATATTTTCCCAGGTTGGATTTGGGGTTGGTAAATATTGAGTAATAGATGCACAAACAGAAAATTCTTTTTTAGTTTAATCAAACTAAAATTATTTCTTGCCTCATATAGATAATGCTTGGATTTGCATAACAATATCAGTCTCCTTCCACAATCCTTTGGATACTTGAGTTTATTTATAGCTGACAGGTTACTAATCTCACAAAGCATCTACAGAGAATAATAACAAGTTGCTGCTATGGGAACGATATCTCTTTTCATTCCTGACTTTTGTTTTAAACTAGAACCATTTTAATGTTGCATTAAAGAATGGGAAAGAGAATGTTTGCCTTTAACAGTACCCAGAGTTCTTTTCGCTGTCACTTAGCAAGATCTAAACATTTTACACGACATGATTTTAGAAAACTTTTAACCTTTTTAGGTTATATTTTATTTTTTGAGTTTTTGTTCCAAATGTCAGGAAACATCAAGGCACTTGTCTTAAGGAAAAGGTCAACACAAAGAAGAAAGTTAGTCCTGGGTTGAGTGACAGTGTTCCTCTATTGTCTAATCCAGGGTGTCAAATACTAATTGTGAAGTGGCTGAATGATAGCATATTTTCTGCACTGGTCTTAGATATATGAAAATGTTTCAGAAACTTCTGCAGCTATTTCCAAAGCAAATCTGGTGAAATATGACAATTAATTCAAATCCAACTGTCACAGTAAATGCAAGTCAGAATCTTGAAGTGCATAGCTTTCTATGAGAGTCAGTTATATGTACGCCATATAGAGGCAGAATTTATTTGAAAGTAATTCATCACTGGCCTAGATTACCTTTGTGGAGGGGCCACTGTGAACTAATTCCTGCGTAGGAGTACAGAGTTTACTTAAAACAGTGTATCCTTGATTGAATATCAGTCTTACTGTAATTATATAATAGAATAAGTATGTAAAAGCAAGGGTTGTTCCAATGAAATAGAATCCATTCAAGACTTTTCTTAAAAATAGTTTCCAAAAGTAAATGAGTCCATATCAAGTAAATATTGTGAAATTATTATAAGTATTAAAAATGCTATACTTGTGATGGATGTTCTCATCTATTGTTAGAAAGCAGTTTTGTTTTGCAGAACTAAACACTGAAACTGAATGAAGCTGTACCTAATCACCTTGCCCAGGAATTACAGACTATTACTGACAAACTCAAGATAGAATCATGTCTCAAATCTCTTCTCCAGATCAGTCTGAGCCAGTGCAGTTTGTGGCAGCTAGAACACACAAAGAAACCAGGCTTCAAGCTTTGTTATTTGTACAGATTGACTAGTTTCAGGAAATGTCACCGTCAAACCAACCTTTTGGTCTAGGCATTGTGGTCCTACTGAGACAGACATCACTTGTAAATTCTTAATCTTTTAGCAGGAAATGAAATGGGACATCTCTTGCAGAGTTAATCTTTTTAGTAAACCTAGTTAAGTTTTTTTCCTTTCTTTGGAAAAAGGCCCTCTCCTTCAAATCCTGATAATTGTCCTAGGGACTCAGATCCTGTTAAGCCAGGCAAGGCCCTTAGAGTCTGGGGAGGGGACTTTAAACCAAAGGTTTTTCTTTTTACTCTTTAAGAAATGTATTAACCAAGTCTGTTTCCCTTTACTCACTTAATAGGCAAATCAATAATAAAAATTAATAGATGTATGATTTAAATAACGAGTTTGTATTTTCTTTTCCTTGTCTAGGGATTGAGGTGGCACTTCAGCAGGAAACCCAAGACTCCACCCTGACTGAGGTAGGAAGGGAAAGAGCTCCATGAAACCCCTGTAGGCAGGGACTATGGCCATTCTCAGCAGGAAGCAGATATGGAAGAAGAGACCTCTCATCCCTCAACATCCATACTAATAATAAGGGAGTTCATGGCTCTTAGAAAAGAGGTAGGCAGGAAAGTTAGTTAGGGGTTTCGGGTTGGCCTGCAAAGACACTGAGGTCATCCTATCCTAGAAGGGGTCCACCCTAATCCACCCACAATTAAGCAAGCCTGAAGGCATTTTTTTAACTCACAGGAAGAAATCACTAGGCAGAGATTTAGGTACCAGTTTAAGCCAGTCACTCGTACCTGCACAATGAAAACCCCAACGACATTCAACTCACCTGAGCCTCATTATAATATGATGCATATGCCTGGAAGTTCATTAATATCATCATAACAGACAGAATTCTGGGAACAAACATGCGTAGAAGGCAAAATGATGTATCACTGAGTCCTGTCAATCTTAGCTGTCAATCAAGGAAGCTCACTCCTCTAAGAAAAGTAACTACCCATAGCAAAAAGAGATTAAAAACCCTGAAGTCTTTGTTACCAGGCCTTTTAAGTCACACTTCTTTTGCTCAGGTCCGTTTCCACGTCTAGAAGTGTACTTTCCTTTCTAATAAAACTTTTCTTTTCTACTGTATTTTGATGTCTTGCTCAATTCTTTGTTCAAGACATCAAGAACCTGGACAACGTGCCAAGAGAGGACCCTACTATCCATTAACACTACAAGAGTAATGTAACCAAAGAAACTGAGGACATAAGATAACAGTTTATGATCGTGTTCCTGAGTTAGAGATTTAAGTAATTTATGTTTTCTAATCTCGAAATATAGGCTGTCATACCTTATCCATGATATTGGGTTTAGAAAGTATCTCAAGGTCTAAGAAGGATATAGTTTGGGGCAATATAAAAATAGTACCCATCAAGATTGTAAGTCTCAAGAAATTGTGCATTCTAGTACTCAACTAGAATTTTTGAAAAGGTTTAGGTAAGTTGTTAGGTGTGTCTTTAAGGGAAATATTTTGGGGGTATATATTCTGAAATTGACTCATAACAAAGGACTAAACACCATGTTCTCTCAGAAATCAAATAATGATTCTAAGGTGGAAAAGGCCGGAGCTATTAGTGCAGGTAAAAAGAAAAAAACATGAACTGTGAGTGTGATTTCCAAAGTTTTATCCCCAGTTCATCTACCTATAAGTATGTACCAGTTATTAAAGCTGAGAGAAACTTTCAAAATTGGAAACATGGTATCAAATGAAAGTTTAAGTCAAGTACATGTTATTTGCCACCAAAAATCTTAAAACTGCTCCAAAGGAAACAAATGAATAGTAATAATTCATTATTTATGTCACCAGGATTACAATGACCTTTAAACTTTAAATATCACTAAAGTTAAATTTGTCGAATACTGTTAAAAGAGACAAAAGGCTCAAAATGAAGTAACTATGCTAAGCTCATGTAACCAGAACAAGACAATACTTAACCTAATTGCAATTTCAGCCCCTCTCAGCAATGTAATCTTAAACAGTCAATCTGGAATTTCCTGTTTTGTACTAGTGAGGTCATCCACCTGATAAACCCCCCTTCTTTCCTCTAAGGGAAAGTGACCTTTCCTGAAGTAATTCATTCTCTTAACGTTATTTTCCCACCCCTTTCATGCCTTTAAGCACCTTTCATTTTGTAGAGCTACTAGAAGCTCCTTTCCATTTGCTAAATGGGTTGCTGCTTGAGTCATGATTCATTGAATAAAACTAATTAGATCCTGAAATTTACTCAGTTGGATTTTGTTTTCTAACAATACCATTTACCTGTATACAACTAGCTTTCGTTGGTATAAGATGGTCAAGTAAGTAGACTCCCTTAATATTTTACTTGGAATAGACTCCACAGTCAAATATATGACAATATTAAAATCGGAAGATTAAAAAATGATCTGCAATAACCATTAGACTGTAAGAAAGATTCAACTCTTGTGCAGCAATTAAGGAAATGCGAGACCTATAGAGAACACCCTGCGGTGATCTTAACTGCCTAAAGCATCGAACTGAGTGAACATAGAAAATCACTGGCAAAAACCTTACCTCTTCCCTTTACCAAAGTGTTGCACACTTGTTCTCCACCAAAGTTCATACCTGTGTTTGGTGGGCCAGATACCTGCATGCCATTGTAAGAGCAGTAATGTCTTCCCTTCTTCCAAATCTTGTGCAAAATCCTCTCATTGCTACAATATAAACCAGAGCCCTGCAGAAAAAGGGAATCTGGGAAATGTGTTTCCCAAGCTTCCAGTCTCTGTAATACAGAGAAGATGGCATAAGTTAGGTAAAATAATGCTGAGATGCCTAAAGGTAATGGAATGGTTTTTGTCATAAAGTACAACTCATCGCAAGTACTGGTATTCTTTATTACCTTTGTCCCTCTATTTTGAGAATATTTCTGTTACATAAGTAGAATTCAATCTTATATTGTCAGAAGTTAATTTGGTTGCTGTGACATGAGCAAAGACCGGTACTTTGCAACCTAATATATATATATATATATATATATGCAGCCTTGCAAGTAGCCTAGCATAGACTTTCATTTAGAAGTCATACCTTTGCTTAGATTAACCTGTAAACTCACTTCGATCACTCTAAATATTATAAAGTTTATGTAACTGATGCAGGACGGCAAATTTCCCCAAGTGACGGGGAGATCAACCCCTGTATTGAGAGAAGAGGGTCCTTTGGCAGAGAGAATTCAACACACATGACGAAGTTAAAGTCAAAGGAAAGTTTATTAAAAAAGGGGTAACACTCTACAGAGTATGGTCTCCTCTCAGAGGCAGAGAGAGAGACAGAGCAAAGGCACTGGGAGAGACCCTGAGTATTCAGGTAATTCATTTTACGTCATTCTTTAGTTCCTATTTCCTTTGATATGGACATATAGTGAGGATTAAGAAGAGTATGTGGTGTGAAAAGGTAAGAATATGTAGAGCAAAAGGCCTGCTGACAGTTCCCAGAATTTAATCCATAGGTTCCCCATGGTTTTAGCCGTAGGGAATGACAGTTTCTTCCTGTTTCCCCTTCACTAGTGTGGGGAATGGATTGTTATCAATCCCAGCAGAAATCTTCCTTTGTTCTGCAAGTGTCCTTCTGGCCTGGCTGTGGGGCTGATCAGCATATTGCAGTCTCTGATTGTGGCTTGATTAACATTTTAATTCTTTTGCCTCCTCCCTACATTACAACCACATCCTGTCACTTGCTAAGAGTTTAACAGTAGACCTGAGACTTAGTTAAACTTTCTTCCATACCTATCCCATCCCTGACATTGACAATCACCAGAACTCTTGGTGAAGCCCAGGATGGTTTGCAGAACCAGGGGGCTAATTCAGCTCAAATCACCTGAAGACTCTATACTGACCTCTCCATGAATTATCTTCATTATACTCTCATTATAATACTAAAATGTCCCCCCAGGATGAAGATTTTCCCCCATTTTTGAACATACAGTGTATGTACAGGTAGTTTTCTAACAATACATGCAATAAAGAGGCTCCCTACCTATACATGCAATAAAGAGGCTCACCTTGATGTTTATGCATGATTTCTCTGAATAAACACAAATTTGATCTTTGTTCAGGGACACATGGGTTTGGAGGAGTGACACCCCTGGTGTGTCCTTGCCTGCCAAACCCAATAAAGTACGTTTCTTCTAAAATCTTGGCTGCCAACTACTGAATAATTAGACCCCCTTTAGTTTGGTAATGATTGTAACGTGTCACTGGTATCAATTTATTTCTTATTTGTGAAAACAATGGTCCAGGATTAAATAAATTTTACATTTTAAAGTGTTTTAACTAAGAGATTTGCATGTCGTGATTTTATTTTAAAAAAAGCAGACTGATCTATGGAACTGGACAAATACAGTCTTTGGCATTGTAACTTCCAGTTGGCCCCAAGATGGTATATGCCTAGTTTATAGCTGCAAAAATTACCCTGTAGCAGTTGTCCTTTGAGGTTCCAGTACCAGTATCATCAGCATCCCATGAGTATATGTTAGAAATGTAAATTCCTGGGTCCCATCTCACAACTATCAAACTAAGTGCCTGGGTTTTGGACTAAATGTCTTTATTTTTTAAAACTCAAGTAATCCTAAACCAAGACAAATTTGACAACTACAGGACCACATTATAAAGAATTGAGAAGATTGCTTCAAGATCTGCATTTAATTCAGAAAAACATAATGTGAACATAATGGAGGTAACTATCCAAAGGGTATTACAATGAATCAGCACCTCAGACCAGAAACTATTAGCAAATCAAAACAAAGAGGCTCTGCTAATCTCCTCTTTCTTCTGATTTTCTTCCTTTATTCTCTCTCAATCTACAGATGTTAGCACTTAAATTGAGGTTTTTTTTTTTGTTTTTTTGTTTTTTTGTGATTAATATTCCCCAACAAGCTTTCCTTAACGTAATACTTGACCCAAATTTCCAGGGTATAAAAAAAATTAAGTTTCAATACATTTTTATTTGATTCTTTAACATCTACTATCTATCTATGCTTTGAGGAACTTCCTACCACATCAGACATGGTTGGAAATTGAAAAACTTACCTTCACTCCCCACTTTTCTTTGGTGCTTATTTCTTTGCAAATGCTAAAGGTCAACCAGCAGGTCATTTTTTTTTTTTTTTAAATTTTTTTTTCAGGTCATTCTTAGTAAGGGATTTATATCTAATTACCGGTGGTTGTTGGAGGAAAGAATTTAGGAGTAATAAAATAAGAAACATGAGAGGGTTATAAGAGCTAATGTTCATTCTTTTCAACCTGTTTCTCCTGACACATTTTTAACAATGTTGCTCAAAAAGAAAAATATTCTTTAATATTTCTGTTCTCTCTTTTTCTCCTTCTCTCTCTCTTCTCTTTCCCCCTCTCTCTTTCTCTCTCTCTCCTTCTCTCTCCTTTTACGTCCCTCCCTCTCTCTTCATCTCTTCCTCTGCCTCATGTACCACTCTGAGTTTATGTATTATTATTCTCTGCTGTCACTGGCATTTTGGTGAAAAGTTTTGTGCAGCACTGCAGGAGCACTTAAAAAACATTGAATACAACTGAGTACTGCTTGTTTGTTTACCGTATTAGTCTTATATTTCCAAATAAATTTATTTGTAAATTTATTAAAAGAAGTGTTCACATCTCATACACTATTGGTTCTATTATGTACATTATTGGTTCTCAAACCATGACGGTACTAGTGTTGCAGAAATGTCATGAAACAAGACTAGTGAGAAACCAAGCAGCATTCGGAGAGTTGGAGAACTCAGGTTTATTATGCTGGCAGTCCCAGAAGAGTTAGCACTCTGAAGATCTGGGCCCTGAGCTATTTTGCTTTTATATCCACTTTGTTATAGCTGTTACAGTTGGCATGGGCTGATTGGTTGATTTGTCCTCAGTCAGTTATGGAACAAGGGAGTTTTTATGGGCTACAGGCAGTTACAGAGCATGAGATTTTCAAACAGGAACTTAGGCAATACATCTGTTATCTAGACAGAGCAATCAAAGGGGAGGGCGAGTCTTCAGTTGATTTTGAAATCACTCTACCCTTTGGCCTATGCAGCAAGCATGCTTACAGAAGCAGAACAAAGAGCTGATTTACAAGGTTAACCATTTGAGTGGAAAATTCCTCGTCACTAGCATGTTCTAGAATAGCTCATAGATACAATATATGTTTCTGAATACCTTTTAATCACAGGTACCAAAAGCAAAAGGGGTTCATCTGCCTGTGCACGTCCCAGTTAATGAAATATAAAGATTTTACAGCAAAGAAAGTAAAGGTTTAATTTAGAGAATTACAAGTCCTGAAGACACAAGAGAGCTATCGCTCTTAAAAACCTGGTTCCCCAAGTGTCTCGAAGGGATAGATTATATAGGGAAAAATCTTTAGTCATGGAAACTAAGGGAATTCTAGGTGCCATTGGACGGGGCTGGAATAGTTGATCATCATGTCCCTTGGGTTCTGTAATCAGTCATGGTGCTGTCAGTCCGGTCCCGTGGCTAGTGGGTTGTTCCACCTCAGTGGGTCTGGGGCTGAAACACACCTAAAGCCAAGATGTTATTCTTAGTTTAACAGAAATTTATTGTCCCTATGGTCATCAGCCTGAGGCTTTATTCTTAACAGATTTGACACTGACTGGAACGTTAAGTCCTAAGGCTTAGTGATTAGAGAGTAGACATACCAAGTTGGAAGGATAAGGGAGGAAAAAGCAATTGCGTCATAATGCAAAGCCTGTCTGAATCAGAGAAAAAGCTATCTTAAAGAAATGAAGTCTGTGTTCAGTTAAAGCCCCTGTTACTGAACTCTCTGGTTCATGTGCCCAATACTTCAAAAAGCCAAAACTCAAAATGTCAGGAGTTGGAGTAGGAAAGGCTTATTCATTTAGAAGAAGGCAAACGAGAAAATAGGAGGCTTAACAATACCTTGAATCCATCTTACTCATCGGACCAAGTTAAGGGTTTTTAAGCTAGGAAAGGGGAATGGTAGGGGGGAGTTATGATAAATTCTCATGTTTTTCACCTTCCTAATAAGATCTTGACTTACTGTAGACATTTGGAATTCTTTGGATGACCACATGCAGAAGGGTAGCCTTGTAACTAAAGTCATGATCAGTTTCTCTGTTTCCCACTTGTTCAAGCTTGCTTTGTTGCTGCGGACTCCAGGCTAATAGCTCCTGATTTAGATTTGTTAACCATTAGAGGAATTTTGCTTGGGGCTTAAGCTTTTATAAAGACAGTTCCTCCCATTTTCTCTTCCCCTTGACCTGAAAGAAACTTGAACTCTGTACTTTCTTAAGATGCATTTGAGGAATCACCAGGGCTCCCATATTCTTGCCCTGCATTCTACATCAATAAACCTTTCACAGGGAGCATGCTTATCTAGATGTCCCTGCCCTCAGCCCAGGCCAAGGCGCTTGGCAGGAAAAGAGGTCCCCTCTTCCAGCCTCGTGCAGCCTCTAAACCAGGGCCTGGCCCACAGAAACCAGGTTCTCAGCTTCTCTTGAGTCCTAGGAAGCCCCAGGGCCTGTGTATGCGTAGGAACGAGTAGGCACCCGGAGCACCTCAGTAGGACAAGTGAGGCTGCAGTGGGGTAGCTAGGGACACCTTGGGGGGCAGCTGCTTGGGTGACACTAAGGACAGCCATTTCTAAAGATCTTCTCTCTTCTCAGCAGGCCATCCAGCCCTTAGTTTGGGAACATAGTCGTTTAAAACATAGTCATTAAAAACCTTACGTTTTTAAATGGTTAAATCCGAAATGCTTTTTTCCTGAAATGAAAGTGTGAAATGCTGTAAAAAAAATTAAATTAAGTAAATAAATAAATAAATAAACCTTTCCTTACTCCAAACTCTCTGACATTTTGAGTTTTGGCCTTTTGAAATGTCTGGCACATGATATATATATATATATATATATATATATATATATATATATATATATATATATATATATATATATGCTGTAGATAGCATTTTAAAGCAGTCTCTTTGCTTTCTCATACAAGGATATATATATCCTTGTATGAGAAAGCAAAGAGACTGCTTTAAGATGTTATCTACAGCTTTCTGAAATTTCTGTTTGATGTTAGGGGAGGGGTGTCAGGAGTATTGGCCTAAGGACTTGTTGCAAACTTACTGAAGTCATAGTTTGGGACTTCTTAGCAATCAAAAGAAACAGGTAAAGATATCTAAAGTTTAACTAGCTTTTTAGAAGAAAGCAGGGGCTTTTGCTTACTGGATAAGCAGAGGGCCTAGCTTGTGGGGTACAGTTATACTTCCATCAGCCATTTATGATCATCTGAGCTTTAAATGAAGCTAGCTCCCCCACTATATAGTTCTGTTTCTACTTGAATTACTCTCTTTGAGAAGAGGATATCATTATTTGCATTTCACCACTGTAGGAAATAAGCACATATTTTAACTTTTACATAGATAGCAAAGTGAACCAGAAATAATCATGGAGATTATATGTAATATATGCATGTATAATATATTATTATATTTGATGATTTTATGGTCCTCAAAACTTTTTAGATTTTGCTTGATAGCTCTTTAATTTTCATAGAAAAGTCATTCATTTTACTCATTTAATAAACCAGTTTTGATACTGTTTTTGAAATATTCAGTAGTAGACAGAACAAGCTGCTAGAACATATTAATTAATTTTCTGTGCTTATAGTCAATGACTGATTTTACCTGTTTTATTTGTATCGTAAAATATATGTCGAAATACCATCTCATTATTTTTAAGAACAACATATATCTTAAATGGGTATGTGTGTGCATATGTTGTGTATGTGTGTTTCTATGTGTTTTACAATATATATATACAGAGAAATTTTTTAAATAAAGCTAAGGGCATAAAACACAATTACACAATGGGAAAATAGAAAACAATATAACACACTACTTATCTTTGAATAAATAGAAGTTTTGCTGACTACCCAATTTGTCATATAAAATACTTTTCTAGGTTTTTTTTTTTATTTACTACTCTACCATACAACTGCTCTATAATGTATTATTTATGCCTATCTCCACACTATTTGTATGTTCCTTGTTTTTTTGTCTTCTCTATAACTAGCTCAGTGTTTGGCACATAACAGACATTCAAAAATTATTTGTTGAATGCCAAAAGTGATCTTAAGTCAGGGAACAGTCCCATATGGCACTAAATCAATGTTATTTTACTTATCTAAGTCATCGTGTTAGGTAGCTAGTCAGAGGTGAATGGAATAGGGGCCCAGCCCAAAGACTGCCCACAAAGCACCCTGTTGGTAGTTAAAGAATCCTTTCTGCATCCCTAAAGACAAAGGACAAGAGGGCCATAATCTTAACTGGTTTAATCGGGTCACAGACTCTTCCATGGAAGGAATTACCCTAATCTACCCACAACTTAAGGCTCATTATACTGTCATCATAATGTTATATTTATGCCTGGAAGTTCATGAATCTAATTATAACAGACTGAATTCTAGATAAGCACATGTACACTAGGCAAAGAGTTATAAAGCATCCAAGTGTCAATCAAAGTGACCTCACTTGCCAATCACCTAGGAATGCCTTTAGAAATACCCATCATGGCCCAGATAAAATGCAGACATTTGCAATTCTGTGTTCTTTTTTGCCCTTTTGTGGCCTTTTTAGGCTTTTTTTTATGTGTGGCCCCTTTCTGTTGGTTATTGTGGTTACAGAGCTGGGACCATGTGCCTTCCTGGAACATTCTTTGTCTTTCTAAAATATACTTTCAATAAATCTTTTCTAAATCTCACTGACCTGTGATTCTTCACTGTGACAATGAGGAAGAACCAAGGAAAAAAGCTAACTACACTTCTGTGCTATCATTATCCTTCTCCCTCCCCACCCCTACCATTGGGGCTACATTGAACTCCAATCCACCCCAATGGTGACAGCTTTTGGTGCCATGAACTTGGATCTTTTATCTCAGTAAGTTTTGGCTAGAGGATCCCTCTCCCTCTCCCTGCTGTATCTGTGTTTTGAAGCTGTTCTGAGACATGATAGGGGATCAGTATATAGCTAGATGTATGAGGGAAGCCTATATCAAAGGAAAAAGGTGAGGAACACGGGAAAGTTTGACTCAAGAAGTGTCAGTGAGTTTATCCTTTCTGGAAGGAGTGGTAACAAGCCCAACGACTCAGCCTTCTCTATTGATTCCAATATTATACTTAGTCTAAACTACTATTATTATAACTGGGGAGATTTCTTTCTTTTACTCTTTTTGTTAAAGATTTGTTGTCAATAGCAAACTATTCAGGTGCAGTGTCTAGTGCTTCAAAAACTACAGCTTTCCTAAGGTAAATGGAGATTCATAGCTAATAGCAAACTATTGTCAAGAATGGGTTCACACCAGCAAAGCTATAACTCCATTCAAAGGATCAACAGTTCAGTCTGATAGTGTCCTCCTGAGAAGAATAGATTTCCATTTAAGCATGAGGATGTGATGAAAGGGTAGGAAATGGTTGCTTTGTCAATACTTCTCAGTGGATTTACTTTGGATAGTTATGACCTACTCCTGCTTTATAAATCATCTCAGAAGTTAACTTTTGAGTTCATGTTGAAATATGCCTCTTCTGGGAACAATCTGCCACTGATAGAAGAGTTAACACACAGCATTTTCTTTCTTTCTTTCTTTTTTTATCTTTAGTCAGGACAATCTTGCTTCTCTCTCTGACATTTCCACTCTCTCACTTGGTCTGATTCCACCAAATGAACAAAGGACTTGAACAAAACAACAACTCAGGTAATGAATGTGCTGGAGAAAAATCATTTAGTTTTGAGTAACTTATCTATGAAAGCTGCCTGTATAGATTAAATGAAACAATAATTTTGCTTCACTATCCTTAAAGGTGAAAGCTTGAACTATATCTACATGGTAACAGAATAATTTGTCAAATGAGTGGATTTAGTTAATTTGCAAAGGGAAAAATCAGCAAAACATAGCTTCTTGGTTTATTTAGGAAATCTAGTAGCTCTGTTAAAATTAAACCTGAGTAAGCCTAACATTATTAGTAATCAATGTAAACTGGGTGATTATGCACAAAAAATCTAAAAAGTTATCCATTTATTTAATATTTTATTTTTTTCTTATTTCCACATAATTTGGCTGATTATATCACAAACATTTCCATGTTAAATGTTTATGTACATATTTTTATGAAATAAAATTAATAAATTAGGAAAGAGTGTACCGTGAATATTGTGAAAAATAAATCACCCTCTATTCCTGGCTTAGGACATAGTATTCACATCAAAAGTAATAACTTTTAAAGCTGTTCTATATATATATAAATTAACACATTTACACTTATACATATGCATGTATTTTGTTTTTCTTTATACAAATAATAATAGCACATTATACTTCTTACTCTGCATCTTGCTTTTTTTTTTTTTACTTAAGATATCTTTGTTTACAAAATGAAAAAAAAAAATTGTAATGCTGCTATGTCATCCAGAAATGTGTTAAATCCATTTTGGATCCTCTTTTGGATTTTGACAGTATTAACCATGCAAAATAAAGATGTTTGTGATACATAGAATTATTTCTTGGGTAGAGAAAAGTTTAGTTGTAGCTGTACAAATGAGACTTGATTTGCAGATTTGTTGAGCTACTCTGTTTAATGAGTTCACTGATAAAAGAGGGCTTTTCCACTTTTTCTTCAGTTCAGTCTTTTCTTTTTCTATGTGTCATTCCATACATTTATTCAATAACTCTTGGGTGGGTACCAGCCATGTACTAGGCATTTAATTAAGTTCTGATTTGGTAGAGGTGGTTCAAGCAGCAGAAAAAAAGGAGACTAGATTAAAAAGCAACATCAACATACAATCCATAATGACATATATCACAAAATATGCATAAGACACATTTATTGCACAAAAGGGAGAGGGTTTATTTTTCCTAAGTGTGCCACAGAAATCTTGGGGGGGGGGTGAAATCAAAATTTGAGCAGAGTTTCAAAGAAAAATGTTTTCTAACCAAAAAAGTCATGGATTGGCCTTCCAAGTGGATGAAATTCAAAAAGCATAGAAGTTGCAAGAGGAAGAGGAGCCCAAGCAGGAAAAAAGGGAATAAAGGAAAGAAGAGGAAAAGGAAGCATGTTGTATTTGCCATTTCTAAGTAAGTTATACATATTTAGAAATGGCTCAAGGTTTAAATTCAAAGGTAGAAGGAAGCACTAAAGAAGCAGATGAAGAAATGAAGAAAAGGCAGAATTAATTTAGATAATGAAAAGCGTGCATAGACTAAATTTGATAGTGAAATGTCCCATTGACTTTAAGCTACTAAAAAAGGGATTTAATTTGTGTCTAAGCAAAATAACTCATACAGTTCAGTGAAGAACAGCCTGAAAAAAGAAGAGTCTCGAGGAAAAAAAAAACATTTAGGAGATTTTTTCCAGTGGTTCATGTGATGAGAATCAAAATGAAGGTGGAAGCAGTAGGAACATAATGACAAAGTTATTTGGAGCAATATTTAATAAAAACCAATGGATTTGGTGACCATTATTAATGGGAAGATACTGTTAATGGATGATACCTCACAGGTTTTGGACATAGGAAAATCAATGGATAGCGTTAGCTAAAACCTTCCACTTTGAAGAGGATGAATTAAGTTATATCCTCCACAGTTAGCATCATGGCTACATCACATTTTAAAATGAGCTTCTTGCATAAAAAAATAATACTAACTATTTATTCAAGGATATAAAAATTATTTTTATGTGCAAGAGATTATCAATAATTTGCTAAATATCTGCCATATGAATTGAAAATATATCCTGTTTGAGACAGGATAAAAATATTATGCATTATTTCATTCACTTATTTAAGAATAATAGGAAAATAAAACATATTATACATGACTTATAGTCCCTACTAAATAAGTATATCCTATTAATTTTTCACTTATACAAAAGCCCTCAGTATAAACATGTGAGTTTATGAAATGTTTGCTATAATTTAATCTAGCTCAGCCATTGATTAATAGTGTTATCTTTTTCAACTCTTCAACAAGTCATGTAGGTTTCTCTTTCCTCCTTTATATAAAATAATAAAGAACGCCCAAGCTATATCAGAGCAATGCAACAGAATAATTATAATAAACCGGAATTAAAAAATATATATATATTTGAAGGAGTATTATTCATGAATGGGAAGCTATGCTTTCTGGCTCTAGGTGTGCTAACTGGGTCAAACCTGAAAATTACATAAGCCAAGTGTTCAGTTAGTAAATTATTGACTGAGATATAATCTTCCTTTAGTGTTTGAAGCAGCTAAACTAGGAA
>NW_024354499.1:11594761-11661253 GCF_902729225.1 Pteropus medius
AAGATTACATCAGAAAAACAGCAAAGTCAAATATTTATACTAATGAAAGAAATTGCTTGTGATTGCAAGGGATTTAGGTAAAATGTAGAGATTAATGGGAACATTTCTCAAGAATCCAACAGTGGGATTAAGTTTACATAGATGGCTAGGCTAGGATTTGGGGTCAGACTCTAACCTCAGAATATTTTGCATGTAAGTACTCCAGGCAACAGGTATATTAAACATATTGTGTATACCCAAAAAGTGTTTGTAAAGAGACTATAAGACAATATTCAAGTAACTATCTTTATTAGTCAGCATTTACATTTATGTAATAGAAGCTGCAAACACTATAGACTTAATTAAGAGGTTCATCTTAATCAGATAACAGAATATTTGGGAAATAAATAATACCAGATTGGTGTGATGACTCAAGTGTGCAAGAGCTGAAATAACTGCAATTCTCAAGGAACTTCTTTTGGTCATTATATTCAAGAGATGTGGTAGAAGTTAATAGTGGTTTTCAATATTCACAACTACCAATATGGCCTGGACATGGAACATATCAGAAAATAACCAGCCAATTAAAATGGTTTCTGGGCATAAAAAACCAGTACAACTGACCTAGGATATAGCAGCTGAAAGCAGCTCTGGCTGCAATTCAAATTTTTACCAATGCTTCTGGCAGAAAGGAAGAGAAAGGGAAACAAGAGATTATGTATGTGTTAACTGAATCAGCACTCATTCTAAAAAAATTTCCAAAAGAATATTCTGTGACTTCTGCATATATCTCATAGATCAAATTGTATTACATCACAAAATCCAGCTATAAGAGAATCTGGGAAATATGAGACCATCTATTTTTTATTGTTGTTGGTTTGTTTCTTTTTAATTCCTCATTTGTTAGTTTCTTTGCCTATTTGTTTTTAAGTCAGGTACATTGCTACCCCCCCCATCCCCTCCTCCAAAAAAAAAATCAGAATTCTCTTAATAAAGAATAAATAGAGAAATGAGTATTATTTCTGTAATATAGCACTTTCTTCTTCCTGTGATGACTAAAACAGGAAGAGTTATCTTGACACGATGACAAAAATCCAAGAAATTCTTTCAGACTTCAGCCTCATTTCTCTCAATTCACTGAACCAATGTCAGCAAGCAATCACTTATATGTGGACTTAGACTAACATAAAAATAAAACAAATCCCAATTAATTACTGTTATTTGATTTATCTATGATATGAAGCAGAACATAATCCTTAAGTAAGAAATATATTGTCCAAGTGTTTGGTAAACCCCAAACAATTAGTAAACTAAGCTTCAGTTATGCAAAATAAGATCTGACTCCACGGTTAGTAGAAGGAAATTTCTCAATATAACAATGGTAGGCTGGGTTCTCATTGTCTCAAGACAAAGGGCCTAGCCTTAGAGAACAGGCTTTCAATGTTGGCTGCTAAGGTAAAACGTGAATAGGCAGAGGCTGAAAAAAGTGTAGAACTTGAAATTAAGGCATATCTTAAAATCAGAGACCTGAAATTAAAGGTAAAAAGGTTCTATTGCTTTGAGGGAAAGGAATATACGCTAAAATAATTAAAGTATGAACTTCCCAAGTTATAAATCAATAAATCATCAAAGATGCAAATGTATTGCTGTATTTGGAGTATCAATCTAGCCAAGAAAATTTGGTACTTATCTAGTAAAAGAGACACTTAAAAGTGAAAGGGAAGTTAATGTTGGAAACAGTCACAGTGACCCTGGGATTCAGTGGAAGAAATCCAGCCATGGAGATTAGCTTAGAGACTTGAAGCTCAAATGACTGAGTCTAAATAGGAATTTATTGCGTAGAAGTTCATATGACTGAGTATAAGGCAGGAATTCTCTCTAAAGGAGAGACCCATAGAATAAATGTACTAAAATCTCAGACATTATATAACAAAACCTGGTCGGCGTAAACTGAGATACTAGGTTATAAGATTTAATACTAAATTCTTAAGCTTATACCACACAACTCCTTAGAAGTTTTCCTGAGTACCTTCTTCAGGTCAAGAATTTGAGACAGAAAAGAAATAAACCTTTCAATAGAAGTTAAGTGGCTTAGTAATGTGAACACGAGCAATTGAGCTTGCAAAGTCCAAGCAGATCATTACAACTTGGGCATCATTTTATGACTTTCAAGGTATTCGGATACATAATAACTAAACATTTTATAAAGCCTATAACAAATTCTATTTTAAGTTAGCATAGGAAGCAGTTGTATGCAAATCGAAAGATGCACTAGTTCATATAAGAAATCTTAATGAGAAAGTGTTATACTATATTGTTATTACCACTGAATTCCCATTTAATTTAGTTTTTAATATCATTTTAACAATATTCATTAAGGCAAATAAAACAGTAGAAATTGAACTGGTTAAGGGGTAATCAGAATTGATAACAGCAACTAATATAGGTCAAATATACTGTTTCTATTGTCTTGTTTTAGAGCAGTAATAAAAATGATTGGGAATCAGAAAGGGTAAAATGATACAGAAATTTAGCATGGTTAGAAAGAGATTGATAGAAACAAATAAGAGATAAAATTAATACGAAACAAGTGTATAACCTCTTACCTTTGCAATTTAAGTCTTTGCTGTCTATAAGGGTCTTAAAAAATGATCTAGAAAGTTTTACACTTTAAATTATCATCCATTATAGATTTGTGTGGAAAAGTACATCAATTTAATTTAGTAAGCATATATTTAACACTATTAAGTGCCCCTGGTAGAGGGTCTTACCTGAGGCCTTTGTGATGAGCTGACTTCCAGGGTGTCCCCCAACGATAACCATCTCCTGGTATTTAATTCTGTTTCAGTATGTGAGGCACAAGTGACTCATTTTTAACCAATAGAAAGTAGCAAAGATGGTGGATTGTCACTTCCATAATTAGGTTATGAAAGATAGTGACTCTTGCTAGCATTCCTTCTCTACTGTCTTTCTGGACTATACTCTGATAAATAGGCTGCAATGTTGGAGAAAGAGGCCCACATGGACCACACAGAACTGAGGGAAGCCTCTAGTCCAACAGCTCTTGATGAATTAAATTCTGCTAACAACCATATGGAAGCAGGTAATTACCTAACTGAGCTTTAAGATGACTCATCTCCAACAGACACTTGGATTATAGCCTTGTGAGAAATTCTGAGCAAAGGACCCAACCAAGCCACATCCAGAGTCCTGACCCATAGAAACTGCAGATTATAAATGCTACAATTAGAGTATTTTGTTATACAATATTAAATAATTAACACAGACTCCCAGCAATGGAAAAAAAGATGAGATTTTGTTATCTAGAAATCCTCAGTATAGTTTGGAACATTGCTGAGAACATTGATAACCAGAGTACAGGCTATAATAAAAATATGTATATAATTATATATGTGTATGTGCATATATAGTATATTCATACATTATGTTATATATGTTTATATAGAAAAATGTATGTTTATATATAAATATATATAAAATTTGATGTCTTTTGGAGACATCAAAAGTGATAACAGGCAAAAATAAAAAATACATTTGAAGGGTGGGGTTTTATTAACTTGTTATTATCACATATTTAGATTATTTCTAGAGAGAATGATTATTATACCAAATGGATAGGAGTGTGAATGTTTGGAAGAATAGGAAAAGCAATTTTGGCTACAGTGTGAGGCACATGGTGAGTGAGATATTTGGATGTAGGCTAGAAAAATGAGTTAGGGAAAGATGATAGAAAATATTAAATACAAAATAGTAGTTTAAGTTATACTTTTTTAGTGAAAAGTGTTTTTCTTGTTGCTTGCCATGTGCACTCTGACCAGGAGAAGAGAGGTAAACAAATAATAGGCATTATGTAAATGACAAAATTCATGCATATCAGCATTTGAAAATGAAATGCTCCTGTTGGAACTAAGAAACTAGAAACTGGCATAAAGGAAGGATACAGGTACCAAAAGATAAAACTATCTTTAGGAAGAAGAAATGTGAAATCCATAAGAAAATGGTTCAATAGAGACAACGTGAAAGAAATAGAAAACTTCTTATCAAGATTTTCAACTTTTCCACCTGCCTGTAAACCCTTACCCATAAAGAGGACTAGAATCAAACGTGTTTTTAAGAAAGGGAATTTGATTGGTAGCACATTTGTACCAGCTATCCTTCCTCATGAGAGTGCCAAAATTTTAGAAGAATACTAAAAACAATACCATCAACATGATAAATAAACTCAAAACTGTGCCATAAGAAAAATGAGTAAAATAACAGGAGATGTTAGGACCGAAAAACAAGATTATTAATGAGGGACGTGTTAAATGTCTTATGTATATCAAAGTTGTCATGTGGAAAAAGGATTAGAGTTATTTATGTGTATTCATGGGCAATGGAAAATCCAATGACGTGGATGCTGCAATTTAATTCACAAATAATTTTTAAAAACAGTGGCGTATTACGTACTTTGATAGATACTAGAAATATAAATGTGGCCTTAAGAAACTTAAAATCTACTTGGAAAGACAGCTACATGGCTAATGTGAATGTGTGATAAATGGGAAGAGGAATTTAGAAATTTTCTGAGAGAAGATGACAGAGGTGGGTTTGGAGACAGACCCCCGCATACAGAAGAAGAATATATACGATTGATAGAAGCAGGTTTTCTGCTGTTTGGCATAGAGACCTGAGGCAGTAATGGTAACCATGACATAATTATTATTCCAAATAGTGTGCTGAGACTTCCCTTTGGAGCAGACTCTGTGAAGTAAATTGATGAAAGTGTAGAAGAAGCACTGAGATCCCTTTCTTCTGATGGGAATCAGAAATCCAAGAAAGCAAAATAGGGCTACTAAGGAGGTGGTACCTGGATGAGAGATTGACCACCTTATAAGGTCCTCAGCAAAGGCAAGAATTCAATGTGATAGATGACTTTTGTAGGTTTCTCAAAGAGGCAGCTAATACAAGGAATGGCTGGTCTGACTCACCCAACACCACTCCTTTCTTTCAGAAAATTTGAGTATAGCACTATGTGGATTTAGTATGATATAAAAAGCCTTACCTAATCTTAATGCTAAGGGCATGTATTAACTCAGCTTTTTTCCCTAAGCTCTCTTCTCTAAGGTAAAGAGCAGTCACTATTAATAAAATGGTACGTTTTAATTGATATCCCTCTATTATTTGCCAGAGTGAATGATGATTGACAGCAAAAGACTGAAGCATTCTTGATATTTCATAAAGTTAATTTCAAAATCTCACATCTCCTGTTATCAAACAATCTTGATTCCATACCCATTACCAACTTTTGAGCTTTAATACTGATACATTCTTGATAGATTCAATTCCTAGATCTCTGACATTATTACCAGCTTCTAAGCTCATTCCAAGTCCACGCCACCACTCTTCTCTGCTCCATTTCTCGTCCTTTTTCATTGCTTCAACTTTTTGGGTCATTGACTCATGCCCTTACCCTGTCTGCCAGCCTTCATTTCTACTAAGGGCACAAAGAATACGCTGGGCTTTACAGTTAGACATAGACTTATTCTAGTCTTGGTTTTCAGATTTGAACGCTGTGACACATTAAGCAAATCACATAAATCCTAAATCTCCATTTCCTACTGTGGAAATGCATGAAAATGTTAAAAACAACTGTATATGAAGTGTCTAGTACATAGTAGGCACTTTAAAAATGTGAGTTATTCTTCTTCTTCATTTTATCAATCTTATATAAGTCATTCTGAAGGAAATGCTTAACTGGGAGAGAGAAAACAAGATAAAAAAGAGCAGCACCATATGACTTCTGAATTGAACTCACATTCTCCTGAACAGTTTATTTGTCAGAATAAAGAATTGTATTCACCACATTCTTTCATTCTAAGAAGTGGTTGCACTCTAGGAGATGTGATGATGAAAGGAGCATGCCTTCTCATTCATTTGTACAGGACAGCAAACTGCTGCCTGGTGAACGTTTCCATAGAAACAGCAGAATGACTGCTGAGGCAGAGGTACATGGGAATCTCTTCATGGAACCTTTTTCTTCCCTTTAGCAGTTAGTCAGTGGCAGTCCTGAGTTTGGTTGAGCCTATAAGTAGCAGACATTGATTTGAAGTTGCATGGGTTTCAGAGGAACCAAGCTCAAAGCAAACTTTCTACATATGGCCTTTTAACTTTAGGCAGAAAGAGGGGATTTTAGAACATATGTTGTACCAACACTAAATCAAAGAAAGCATCAATCTCTCATTATTCAGTTACACTGATGCTTCAGGTTAATAAAACCAGCAGAAATGCTGTGCTTTTGGAGTAAAGAAGTAATGCAAGACACTTAGATCTATCAACCTATAAAAGATTCACCTCTACATGCTAATGATGGGCAGGTGGACGTCACTATTTCCAAGACTGAGGAGCCAGTATGGGTAAAAACTGTCCATTCCACTCTTGGATGGTTTTAGCTATATTTCTCAGTTTCATTGAAACTTCCTTCTATTTTCTAGGCAGAAGAATAATGATAAAAAAAAAATACGCTTGACAATATTGAATTATGTGGTAGGTGTGAATGTAGGATAGGGAGCCTGCTAATCTTGATTAGAAGATAATGCTCATAAATTTTCGTGGTTGGCAGTTTCCATTGTGAGTTTTTTGTTTGTTTGTTTGTTTTAGTTTTAGAAATATTTAGGTTCTTCACTGTCCCACAATTATGCTTCAGTTTAATATAACTCAGTTCTTAAACAGCCTACTGAAACTTGTCCTGGGTTCTATCAAATTTTTTTTATTACAGTTTTCATTCAACAGTATATTAGTTTCAGGTATACAACATGGTGATTAGACATATATCTTACAAATCGATCACCCTAATAAATCTGGTACTCATCTGACATCATACATAGTAAATATAATATTATTGACTATATTCTTTATACTATACTTTACATCTCCATGACTATTTTGTAACCACCAATTTGTTCTTAATTCCTTTCCCTTTTTCACCCATCTCCTCCCATCTGGCAACCATCAACATGTCCTTTATATCTATGAGTTTATTTCTGTTTTGACTATTTTGTTGTTTCGATTCCACATGTAAGCGAAAACAAACGGCATTTATCTTTCTCTGTCTAACTTACTTCACTCAGCACAATACCTTCTAAGTCCATCCATGTTGTTGCAGATGGCAAGACTTTATTTTTTTAGTGTTGAGTAATATTCTATTGTATATATGTGTAACCTCTTCTTTATTCATTTATCTACAGATGGACACCCAGGTTGCCTCCATATCTTGACAATTATAAATAATGCTGCATCGAACTTATGACTGTACATGTCCCTTCAGAGTAGTGTTCCGGGTTTGTTTGAATAAATACCCAGAAATTAGATTACTGGGTCTTTTTTGTCCTTGTTATAGACTTTAATTTAAAGTCTATTTTGTCTGGTATAAGTATTGCTACCCCAGGTCCGTTTGTTTGTTTGTTTCCATTTTCATGAAATATCTTTTCCCATCACTTTACTTTCAGGCTATGTGTGTCTTCTGATCTAAAGTGAGTCTCATGCAGGCAGCATATGCAATGTCTTGTTTTCTTATTCGTTCATCTATCCTATATCTTTTCATTGGAGCACTTACTCCATTTACATTTAAAGTCATTGTTGATATATGTGTAGTTATTGCCATTTTATTATTTGTATTTTTGCTCTTTTTTTTCCTTTTTCTTTTTAAAGAAGTCCCTCAAACATTTCTTGTAATACTAGCTTGGTGGAACTACTTTAGTGTTTTCTTGTCTGGGAAGCTCTTTATCTGTTCTTGGATTCTAAATGAAAGCTTTGCTTGGTAGAGTAATCCTGGTTGTAGTTCCTTGCCTTTCATCACTTCAAATATTCCTGCCAATCTCTTCTGGCCCGCAAAATTTCTTGAAAAATTTGTTGAAAAATTTTTTGACAATCTTATGGGAGCTCCCTTGTAACTAATAAGTAACTAATTGCTTTTTTCTTGCTGCTTGTAAGGTTTTCTCTTTGTCCTTAATCTTTGGCTTTTTAATTATGATGTGTCTTGATGCGGACTTCTTTGGGTTTATTTTCTTTGGGACTCTGTGCTTCTTGGACTTCTATGTCTATTTTCTTCATCAGATTAGGAAAGTTTTTTATTATTATTTCTTCAAAGAGATTTTCAGTTCTTTCTTCTCTCTCTCCTCCTTCTGGTAACCCTATAATGTGAATGTTGGTGTACTTGATGTTGTCCCAGAGGCCCCTTAACTATCATCATTTTCTTAGATTTTTCCTGTTGCTGTTTTGATTGGGTATTTTCTGCTATTTTATCTTCTAACTTGTTGATGCAATCCTTTGTTTAATCCAATTAATATTAATTCCCTCTAATGCATTCTTCATTTCAGTTATTGTATGCTTTATTTCTGACTGGTTCTCTTTTATGCTATCTTCATTTTAATGTTTCCTATCTCTTTGTTAAAGTTCTCACTGAGTTCATCTATTCTTCCCCTAAGTTGATTGAGCATCCTTAAAATCAGTGTTTAGAATTCTGCATCTAGAAGATTGTCTCCATTTTGTTTAGTTCTTATTCTGGAGATTTGCTCTCTTCTTTTATTTGGGATATGTTTCTTTATCTCCCCATTTTGGCTGCCTCCTTGTGTTTGTCTCCATGTATTACATAGGGCTGCTATTTTTTCTCATCTTAGCAGAGTGGCCTTATGGAGTTGTCCCGTGAGCACCAGTGGCACAGTCTTCCCTTGTCAACTAAGCTGGGTGCTTCAGGTATGTCCCTTATATGGGCTGTGTGCGCTCCCTTATATGGGTTGTGTGTGCCCTCCTTTGTTGCTGCTTGCACGTCAATGGGAAGGATTGACCTTTAGGCTGATTGGTTGTGAGGTCTGGTTGATAAGGGGCTGGCCCTATGGAACAGGAATTGCTTTAGCATGGCTCTGATGCTTTCCCAGTCTATTCTCTGGGTAGGCTGTCCTCAGGTGCAGCCCTACGTGGTGCTCTGGTTCAATTTGAAGCCAGCCACTGGGCACACTGGCCTCAGGACCTCGCGATAGGGACCCTGCTACAGGGTTCATCTGCAGCCTGTGCCCTGCCTGAGGCCACTTGACAAGAGTTACCAAGCAAACTGCAGCCAGCCGCCACCCATGCTTGGCTTAGGTGGGGCCAAAGTGAGGCTGGCTGCCACTAGTACCTGGCTTGGGGCTGCTCAGCAAGAGTTATGGGGCATGCAAAGGCCAGATGCTGCTTTTTTTTTGACTTTTTCAGACCTTTGAGAGATTTTAGGAAAGTCTGCAGCGTGAGCCAAGTCAGGCCATTTGTATGGAAAATCCACTGGCATCAGCTTGG
Organism: Pteropus medius; assembly: GCF_902729225.1. NCBI lineage: Eukaryota > Metazoa > Chordata > Mammalia > Chiroptera > Pteropodidae > Pteropus > Pteropus medius. Next base: position 11,604,071 of record NW_024354499.1, read on the forward strand.
ATGGGCCCTCAAGTTGAAATAGAATCTCAAGGAATCACCAGGGTGGGGTGACCAGTGTTAGCCAGGTCGATAGAGACTCAGATATGGTAGCCATCTGTGTCTGCACTCAGCAGGGGAGGACTCAACAAAGGAACAAAGGCCTCTATCAGCACTTCTGTCTGGGAGAAAGCTACATGTTTCACCCTGAAGCCAGACAAATTCAGTTTTTCCCTTTATGTCCCTGCTGCCTTTCAAGCTGTTGCCTCAGAGCTGGAGCTCAGAGTGAGTTAGTTTGTCAGCAAGCGAGTCCATGCACAGGCCCTTTTAGAGGACTGCCTGGGACTCATTCAGCCCTTCTCAAACAGCCACAGTCTCTGCTGGTTTTCACAGCCAGAAGTTGTGGGGACTTATCTTCCCAGCAGTGTAACCCTGGGCTAGGGAGCCTTGGGTGAGGCCTGGACCTCTTGCTCTGCCACGGGAAGCTCTGCAGCTGAGATATTTCTCCCAATTCTCAGCCACCAAGTGTGGGTTGGGGACCAGCCTGTTCCATGTTTCTGCCCCTCCTACCAGTCTCAAGGTGGCCTGTTCTATATGGTCCCAGTTGTAAGACTTCTGTTTAGCTAGACCCCAGTGATGGCTATTTTGTAATTTACTTGCAATTTTGATGTGTTTGTGAAATGAAGAAAGCACAGCATTTACCTACTTTGCTATGTTGACCATACTCTTCCAGCAAATGTTTGACAGTTTCTTTTTTTTTTCTATCACCACCCCTGCCTTTTAGAGATGACAGATATGATACAGAAAGATATTTTTTTGTGTGTATAGTTACGAATCAAGAGATTTAAAGAATTCAAAAAACATTTAATAATAAAAAAATTGTTTTGGAATAAAATATCTCAGTGTTATCAATACTCCCTTCTCTATACCACACACAAAATTCTTAATATTTGTTTCTCTAAGGCTGTGTAAAGAAAATGTGTGTATGTGTGCATGTGTCTGTGTGTGTGTGTGTGTGTGTGTGTGTGTGTGTGTGTGAATGTGCATGGAGAGGAAGTGATAGGGGGAGCTTCTGAAATATGTATCACAGAAGAAACAACTTTAGTTATTCAGAAAAATAATAGACTTCAAATAATCACATTGACTTGTCTTTTATATTTAGTCACTGAAAAGGCCTATTAATTTAACTGTGGCCTGGTAAAAATGAGCTATGACACTTTTGTAAGTTAATTTTATCTAGAAGAATTTAGATAATCTGTTTTGAAATATTCCATAATTGCTAAAGTAATAAAGAAAACTTTACAATATGAACACCTCTTTGAGAAATTTTGTAGACTAGCTGGAGAGGGAAAAGAATACAAAGTTAAAATAGCAAAAAAATAAAAAAAAGAAAACAAAAAAGAAAAAGAAAACCCAACTAATTACAGAGTAAATGTATATTTTTATTTTTTACGCATTTTATTTTCAATGTAGTTTTCTTTATTTTATATGGCTTTATAGTATTTAAGACGCAACTTTAGTTACAGAGTTTAGGCCTTTTTGATTATTCATTATCCCCTGAAATCTCATCTTCATAATGACCTATACATACCCTATCTCTTCAGATAATCCTATCACATCTTTTTCTCCCAAATTCTACCCTTATGCTACTGGCTTGTGCATATTCAACCTCCCTAGTGTTTTCAAATTTACTTGGAACATTTCTCCAGTCACCTTTTCTTAACTAAAATCTGACTCTCTTCTGATATATCAAATCCCCTTTCCAAAGGGGACTTTGTATCTTCCCTCACCCACAGCATCTTATAGCGGGGAGCTGGAGATATCTTCATTCTTATCCCTCAGTATCTCTTCTAGGTCATAAACTTCCATTTTATAAAATCCTCAGCTCTTTTCAATTTTTTGCTATGTACTTATAACATTTTCTTCTTTGTCTGGTTGCTGAAATATGGAGACATGCTTTGTTAAAATTTTTGTCTGTTCTCAGTTTTTGACAGTCTCATCTCCAAAGTTATTTTTTCATCCTCTCTATCTTAGCCACAGTCCTAGGGTCATGCTATAGATTCTTTTTAATTATTAATAACAAACACAGCAAATTGACAACGTAATGAATTCAAACAGTCTATAGCTTTCTATATTTTCAGCTCATGTAACTTAAGTTAACACTGAAACCAACCTTTAGTCTCTGTGGCAGAGAAAGTGTTTGTCAAATATTCTCCACAAAAAATTCTTTTGGAGCAAATTCAGTTTATGTGGTTAATTCTGGTTAAAGTTTAGGTAGTAAAGAGAGAGTGTGCATCTTCTATTTTTTCTTTCTTCTGCTTAATTAACTTCGTAAGTCATTCACTGAGATGACAAAATGAGAATAGTATAAACCAATCAGTCATTAGATGGAATAAAGTCCTCACTAATATATTTCAAACTTTTTTTTGTTGCCTGAGAAATTACCTTTTCTTGTGCTAGTTAATGAGAATTTGAGGGTTGGTTTGTTGTGTTGTTTGTTTGTTGTCTTGTCCTACTAATCCAATATGCTGTCACTTGCAATCTATTGACTCCCTTACCTTTTATGCAGTATTTAACACACTATTTTTGCTTCTACTTCCCTTTCCATCCATCTGGTATTTTATGACCGATGCTTATATTTAGCATTTTATTAATTTACCTGTGTCTTCCTCCTTCTGTCATAACCTCAACCTGAGATGCAATAAACAAATTGCATTCTCTATTCTCGCATGCAACCATCTGAATATAGTTGTCTCTATAATGTCATGGTCACCTCCTTAAAAAAGAGTAACTGTTAGACATTTGATTTCTCTAGTGTGTGCACTGTAAAAAACACCTATTGCATACCTGAGTCACAATACTAAAAAAAGTCTTCTTTTGCTTTATTTTCAGCTAATTTGCTTGATGTTTTATTGAGAAAATAGAAACAATTTTTAAAAAGTCTTTATCCATTATTACTACCACCACCAAATAAGTGAATAAATATTATTCTTTACATCAATTATTGTCTTCTTGAATCACTGTCCTTCTACCTCATTACCATGAAAGATATGTTTCTCTTTGTATGAAGTGCTAATACCTTCACCTGTGTTCTAGATTTTACCTCTCATGGTCTCAATGAATGCAGTATCTTCCTCAAATCTCTAATACCATATCTGTCTGAAAATATCCACATTTATTGTATATATCCTCCCAGTGACTGCCCTATTTCTTGTTCAACATTGCACTCAAACTTTCTGAAAAAAAAATTAGTCTAACATCTGCTCTATCAATTTCATCACCTACGATTCACCCTTTGGTGCATGATTTCTGTTTACACTATTATACAAAAACTACTCTTAAGACATAAAAATGACCACTATGTACAAGCATCCAAAAGAACATTTTCTCTTCTCTTGTTTTTAGAACTCATGGTAGTATATGATAGAGTGAGTACTTCCCCCTCTTGGGACACATTTCCATGTTCCCAAATTGTCAATATTTCTTTATTTTCCTCACTAACTCCTACTATGCTATCCAAACACTTGAGTTCTTCTCGGTTTCATCTTTTGGCTTGTATTCTCACTTCTTAGATTACCTCATTCATTTTCATGTTTGTGAATGTCATCCATAATACCTTAATGACCAAAATTTCTCTCTTCTGAGGATGTTTAACTGATTGTTTGATATCATCACTTTGATGGCTCAAAGCTTCTCAAACTTAACACGTTCAAAACAAAATTTTGGATTTTTTCCTCTAAACATTTTCCTGTATTTCCTGTATTTCTCTGTAAATTTTCTCCTACCAGAATGTGATAAATCTGTGTTATTATTGGCAACTCATTTTACCTCAATCTAACATTCCATTCTATATCCAAAATATACTTTATATTCACATACTTCCATCTGAATCTTCAGTTATTATCATATCACCTTGTTCTCTTACAATACATTTTAGTGTTGCCCCTGTTTTAATCTTGAAATCTTTGTCCCACTTTCCCCAGGTCCTATCCATGTTTTTGCACAACTGCTAGAGTTTTAATATTTTAAACCAAAATGAAATCATATTATGCACAATATTTAAATTATTTACTTGCTTCCTATTTAAAAATAAAGTTTTTAGAATAGTTTTACATTTATATAAAAACTGAGAAAAGTATGAAAATTTCAATAAACCCCACAGCTAGTCTCCTCTATTATTAATATATTAATATGGTATATTTGCTATAATTAATGAACTAATGTTGATATATATTTTAATAGCCAAAATTCATACTTTAACATTGTCTTAATTTTTACTAAATGACCTTTTTCATCTTCAGGGTGCAACTCAGAATACTAAATTAGATTTAGTCATCGCATTTTCTTAGGCTCTTCATGGCTGTGATGGTTTCTCAGGCTTACCTTGTTTATATGGACCTTGACAATTTTGAAGAATACTCATTAGATATTTTGTAAAATGGCCCTCTCTTGGGATTTGTTTGATTTTTTATTTTTATTATTATTTTTTATTAGACTTGAGTTAGGATTTTGAGAAGAAAGCCCACACAGATAAACTGTTCTCATCGCATTATATCAAGGGTACCTACTTTCAACATAACTCATAACTATTGATGTTGATTTTGATAACCAGGCTAAGGTAGTGTTTGTCAGTATTTTCAATTGTAAATTACTCTTAATCATTTTTTTTTTTTAAACTTCTTCTGACTTGGAGATTTATTTTTTCTCTCCCATTTTTAATTTATTTAATCATGCATTTATATCACTATGGACTCATAGATATTTATTTTATACCTTGGGTTTTAATTCAGTGCTATGTTATTTTTTTGGTCGAATTTCTCCATTTTTGGCTATGGGTAGCTCTTTTGGTTGGCTCCTGTTTCACGTTGATATAGTCCCATGATATAGTTCTGTTGTTGTTTTTCTCTGCATTTCCTTATTTCTTTGTACTACAAGATGATTCAGATATATCTGTGTACTTACTGCCCATGTCCTAGAATCAGCAATTTCTCTAAGGTGCCTCAGTTTCTTTATCATAGAATTTTATTAGAAACCCAGATTTGGTGTACTCATTGCTACTTGGATGTCATTATTCTTAGATTCTTTCAGCTGACAGTGGAAAAATATGTGTGTATATATATGATTTCTCTCTCTCTATATATATAGATCGTATATATAATGTGTATATATATATATATATATATACATATATGTCACACATTTTATTTATTTACTTATTAACTCATATTAAGTTAAAAGTGAGTTTGCACTGATATCTCTTATTGTAAATCATTACCACTTAGATCTTTACAATCTCCTCTCCTTGCTCATCTTGAACCTCCCACTATAATTGTGAAACACTTGCCTACCACCATTGCCAACCATTTACTTAATTTTTATCTCCAGGATACATATATAAAAACATTGGAAGTATTAACTCATCTCTCCATGTAATACAACTTCATCAGTTGGAGTGCAGTATCTTTTGCCTTTTAGTTTTATAGACTCCACTTTCCAAACTTGTTTAGGTCAGTAGCTTTTTACCCACCCCATTCAAAGAGGTTATTTCATTACATTTATAATACACTTAGATATATATTTTTTACATTCTGCATTCTATTCTGGATTTTCCACTGGGCTCAAATATATATATTTTTAATTCACATATATTAAGATTCACTGTTTTTGCTATAAAGTTCAATGAGTTTTGACACATATAAAATATGATATATCTACAATTATGGTATAATACAGGATAGTTTTATCACTCTATACACCCCTATGCTTTATTGAGCCAACTTACCTCCCCTTTCCCCAAACCCTTGGCAACCAGTGATATTTTTTTATTGTCTCTATAGTTTTGTCTTTTCCAGAATGTCATATAATTGGAATTATATTGTATGGAGCCTTTTCAGACTGGCTTCTTCAACTTAGCAATATGCATTCAAGATTTAACCATATCTTTTTGTGTCTTGACAGCTCATTTCTTTTTATCATGGCATGATATTTTATTATATAGATGTACTACAATTAGCTTATTCATTCACCTATTAAAGGACATCTTAATGGCTTCCATTTATTTCTGATTTTAAAGTTTTTTCTCACTTTAGTCTCCATCAGACCTGCCTCAAATGTTTTACTTCACACCCTCTTTGCCTGGCAGTCTCATAATATTATTCAGATTTCAGTTTAAATGTCATTTCTTTATAGAAGCTTTTCTTTACTCTAAAAGTGGTGTCCTGGGTAATTCTTCCTCATAATTTAAAAAAAAAATCTTAGCTGTGCTTACCTCTGTTTGCATGACATATTGTTGACTTTCTTTAATAATATTTCTCTCCTACATAACTCATTCTGATTGGTTCAACTATGCATCCCCAGTGCCTACTAATAGTTTGGCACATAGTAGGTTTACAATATGTATTTGTTAGTAAACTATCTCAATAACTTTTTATAAATGTGATATATATATACTTTTATTCACGTTTTATTTTGAGAAGCTGACATAAGCAAAGTTAATAGATTTGCTCAGATTTGTACAGATAATAACAGCTGAGATTTAAACTTAAATATTATAATTTCTCTACATCAACAGTGCTCACTGAGTGGTGCTGCAAGAAAAGATGCTATGCAGGCGAAGATAGGTATTATCCAGCTCAGAAGAGAGTTATCTTAGAAAACTATTGCTTTGGGGAAATGAAGTTAGAACCAAGACCTCATAGAGGTAAAAATGATCTAATAAAAATCTTATAGAACTTAATACTCTTCTAATTTTTTTTGATGTTTAATTATGAATGACTAGTAGGTGAAGGGAAAAGAATAAATTTGAGTGTGAAGTTCATTGTCATGGATAAAGCTATTTTCCAGATTATCTGTGTCTGGATGATGGTTATGTTATTGCCCTGGCAATATGTTTCTTCTGGCAACTATAGTAAAAATTCATGAGCGTCAACCTACGAGAGGTTAAGATAGAGTCCTGATGGTTTTCAAACATTTTTTCCTTGCTTAATACCAGATAAAATTGGGTCTTTTGTTACTGAAATAGAGACTTGGCTCAGAGACATATCTATTCTTTTAGCTTTCTCTTCCCTGACTAAAATAGTTTTGAAAGTATTTACGATAGGCCTTTAAATTCTTTTTAACCATGGAGAAAAAATGCACCCATTGAATATGTCTTAAGGTGACAAAAATGTACTACCTCCACCATCAATATGATAATTCTAACCTTTCAACAATTGTCGTTATATAGAAACACCCCAAAACCATGAGAATTAGAGAATATGCAATAAAAAATATTATAAATTAATCAATGCAGTTGTTAAATTGGTTTTCAGTTTTTTAACAGACTTTATTTTATTTAAAACATTTTTTAAAGTAATGTTTATGAAGGTATAATTTACATATAGTAAAATTTATCCTTTAAACGAGTGCTATGAGGTTTTGTTTTTTTTTTCCGTGTTTTATATTTTTATTTCCCCCCTCCCCCAACCCTCTTCTTTTCTGGTAACCACTAGTTCATTGTCCATGTTCATTAGTCTCTGTTTGTTTGTCCTGTTCATTTGTTGCTTTTAGATTTATATCCCACATATGTGACATCATGTGATTTTCAACCTTTTCTGTTTGGCTTATTTTGCTTAGTATGATTATTTCAAGGTCCATCCACGTTGTTGTAAATAGCAATATTTCATCTCTTCTTATGGATGAGTAATATTCCATTGTATATATGTACCACAGCTTCTTCAGCCAATCATCTATTGTAGGACACTTCGGTTGCTTCCATATCCTGGCCACTGTGAATAATGCTGCTATGAACATTGGTGTGCAAATATCTTTTTAAATATGAATTTTCAAGTCTTTGTGTAAATACCCAGTAGAGGGATTGCTGGATCACATGGTAGATTAATTCTTAGTTTTTTGAGGAAGCTCCATACTGCTTTCCACAGTGGCTGTATCAATTTGCAGTCCCACCAGCAGTGTATGAGTTTTCCTATTTCTCCGCATCCTCTCCAGCATTGGTTATTACTTGTCCTGTTGATTATAGCTATTCTAACAAGTGTGAGATGGTAACTCATTGTGGTTTTGATTTGCATTTCCCTAATAATAGCTAGCGATGTTGAGCATCTTTTCAAATATTTTTTGGCCATTTGTACATCCTCTAGAGAGAAGTGTCTGTTCAGGTCCTCTGCCCATTTTTGATTAGATCATTTGTTTTTTTTGTCTTTATTGAGTCGTATGAGTTCTTTGTATATTTTGGATATTAGGCCATTATAGGAGGTGTTGCTTGCAAATATATTTTCCCATTTGGATGGTTGTCTCTTTACCTTGTCGACAGTTTCTTTTGCTGAGCAGAAGCTTTTTATTTTGATGTAGTCACATTCGTTTATTTTTGCTATTACTTCCTTTGAGGTCAAATTCATAAAATCCTCTTTAAGTCCAAAGTCCTTAAGTTTAGTTCCTATGTTTTCTTCTATTTTATTGATTCCGGTCTTATATTCAGTTCTTTAATCCATTTTGAGTTAATTCTGTTGTGTGGTAATAGACAACAGTCTAGTTTCATTCTTTTGCATGTGGCTTTCCAGTTTTCTCAGCGCCACTTATTGAAGAGGCTTTCTTTTCTCCACTGTATATTTTTGGCTTTTATGTCAAAAATTATTTGCGCATATAAATATGGGTTTACTTCTGCACTCTCGATTCTGTTCCACTGGTCCATGTGTCTATTTTCCTGCCAATACCATGCTGTTTTGATTACTGTCGCTTTGTAGTATAATATGAAGTCAGGCATGGTGATGCCTCCAGCCTTGTTCTTTTTTCTGAGGGTGGCTTTGGCAATTTGGGGTCTTTTGTGCGTCCATACAAATCTGATGATTTTTTATTCTATTTCTTTAAAAAATAGCTGATGGGATTTTGATGGGGATTGCATTAAATCTATATAATGCTTTAGGTAATATGGTCATTTTAACTATGTTGATTCTTTCAATCCAAGAACATGGAATATCTTTCCATTTCTTTGTATCTTCTTTGGCTTCTTTTAATAGGGTCTTATAGTTTTCATTATATAGATCCCTCACATGTTTTGTTAGATTTATTCCTAGGTATTTTATTTTTGTCGTTGCAATTGCAAAAGGAATTATTTTTTCCACTTCTTTTTCAGACATTTCGTTATTATAGTATAGGAATGCTATGGATTTTTGAACGTTGATTGCGTATCCAGATACTTTACTGTATTTGCTTATTGTTTCTAGCAGTGTTCTTGTGGAGTCTTTAGGGTTTTCTATATAGAAAATCATGTCATCTGCAAATAGTGACAGTTTGACTTCTTCATTTCCTATTTGGATGCCTTTTACATCTTTCTCTTACCTGACTGCACTCTCTAGGACCTCCATTATTATATTGAATAAGAGTAGCGATAGTGGGCAGCCTTGCCTCATTCCTGATCTTAGAGGGAAAGTTTTTAGTTTTTCACCATTAAGTATAATGTTGGCTGAAGGCTTGTCATAGATGGCCTTTGTTATGTTAAAGTACCTTTCTTTTACACCGATTTTGTTAAGTGTTTGATCATAAGTGGATGCTGTATCTTGTCGAAGGCTTTCTCTGCATCTATTGATATGATTATATGATTCTTATTTTTTAATTTGTTTATGTGGTGTATCACATTAAATGATTTGCATATGTCGAACCATCCCTGTGCCTCTAGGATGAAGCCCACTTGATCGTGGTATATAATCTTTTTAATATGTCATTGTATTTGATTCACTAGTATCTTATTTAGGATTTTTGCATCCGTGTTCATGAGAGATATTGGTCTGTAGTTTTCTTTTTTTGTGTGTTATCTTTACCAGGTTTTGGTATCAAGGTAATACCGGCCTCATAAAATGAGTTGGGAAGTATTACTTCCTCCTTGATTTTTTGGAAGAGTTTGAGGAGAATAGGTATTTTATTTCATTTTATTTTTAATGTTCAGAGTAGTTAAGCCATTTTTCTTACCATAAATAAAAAGGAAAAAAAGAGTATTACTGGTCAAGATGTTAGAGTAGGTAGACCTGCTACTTGCCTCATCTCATGACACATGAAAATTACAACTAAACTGCAGAACAACCATTATTGAGAATTGCCTGAAATCAAGCTGAACAGAAGTCCTATAACTAAGGATATACAGAAGAAGCCAGTGAAAATGCAAAGGAGAAGTGAAAATGCAAAGTGGACTGGTTCAACACCCACTTGATAAAAATCAGGAGGGATATTTCAGCTGCAGAGGTCCCCGAAGAGGAGCAGTGTGCCATCCCACATCAGGATCCCCAGACAAAGGTTTCAGTGCCTGGTACAGAAGTACCCACAACTGCTGGCTGTGAAAACCAGCGAAGATTATGCCTGAGTGAGACAGAGGGTAGCTGGAGTCCCAGGCATTCTTCTTAAAGAGCCTAAGCATAAATTTACTCACTCCAAGTTCCAGTGCTGGGGCAGCAGCTCAAAGGGCACCAAGGACATATGGGGAGAAACTGAATTGTCTGGCTTCAGGGCAAGGTCTAAAGGAGCAGCTTTCTCTAAGACAAAAGTACTGGTAAAATCCATTCTTTCTTTATTGAGCTTTCCCTCAGCATGCAGATGAAGGCAGGAACCATATCTGAGTCTCCATAAACCTGGCTAACACTATTCCAGTGTGCCTTGGTGATTCCCTGAGATTCCGCCCCACCCAACTGGCGGGCCCACCCAAACGGCTACCAATAGTTTTTCCATATAACTTGTCTTGGATCATGCTGTGATCTTTCCTGAAATCTCTCAAAGGTTCACAAAACCCAAACAAGCCACATCTGGCCTCAGCATGCCCCATAACTTTTGCTGAGCAACTCCAAGCCTGGCAATAGTAAAAGTTAGTCTTGGTTTGCAGCTTGATTTCTTGAGGCACCTCTAAGCTGAACACAAGTGGCAGGCATCTGAGGATTGATTGGTGGCTTATTCCAGGTGGCCAGAAGCTTCAAATGAACTTGATCTGTGGCGGGGGCCCTCTCAGAAAGATCTGGGGCCAGCATGCTTCATGGCTGGCTTTGGACCAAGCCAGAGCACCGTTCGGGGACACATCTGAGGATGACACATCCATAAGGCTAACTGGGAAGATATCAGAGCCCTGCTAAAACAAATCCTGCTCAGGAGGGTCAGCCCTTGCACAACAGTTTTCTACCGTAGTTACTGGCCAGTCCTCACAATTAATTAGCCTGTGGGTCTATCACTCCCATTGATATACAAACAGCAACCAAGGCTCAGTTACAACAGGAAGGCAGAAACACAACCTATACAAGAAACACACCAGGAGCATCCAGCTCAGGTGACCAGGGAGACTGAACCATTGGGATCCACAGGACACCTACCACATAAAGCCACTCTACTAAGACCGGAAAAAATAGTAGCTCTGTCTAATACACAGAAACAAACACAGGGAGGCAGCCAAAATGGAAACATATCTCAAATGAACAGAACAAAGCTACAGAAATAGAATTAAACAAAATGGAGACGAGCAATCTACCAGATGCAGAGTTCAAACCACTGTTTATAAGGATGCTCAATGAACTTAGAGAAAGGGTAGGTAAACTCAGTGAGAATTTTAACAAAGAGATAGAAAATGTAAAAATGAAGACAGAAAACATAAAAGAGAATCAGTCAGAAATGAAGCATACGATAACTGAAATGAAGAATGCATTAGAGGGAATCAACAGTAATTAGATGAAGCAGAGGCTTGAATCGACAAATTAAAAGAAAAGGTGGTAGAAAATACACAATCAGAAAAGACATAAAAAAAAAAATCCCACCCCCAAAAAACAAGGATAGTGACAAGCATAACAACATTGGTATCATAGGGATACTACCAGAAGGAGAAAAGAGAATAAAGAATTGAAATGTATTTGAAAAAATATTGCTGGAAAACTTCCCTAACTTGGCAAAGGAAATGTATATACAGGCCCAGGAAGTTCGGAGAGTCCTAAACAAGATGAACCCAAAGAGGCCTACACCAAGACATATCATAATTAAAATGCCAAAGTTTAAAGACAAAGAAAAAATCTTACAAGCGGCAAGAAAAAAGCAATTAGTTACCTATTAGTTATAAGGGAGCTGCCTTAAAATTGTCAGCCAATTTCTTCAACAGAAAATTTACAGGCCTAAAGGGATTAGCATGATATATTTAAAATAATGAAAAGAAGAACCTACAACCAAGACTGCTCTACCTAGCAAAGCAATCATTTAGAATCCAAGGACAGATAAAGAGCTTCCCAGACAAGAAAAATACAAGGGAGTTCATCACCACTAAACCGGTTATTACAAAAAATGTTAAAAGAACTTCTATAAGGAGAAGAAGAAAAAAAAGAGCAAAAATATAAATAATAAAATGGCAATAACTACACATATATTAACAATTACTTTAAATGTATGTGGAGTAAATATTCCAATGACTGACTGTATAAGAAAACAAAACAATACATATGCTGCCTGCAAGAGACTCACTTCAGATCAAAAGACACACACAGACTAAAAGTAAAGTGATAGAAAAAGATATTTTGTGAAAATGGAAACAAACAAAAAAACAAACCTGGGGTAGCAACACTTACCAAACAAAATTGACCTCAAAACAAAAGCTATAATAAGAGACAAAGAAGGAACCAGTAATCTCATTTCTTGGTATTTATTCAAACAAATCCAGAAGGGACATGTGCGTTCACATGTTCATTGCAGCATTATTTACAATAGTCAAGATTTGGAGGCAACTCGGGTGTCCACTTGCCATCTTTACCCTTGCCATCTGCAACAACATGGATGGACCTAGAGAGCATTGTACTGAGCAGAGTAAGTCAGACACAGAAAGACCAATGCCATTTGTTTTTGCTTACTTGTGGAATCTAAACAACAAAATGAACAATCAAAACAGAAACAAACTCATAGATAAAAAACGCTTTGATGGTTGCCAGATGGGTGGGATTTGGGGAAAATGGTAAAAACAGAAAGAGATTAAGAAACAAATTAGTAGCTACAAAATAGTCATGGGTTTGTCAAGTATAACATAAGGAATATTATAGTCAATAATATTGTAATAACTATATGTGTCAGATGGGTACTAACTAGATTTATTGGAATAATCACATTGTAAGTTATATAAATATATAATTACTATGTTGTACACCTTAAACTGACATAATATTATATGTCAACTGTAATTAAAAAATAAAGAAATTAGTTCACCAAGTCCATTGTTTAAATTGCAAAGCAATCTTCGGTAATATGTTCTATTAAGGTTTTTTTTTTTTTTGCTTTTTTTAAAGTTCTTATATTTAAATTTTTTTTCACTGCATACTTGGAAAGGGATTCTATTGTAGAATACAATGCATATTGGTGTTTTTATTTTTTTAACTCATGGAATTATATATCGAGAAACGAGCTGGAATAATGAAAAGTCATGCAACTATCATTACCCTTCTCCTGCTTCTAACATTTTCTTCATCTTCACCACAGTCAGCCTCGTTGGAATAAACAAAGATAATAATATTGTAAGTGAAAAATGGATGAGGTGAAAACATTGTCACAGATTAATATATACCTTTGTATATTATAATTACATGAACTTAGTTCCTTGGTGCTTACTAGTTTACACTCTTGAACGAAGTCATCTTTTTATTACAAAAAGGCAAAAAAAAAATAATAATAAGCTGCTTAGATTTAAACTTGTAATCTATCAACTTAGAGACCAGTTGTACATAACTCAGCTAATATGTCCAAGAATGTTATTTTATTATGAAAATAGTACCTGCTCATTTAAGAAGAAACTGAAATTGAGCAAACATTTTAATTACATATAATATAATCACATTTCCTGTATATAATGCTGTTAATATTTTGATAGTCAATGTTACTATTTGTATGACTATATTATATATATGTGCTTATAAATAAATTTATATAAGTACCTTACAAAATGGATAATATACATACATTCCACATATAAATGGCCAACTTTATATCTGCAATTATATCTATGAAAATGCCACATCATATTTTATTTAATATCTACAAAGAACTATTTGGATTTTACCCTATTTTCTACAACTTCAGACAATATAGTGATATAGCTCCTTGTACATGTATTATTTTCCATTATATTGTCTTCTTGAGTGTATTTTTTCATTTTTCATGTAATATTTTCCATTATATTGTCTTCTTGAGTGTATTTTTTCATTTTGTTTTTACATTTACTACTTTTATTAAACAGTCTAGAAGGAAGTATTTTATTAATTTGTAATTCTATTAGCAACGTAAGAAGTTCTCTATCAGTTATAACTTGAAATCTTGACAAATCTTAAAAGCAAGGCATTTATACATCCTTTATTTCTGAGTTCTATTACTGGGGAGATTGAATTTTTTTTTTTTTACATTAATTGAACATTTTTATTTCTTTTATACCACAGACAAAGTCTGCAGAGTTGGGACATACTAGAAGGAGAACATGACTTATGTGTTACCTAGAATTTGTCACAAATTACCTCCCATGTTAGAAAAAAAGCTAGGAGAAGCACATTACTGAGTGTGTACTGAACCTGTTCCAAGGCATAAAAAAAAAATGACACCTCAAACTGGGCTGGCTTTGTGTATGCTGCCTACAAGGTGCATTTATGACATTTTGTACTGAGTTACTACCAAATATATTTCCTGCTTTGTTCAGCCATTGTGCAGAAGTTTTTATCATTCCTTGTAAGTATATTTTAAGTAAGACACTAGATAAGAAATTTCTCAAAAAAATTTAAGCAGGAGTACACTTCATATTATATCTAGTATAGAGATCTTTATTATGCTGCATAGTATGTAACATTAATGACGCTGGCCAAAGAGAAGTCCATTTTTATGGTAGATTTTGAGCCAAAAAGAATACTGTCTGAAAATGAAACAGATTTTTAACATCACTGTTCTGATTTATTGGTAATTTTTGAGTTGTGCAGGAGAGGATGATGTAATTTACTTTTCATGTTTGATTTTTCCCAGTAATATTGCTGAATAATTAAGTCCTAGTCCAAATACTCAACTTATACATGTTCCTTCACTTTTTGGTTAACATTCTCCAAATATTTAAAATCAACAATAAGTCTTTTATATTACTGTGATATTTCTTAGACATATACATTTATACCAGTAAAAAGACTTTGAATTTAATAAATATTCTTTCAGACGTCCTCAGCTAAATGTACCTGGCCACAGTATCATGAGTTTCAGGGCACTGGCAACTTTGGATAATTTAAGACACACTAGTACCACAAGCTAAATGTTATTAGTATGAGAGATTTGCTATAACGTTGTAGATACTGGCCTTTCTGTCATCTCCTAATATACCTCTGCTTTAAAGCATATTTTCTTAAATTGAGTAGAGAATATGTCACACACACACACAGACACACACACACACACGCGCGCGCGCTTTATCATGTAGGAGAGGCTAGATTACATTACAGAAATAAACATCCCCAAATAGACAACGGTGTATGTTTCTAACCACTGCTATTTGGGCCAGCATGAATTGATCAGGAACTTGGACTGACAAAGGCTCTCTTTCAAAATGTGCTTCTACCCTCACTCCAATAAAGGAAAGGCATAGGTTCAATGTTTTCTGGCATTGAAAGCTTCCACTGGAAAGTGGTTGTGATAGTTAATTTTATGTGTCAAAGTGTTCAGGCTCTGGTGTCCAGTTAGTTGTTCAATCAACACAGGTTCCCTGAAGTAGAAGAAATTCTGCCTCCAAATTACAACACAGAAATCCCGCCTGAGTTTCCAACTTGCTGCCACATAGAATTTGGATTCAAAACTGAAATATCAACTCTTGCCTAAATTTTCAGCTTGCCAGCTTGCTATACAAATTTTAGACTTCCCAGCCCCCACATTTGCATAATTCTGTGTTCAACTTTTTAAGGAACCATCAAAATGTTTCTCACATTGGCTATACCATTTTACATCTCCAAAGGCAATGTATAAAGAGTCCAATTTCTCCACATACTCACTAACACACTATTCATTTTACTTCTTTTTCCTTTTTTTTTTTTTTTAATTATAGCCATCCTAGTGGGGGCGAGGTGAAGTGGTAGGTTATTTTTAAGTCAAACCACTTGATCTTTTTATTATTTAGTTCTTGTTTTTTCTTTTTATGTTTTCTGTTTTAAACATCTGGATTACGTAGTTATTAATAGTCTATGTCTAATAATTTTATTAAATTATGTTCATGTTTGTTTTGGTCTACCTTTTAATATGGTGATTTTTCTTCTGTTTGAGCTCTAGTTTTCTAGAGCTTTAATTATTGAAATTATGAAAGGTCTGGGTTGAGCATTTATTCCTTCATAAAGTATTTCCTTACATGCAGTGGCAGTGGACAGGCCATTTACAGAACCTTCTAGATCTCCATTTTGATGTAGAATATAGGGACAAGCAAATTCAAAGAACATTTTGAGGAGTGACATAAGCAAGATGGCTGAGTCAGACGTCACTCATCGAATCTCCTCTGTAAAAACAACAATTTGGCATCCATCCACAGACAAAGTGCATTTGTAGGGGTTCAGCAGCATAGGCCAAGTGATTCAGGTAGCGTCTCTCCCATCCATGCGGTAAGTAATAGTCATATAGACCTTGGTCTTGAAAGTGGACCTGAAGAGGCTGTGAACTAGTTTCAGCCCCTTTTGGCTCTGCTCTGGGAGCCCCTGGAGAAAATTGACTTAGGCATTCACCTAAGGACAAGAGAGCCATTGTGGAAGTCTAGGAGTTCAGTAGAAAAATTCCAGTGCACGATAGATCAAAAACAAACAAACAAACAAACAAACAAACAAACAAACAAAAAACACAAGCTTAGAATCACTGGAAAAGGTAGAAGTAATGTAGAGAGGAGATAAGAGAACTAAAATGTTAAATCAAGCTATGTTCAGAGCAATATGCTGATCACCCTGCAGCCAGACCACCAGGAAATCTGCAGAACAGAAAGATTTCTGCTGGGATTGCTAACAAATCAATTCCCCACACTGTGAAGGGAAAACCGAAAACAGCGTCTTTAAGTGGCATCTTACACAAAATAAGTTCATTCTCTATTGTTAAAACCCTGAGGAACTCATAGATCAGAGGCTGGGAACTGCCAGCAGGCCTTTCACTTAGCATACTCTTACCTTTCTTCACTGCACACTCATATTCTTCCTCGCTGTATACCCATATCAAAGGAAAATGGGTAAACAAAGTCTTTAAACTGTAATTCACAGAAACTAAGAATGATATATAAACTGGATTCTCCAATACTCGGAGCTTTGTTTCCTTGTCTTTTTGTCTTTGCTTTTTCTTGTCATTGCTTTTCCCCTTTTCTACTAAACTTTCTTTTGACTCTAAGTTTGGTGGGTGTTTGAATTCTTTCTTGTGCTCATCAAAGAACTCTCAGTACAGGGCTTGAGTCCCCCATCTCAGGGAATTTTGCCCTGTCCTGCATCAGAATCAACAGTTTGATTTTACCTGCATCGACCCTTCTTAAAGGCAGCACAGATCAGTTCCAAGAGAGCTGACCTCCAATCATGATTTCTCCTGTGGAGAAAAGCGAAGGAATGTGAGTAATCACCTGGCTTCCCCAATTGTGCAAGACTCTGCTAAAGAGACCCAGTTCTTTCTCTTTTCATCCAGAGTACTAAGTTATGAGTTTCACAAATGGGTGGGGGTGTGAAGTGTGGCTGGGAGAATAGCAGCCAGGACTTGGAATATATCAAATAGATAAGAATCTTACTCCCACTAACTGCGTCATTGATACCATCAAGAGACTCACTTAAGATTCTCTGGGACGCCTTGCCTGTGGATTCATCCAACTGGCCCACTGACATCTGCAGCACTTCGCATGCCTCATTCGTGCACAAACCCACCCCTTGGCGGGCGCCCTGTGAACCGTCCTAATGACAGTGAAAGCCGAGCTCTGGCAGACATGCAGAAAGCCACCCAAATCTTCTTGCCAGGGAGAGACTAAAACTAGAGCATTTAGCACTGCACTTGGGAAAACAATAGGGAGGCTGTCAGCATCCAGCCTGTTGCATTACTTGACTGGACAGAGAGCTGGTGTATAAACTTAAGAATTTTGCCACAAGAGGGAGCAAGAAGTGTGGAGCTGGCATATCCGTGGAAGTTCTGAGAAAGCCTCAGAATCCGTAGCAGAGCTGGTGAAAGTATCTCTCTCCCAAAGACAGTAAGGACTGGAGGAAGTGACTGCTATTTCCAATGCAAATACAACAACACCTGCACCATTATCGATCAAGGTTATTCCATGGCCTATGGTTTATTTTGATTACAGGACATGGTAACCAGCCTGTTGGATGGCTCCAGTTATCCATATCTTGACTTCATACTCTTGTGTATCCACTCTCATATTGTACCATGGTTGGTAGGCATGATTATTATCATATGATAGGATAAAAAAAGATTGTTACAATCTTATGGTGGGGAAAGTTTTCAGAAGTCATAAATGAAACAGAAACAAAATTCACTGGTCTAAATACATAAACATTAACAGGTGTTATGACAAAACAAAGTTGATGAACATAACTTTTCCATAAAGTTAGAAGATAATTCCAAAGTTTGTTCAAAAATACATAAAATAGAGCTAATATTCATAATATAAAAAAGGATAACAAATCTATGGAGAAAAACAATCAAAAGGACAGAGTAAAAATGAACAAGCAACTTATTAAAATAATATCAATAAAATAGTGTTTAGACATTGATAATCATGATTGTTCAAATTCAGGCAATGATAATACATCATTTTGACACATCTGATTAAAAAATTGAAGTGATAGTAATTATTGTAGTCAAGAGAATAAGAACATAAGTTATCCTATAAGTGGCAGAATTTTTAAGGACAATTAGTAGAATATAGTAAAATAATAAAAGTACCTTCTTTTGATCCACTGATACTCCTTCTAATAATATAGTATATAGAAAGATTTACACATGTGAAAAAAATATGTACAATGATTTTCATTACAATAGGGGTTATAATAATAAAATGTTAGAAGTAACCTCAATGTCTCTTTTTTAAAGGAATGCACAAAATAAATGATTTCACATAAATATTTCTGAATCCCATGTAACAGTTAAAAAGAATGAGATGTACATATACGCAATTATAAGAAACCATGACTATAGTGTATTATAAAACAAATTAAAAGCAGGTTATAAATGTGACACCAAGGGCACGGGCTACTGCAAAAACAAAATAAACAAACTGGACTTGATCAAAATTAAAAACCTTTGTGCATCAAAGGACACTATCCATAGTGTCTCCTACAGAATGAGAGAAAATATTTGCAAATCACATGTAAGAGAAGGAGTTAATATCCAGAATATAGAGATAACTCCTAAAACTTAACAGTAATAACAACTGCAACGACAAAATACCTGATTACAAATGAACTTAAGTAGACATTTATTCAAAGACTATATACAAATGTCCAACATACACATGAAAAGTTGCCCAGCATTAGGAAAATAAATCAAAACCACAGTGAGATACCACTTCATACTCATTAGGATGGTTATTACCAAAGATGGAAAAAAACAAGTATTGATAAGGATGTGGAGAAATTGGAACATTTGTGTATTGCTAGTGGAAATGTAAAACTGTGCAGCTGCCGTGGAAAGCAGTATGACAATTATTCAAAAAAAAAAAAAATTGAAAATAGAATTACCATTAATCCAGCAATTCCATTTCTGGATATATATCCAATAGAATTGAAATCTGGATCTTAAAGGTATTTGTACACCCATGATCATAGCAGCATTATGACCCATAGCCAAAAGGTGGAAGAAACTCGTGTCCATCGATGGAAGAATGTATAAATAAAATGTAGCATATGTATACAATGGAATATTATTCAGCCTAGAAAATTTTGACACATGCTACGACATGAATGAACTGTGAGGGCAGTATGTTAAGTGAAATAAGCCAGTCATAGACAGACAAATACTATACTATTCCACTTATGTGAGATACCTAGAGTAGTTAAATCTATAGAGAGAAAAGTAGGATAATGCTTGACGGGGGCTTAAGGTGGGTGAAGGGAATGAGGAGTTTTTAGAAGTGGATATAGAGTTTGTTTTGCAAGATAAAAAATGTTTTGGAGATTGTATGCACGACAACATAAATGTACTTAACAATATTCAACTGTAGACTTAAAATGATTAACATGGCAGATTTTATATTGTTTTCTTAAATAGACTTCATTTTTAGGGTAGCTTTAGTGTCACAGCAAAATTGAGTAGAATGTACAGAGACTCCCATACACCTCCTGCTTCCACACCTGCATAACCTTCTTCCCGTTAACATCCCCCACCAAGGTGGTACACTTGTTAAAATCGATGGACCTATATTGACACATTATCGCTCAAAGTCCATAGTTATATTAAGGTTCATTCTTGGCTTTGTACATTCTTTGGGGCTGAATAAGTGTATAATAACATGTATTTAGCATTACATTATCATTCAGAGTATTTTTACAGACTTAAAAATTCACTGTGTTCTACCTGTTTATCCTCCCTCCCCATTAACTCCTGACAGCCACTGATTTTTATGTTGTCTCCATAGTTTTGCCTTTTTCAGATTGTCATGCAGTTTCAATCATGTAATATGTAGACTTTTCCAATTGCTTCTTTCACTCAATAATATACATTTAAATTTTCTCTATGTTTATTAATTGATAGCTCATTTATTCTTATTGCAGAATAATGTTCCATTTTTTAATTGTACCACAGTTTATTTATCCACTCACCTTCTGAAGGACACGTTGGTTGCTTCCAAGTTTTGGTAATTATAAACAAAGCTGCTATAAGTAATTTGTGTGCAGGTTTTTGTGCGGACAAATTTTCAACTCCTTTGGGTATATACCAAGGAGTGTGATCGCTGGATTTTATGGTAAAGAATGTATAGTTCTGTAAGAAACTGCCACTTTGTTTTTCAATGCAGTTGTATCTTTTTTGCATTCCCATCAGCAGTGTATAAGAGTCCTGTTGCTCCATATCTTCACCAACATTTAGTATCAGTGCTCTGGATTTTAGCCATTCTTATAGATGTGTAGGAGTATTTTATTGTCATATTAATTTGCAATTTTCTCATGACATAAGATGCAAAGCATCTTTTTATATGTTTATTTACTATCTGTACATTTTCTTTGGTGAGGTGTCTGTTAAGGGCTTTGGCCTATTTTAAAAATTGGGTTGTTTGTTTTATTATTGTTGAGTTAAAATTCCTTTGTATATTTTGGATAATAGTCTTTTATCAGATGTCTTTTGCCAATATTGTTTTCCAATCTCTGGCTTGTCTTTTTATTCTCTTGAAATTATCTTTTTCAGACCAAATTTTTTATTTTAATAAATTCTAACTCATTCACTATTTCTTTTATGCCTTTCAAGGGTCAGGCCTCTGGCATTTCATCTAAAAATCTTTACCACCTGAAAACTTATCTAGGTTTTGTACTATGTTATCCTCTAGCATTTTATCATTTTGTTTTACATTTAGATCTATAATTTTTTGTGGATGGTGTAAAGTCTATCTGGATTTTTTTTTTTTTTTTTTTTTTTGCATTTGGACATTAAATTGTTTCAACATCATTTATTAAAAAAGTCTATTTTTGTTTTGTTGGTTTGCTTTTGCTCCTTTGTCCAAAGTAGTTTATATTTTGGGGGTTCTATTTCTGGGATCTCTAGTTTATTTTAATGCTTTATTTAATTATTCTTTTACCAATACCACACTGTTTCAATTACTACAGCTTTATAGTAAGTGTTAAAGTTGGGTAGTCTTCAATAAAGCCTTCAAACCTGGTTCTTCTTCAATATTGACTTGGCTCTTCTGGCTCTTTGCCTCTCCCTATAAACTTTAGAATCACTTTCTCTATATTTATGAAATAACTTGTTGGAATTTTAATGAGGATTGTATTGAATCTATAGATCAAGTTGGGAAGAATTGGCATCTTAAAAATATTTAGTCTTATCCATGAACATGGAATCTCTTTCCATTTAATTAATGCTTTAACTATATTCACCACTGTTTTCTAATTTTTCTCATAGATATTGTACATATTTTGTTAGATTTAGGCCTAAGTATTTCATTTTGAGGGCTGCTAATATAAATGATGTTGTGTTTTTAATTTCAAATTCAATTTGTTCATTGGTGGTATATAGGAAAGTGATTCACTTTGTATATTAACCTACAATCTTATTATAATAACTTATTACTTTCAGAAGATTTTTGTCAATTCTTTTGAATTTTCAATGTAGACATTGTCATCTGTGAATGAAAGTTTTATGTCTTCTTTCTTAACCTGTATACATTTCCTTCTTTTTCTTGCCTCATTGAATTACCAAGGACTTCCAGTATGTTATTAAAAAGGAAAAGTGAGAGGGGACATTTGCCTTGTACCTGATCTACAGAGGAAAGTTTTAAGTTTCTCACCATTAAATACAAGGTTAGCTATAGGTTTTGTGTTTGTTTGTTTTTTGTTTATTTTGTATTTTTTTAACATATTCTTTATCAAGTTGACAAAGTTTTCCTCTGACACCAGTTTAAAAAGAGTTTCCATCATGAATGAGTGTTGAATTTTGTCAAATGCTTTTTCTGCATCTATTGATACAATTATTTGATTTTTCTTTTTAGCCTGTTGATGTGATGAATTACATTAATTGATTTGTGAATGTTGAACCAGGCTTTCATTCCTAAAATTAATCCTACTTAGTCATGTAGTTTTGTAATTTTTTTAAATTCAATTTTTAATATTTGTGGAGGATTTTTGCATCTAGGCTCATGGTAGATACTCATCAGTAGTTTTATTTTTTTCATACTTTGGTTTTGGTATTCAGATAATTTTGTTCTCATAAAATAAGTTAAAAAATAACTTCCTCTGCTTCTAACGCTGAAAGAGATTGTAGAGAATTCATATACATTTTTTCTTAAGTGTTCAGTAGAATTCACCAGTGAATCCATCTAGGACTGATTATTTCTGTTTCGAAAAGTTATTAATTATTGATTCAATTTATTTAATAGTTATAGGTCTATTTAGATTGCTCATTTTTCTTGTGTGAGTTTGAACATACTGTGTCTTTTGAAAAATTTGTCCATTTCATCTAGATTACAAATTTGTAGGCACAAACTTGTTCATAGTATTCTCTTATCATGCCGTCGATTTTCATGAGATTGGTAGGAATGTCCTTTCTTTCTTTTCTGATATTAGCCATTTGTGTCCTTTTTTTCTTTTTAGTTTGCCTGGCTTTAGGCTTACCAATTTTATTCTTTTCAAAGAACTAGCTTTTAGTTGCATTGAGATTCTCCATTTTCTATTTTCAATTTTATTGATTTGTACTTTGACTCCTATTATATCTTTTCTTCTGGTTACTTAAGATTTAATTTGCTCTTCTATTTATAGTTTATTAAAGTGGAAACTTAAATTATTAATTTTAGATCTTTTGTCTTGTCCAATATACACATTCAACGCTGTAAGTTTCTCTTTAAGCATTGCTTTCGCTTTATCCCGCAAATTTTGATAAGTTGTATTTTCATTTTAATTTAGTTCAGAATAGTTTTTAATTTCTCTTGAGACTCTTTTTTTTTTTTTTTTTTTACCATGCTTAGATGTCATCTCCACATACTTCAGTGTTATTGATTTCTAATTTAATTCCACTGTGGTTTGAGAGCAGATATTGTATGATTTCTATTCTTTTATTTTAGTTATAATGTCTTTTATGGCCCAGAATGTAGTCGATCTTGGTGAATGTTCCATGTAAGCTTGAGAAATATGTTTATTTTATAGATAGTAGACAGTAGACTGAATGAAGTAGTCTATAGATGTTCATTATATCCAACTGATGAATGATGTTTTGAGTTCACCTAAGTCCTTACTGATTTTCTGCCTGCTGGATCTGTCCATTTCTAATAGAGGGTTACTAATGTCTCTTATTATAATAGTGGATTAATATATTTCTCCTTGAAGTGCTATTGGTTTTTACCTTACATATTTTGATGCTCTGTTGTTAGGTGCATGCCTGTTAAGGATTGTTATATTTTGTTGATGAAATGAACCCTTAATCACTATGCAATGTCCCTCTTTAGCCTGATACCTTTCCCTGCTTAGAAGTTGCCTGTCTGAAATTATATAACTACTACTGCTTTCTTTTAGTGTTAGCGTGGTATACCTTTCTCCATACATTTACTTTTAATTTGAATCTTTTTATAAAAGATCAAGTGAATCTTTTATAAAAACATATAGTTGGGTCTTTTATTGTTGTTGTTCACTCTGACAATCTTTTTTTCCAACTATGCATTTAGATCACTGATGTGTTAAGTGTTTATTGATATAATTGAATTAATATATACCACATTTGTTACTGATATCTATTTGTTGCCTTTTTTCTCTGTTCTTATTATTGTTTTTCACCCTTTTTATGCTTTTTGCAGTTCTACTTGAGCATTTTATATAATTAAAATTTTTCTCCTTTCTTAAAAGATAATTTCTTCTTCATTTTAATTTTTCTTTAGTAGTTGCCATAAAATTTACCTTATACATTTAGAACTAATACTTGTTCCCTTGTCCTATTTCAAATACACTATACTATTTCACTGGTAATGTGAGTGCCTTATAATAACAAAATAATCCTAATTTCTACCACCCCTTTCTTTGAATTATTGTTGTGATTTAGTTCATTTATATATGTGTGTATGTATGTATGTATATATGTATACATTCAAATACATTGTTGCCATTATTATTTTTGAAACAAACTGTTATGTTAGATCAATTAAGAATTTAAAAAGTTATTTTGCTTTTATTTATTCCTCTTTAATGCCCCTCTTTTCATTATGTAGATCTGTATTTCTCATCTATATCATTTTCCTTCACTTTATGAACTTCTTTTAACATTTCTTGTAAGACAGGTCTACTGGCAACAAATTTTCTCAATTTTTTATTTGCTTTAAAAGTGTATTTTTCCTTCACTTTAAAGGAATTCACAGGGTACAGGATTGTCGTTTTTTCTTTTCCTTCCAAAACTTTAAATATTTCATTCCACTATCTTCTTGCTTGCACGGTTACTGAGGAGAAGTCAGATATAATTCTAATCTTCAATCCTCTGTAGATAAGGTTTCCTCCATCCTCTTGTTTCCTTTAGAATTTTTTTCTTTATTTTAGCTTAAAAATTATATGGCAGGTATAGGTTTTTATTGACATCTTTCTTGTATCTGTTTATTTCTGGTTCTGTGTCTATGATTAATTTGGGGGAAGTTCTAAGTCATTATTGTTTCAAGTATTTCTTCTGTTTCTTTCTTTCTTTACCTATTACTCCCATTACACATATATTGCACCTTTATAATTGCCCCACAGGTATTTCATTCTGTTCTATTTTGGCCTTTTTTTTTTTTTAACTGCTTTTCAGTTATTTAGGGTTCTATTGAGATATTCTCAAGCTATGTCCAGTCTACATAGAAGACCATCGAAAGTATTCTTTATTTCTGTTTTATAGTTTCTGTTCTCTAGCATTTCTTTTTGGTTCTTTCTTAGAATGTCCATCTCTCTGCTTACATTGTCCATCTGTTTTTGCAGGCTATCTCCATTGTCCAATTGAGCCCTTAGCAAATTAGTCACAGTTGTTTTAAATTCCTGGTCTGAAAGTTCCAACATCTTTGCTGTATCTAAATCTTTTTCTGATACTTGATCTGTCTTTCTGTACTTTTTGCCTTTTAGTATGTCTTATAATTTTTTCTTGATCATCAGACATTATGTGCTGAGTAAAAGGAACTGCTGTAAATAGGTCTTTAGTAATACGGTGGTGAGCTATGGAGGGAGGGGAAGTGTTTTCCAATTGCATGAGTAGGTCCAAGTCTTTTAGTAGCCCTATGCTTTAGGACTGTGACTTTCACAAGTGCTTCTCAGTCCTTCCATCCTCATTTGGTGGGGCAAGATGAATAGAGTGGACTGGAGTTGGGTATTTTCCTTCTCCCAGTCAGTTAGGCTCTGATGATTACCCAGCAGGTTGGGCTCTGGTTAAATAGTTTCTCATAAAGGCAGTCCTGGTTAAGAAAAACAGAATATTCTCGTATACTTCAAAGCGTTTTCCCCAATTCCACCTGTCAGAAGTATGTGGGGATTTTTTTTTTATCTTCACTGTGGCAGTAGGTAAAACTCACAAAAGTTTGTGAGTCCCCTGATGACTGGATCTCCCTGGAGTTTTTATTTCTCAGACTTGTCCACATTGAGCATTTAGCATTTTATCAATCACATCAGGTTTCTACTCTGGCACTGATTCATACAGAATGTTTTGCTTGTGAGTTTCCATTCCAATAAACTATAATTCTCTGTTTTTACTTACTGATCTCTCCAATTTTGGGGATAGCAGTTTTTTCCTGTGGCCTCTCTTCTCTTGCAGATCTAAGAGTTGTTTATTTTTAAGATTGTTCAGCTTTTTACTTGTTAGGATGGAGTGAAGACTTTCACGATTCTTATGTGCCAGATTAAAAACAAGAAGCCGTTATATGTGTTTTACCACAATTTATTTAAGAAAAAGTTAAAAAGCAGTCTATGGAATAATATGATAGTATATTTCCACTTTAACAGAAAATACATATCTGCATGCATTTGAAAAAGTACATTTAATGCAAATAATCAGTGATCGTGTAGAAAGCTTATTTCCGAGATGGAGAAAATGATACCATTTCCTTTCTCACTCAAGCTTCTTTCCAGTCCCCAATTTCTTCAACCATTTTTTTTTTTTCCAACTTCTAACTACATTTTTTTGCCTCTTATTTTTGGGTAAGCAAGGTTATATGGGGTTCTTGAAGTACTATTAGTTTTCATAAAGCTTCTCATGGTAGTTTTGAGAGATAAAAGTACCAATAGTAATAGTAATACCAATATTAATTATTGGTATTACTATTACTATTTGTTCATTACTATTACTATTACAATACCAGTAATTACTATTGGTATTACTATTACTGTTTGTTCATTACTATTCATCCTTGGTGCGTGTGCGAGTAGAGGGATGGGATTGAAATTTATCTACAAGTAAGTTCTTTTGCTTGTTAGGATGTTCATGATTATTCCTCCACCTAATTTCAACATAGGTTCAATAAAGCTTCTGTTTTATGGTTTATATTCCCAAGGGTATATATTCCCAAGGGTAATTTGAACTCATTTCTGTAAGTCAAAAAATAATGTTGAGAGGGAACCAAAATGGCATAGATGATAGAGGCTCTGTTCATCCCTCTGGCAACCAAATCAAAGATGTGATGGAAACAAGGAGCTGCAGCAGGAAAAATCACCTGGGATCTTAATGAACAAGCCATATAACGAAGGAGAAATCCAAGAAAGACCCTGCATTGGCAGAAGATTGGATGGGGTAAGGACGCTGGGCTTCCTGGTCTCCAGTGGCTGAGTGAGACGGAGGCTGCAGCAATGGCAGAAGCCTCTTAAAAGGGCCATGTTTGCGAGTGGATTTTCGCAGTGATAGACCTGCTCACTCTGAGCACCAGTGCTGCTTCAGCTCTGCAGGGGGCAACAGGGACTTACAGGAAGACATTGTTGGAGTCAGGGTCTAAGTGAGACTCGCTTGGTACAGAAGTGCCGGTGGTATCCATTGTTCCCTGTTGAGCCCTCCCCGTTGCCAGTGCGCCGGACACTGCACCACCAGAGCCCTGAGCCATCAAATGGATAACAGAGGTTGCTCTGCCCAGAGGATTCCCTAAAACCCCACCTCCCTCAATTCACGGCCCCACTCAAGCCACATCCAGGTGTATCCTCAGCAAGTCAGGTGCTCCTTGCTGAGTGGTGCCTAGACTCACACTGGAGGCAGCTGGCCTTGGTGTCTGATGTAGCCTTTTGAGGCAACTATAAGCACAGAATCTGTGGATTGCTTGCTGAATCTTAACAGATGGCCCCACAGAGGCAGAGACTTGGGGTAAGTTTGGCCTGCTGAACCCCTTTCAGGACTGTGCCACTAGACATCTACTTCACAAATCCACACTAATAAAACCGAGAGACTAAAGAGTTTTGCTTAGCACATATAAACAGACATGCAAAGGCAACCAAAATGAGAAGACAAAGAAGCAGAGACCATATGAGAGAACGAAACAGAGATCTATACCTAATAGAGTCAAGTAATCTAACAGATGCAGAGTTCAAAACACTGGTTATAAAGATGCTCAATAAACTTTTGGTTAAATTCAGTGAGAACTCCAACAAAGAGATAAAAAACATAAAAATAGAAATCGAAATTATAAAAGAGAACCAGTCTGAAATGAAGAACACATTATCTGAGATGAGAAGTATATTAAATGAAATAAACAAAGGAATAAACAGAGAGACTAAAGAAAAGGATCGAATGCCCTATCTAGAGGATAGGAAAGCCAAGGACATGCAATTGGAATGGCAAGAGATAAGATGCCAAGACTATAAAAATTAAGGAGCACATGGGACACTATTAAAGGTCCAAATATCCGTCTGATAGGCATAACTGAAGAAAGTTAAGATGTCGAACAGTTGTTTAAAGAAATAATGATGGAAAAGTTCCCTAAGTTGGTGAAGGAAATGGACATAAAACCCTAGGAAGCTCAGAGAATTCTAAAAATCAGGGATCCAAAGAGGCCCATACCAAGACACATCATAATTAAAATGCCAAAGTTTAAATACAAAGAAAGAATATTAAAAGCAGCAAGAGAAAAACAGATAGTTACTTATAAGAGAAAATCCATAAGATTTCTCAAAAGAAACTATGCAGGGCAGAAGGGCTTGGCAAAAAGTATTAGACAGGATGAAGACCTAGGATCTACAACAAAGAATAATTTATCCAGCAAAGCTATCATTTAGAGTTGAAGGACAGATAAAGAGCTTCCCAGACAAAAATATGCTAAAGGAATTTATCACCACCAAGCCAGTATTACAGGAAATATTGGAGGGACTTCTTTAAAAAGAAAAGAAAACATGTATCAAAAACAGGAATAAAGAATGGTAACAACTACATTCCTATCAAGAAGTACCTCCAATGGAAAAGAATTAAGTGCTCCAACTAAAAGATAGAGTGGATGAATGGAAAGGAAAACAAGACCCCATATGTTGCCTATAAGAGACTCACTTCAGATTAAAAGACGCACACAGACTAAAAGGAAAGGGATGGAAAAACATATTGCTTTGATGGACCTAGAAGGTATTTACGTCAGACAGAGAAAGATAAACACTATATGATTTCACTTATATGTGGGATCTAAGGAATAAAAAGAACAAACTAATCCAAAATAGACTTACAAATATAGTGGACAATTTGGTGATGGACAGAGGGGAGGGGATTTTGGGACCTGGGAGAATGGGGTGAAAGGTTAAAGAAGTACAAATTAGTAGCTGACGGATGGTCAGGGGGATGGGGAGCATGGCATAGGGAAGGCAGTCAGCATTAATACATTGGCTAGATGGAGGATCAGGGGAGAGAGGGAGCAATTGGGGGAATCGTTTTACAAACTATATAGATGTCTAACCGCTATGCTGTATACTTGAAACTAATTAAAATAAATAAATTTAAAAAATAAAAAAATTGTATTAAAAGGATAAAATCCAAGAGTGGGATTTAAAATTAATTTTTAGGGATGAATATATTATTCATTTGAGTAAAGTCTACAGAACATACCAAATCACAATGGTTATGTGGCAGCCAGTTCTATGTACATGGTCTATTGCTACAGCAGTAGAATGTAATATTTAAATAGCACTAATAGTATTTATGGACCACTTGCTTTGGGTCTAGCACTGTTTTAGGTGCTGGGCTTTAGTGTCAGAGAAATGAAGGTTCTAAATTCATCTCCATCATTTGCTAGCTGTGTGACTTGGGGTAGATTTCTAACTTCACTGATTTTCTGTTTATTTCTAATATATAGATACATGAATATACATATATATACACACACATATATTTGCTTGGCAGGATTGTTACATGAATTAAATATATGATGCATTTAAATTCCTTAGCATAGCGCCCTGCACTAAGTAAACATTTGCAAGTATTTTAATTACGTCCCACAGACTGGCCTCAGTATGTTTTTCTGGTATTCAAGTTTATGACTCAGAAAATCCAGCTAATTTGCTTCACTTTGGTCAAAGGATATGTTAATGTATTTTCATTTTCACACCCTCTTTAAAGCAATTGTGATTAACTTTAATTTTTTTTTTCAATCTCCCAGTTCTTTATATGTATTGCTTACTGAATTTGGAGTCATGGAGCCTGAACAAAGGTGTTAAAATTTCCATTTCAAAATAAGAGAGGCCACGTAATTTTTTAAGTAGCTAAATAAAATAGAACAGAATAAAATAAAATAAAATAAAATAAAATAAAACTCAATTTTGTTACAACAGACATAATAGAATTACTTCTACTACTACTGTACTTTTAATGAATGCTTTGGTTCTACAGACTTTCATTATATAATTAGCTCATCTCAAACCCTCTTTTATTAAAAAGTAAATGCATACATATATATACATATTCATTTATTTATTGATTGATTATTTTCAGTAACAGTACATCCGCACAATCAGAGCAGAGCAAGGAAGATTACACTAAAGCAAGGTCTCTAATGTCCCTGCCAGAGTAGGCTGTATAAATAGGCAAAGTAAGTGTCTGCCTTCATTGAGTGAACCAGAGGGTGCTATTTAGCCTAAAAATACCACTTCGTGTCGGGCTTTTTAAGGTCAGTGTTTGAATGCATAACTACTTTCCAGAAGAAGCTGTCATGTAAAGAGAAGTGAAAATAATATGAGGGATAAAATGTTTCTAGAACATCAAGGCCTAAAAATTTTGACACATTTGATTGTAATATTTTTTAAAAGAGCAACTCTTTTAGGATCAGAAGGTGTACTTACAGTCTAAATTAAGAACTGAGATGAAAAAGATGTGATGGACAATAAAAGAGGGAATGTCTTGAAAAACACACTGCTTGGTTAAAATTACCACCCCCTCTTTACTTCAATATAAATAGTGAAGCGGATACAGGATAGCGGGGAAAGTGCATTTGAACTTGAAATACGTATTTACAAATAACATTCTCGTCTATTTGAATGAGAAAACTCCAGTTTCTCTGTGCCTTTATCAACCTTATCACAATGCTTTGTATGACCAGCAGCTAAGGACTCTGGCAGCTAAGTAAGTTCTGGGGCACTTGAGAAGTTCACTTTTATAAACATGGTGATGTGGATGGCTGAATTGGGAATTGATGGTGTCTATTTCATGTAAGCCTTATCACCACGCAAGTGAAACGAGGTTTGGTGGTAGGAATAATTTTCAATTTATCTGTTTGTGAGGGTGCAACTGGAATTCTAAAAGCAGATCTCAAGTTTTAATTATTTAAGGAATGTTTACAACTTAATGGGACAGCAGGCTACACATGGGTAAAATCATGTTTATAATTGGTGCTAAATACATCTCCGTTAAATAAATGTAAGAATAAATAAATGCCATTGCCACTAGGTTCTATGAGATATTGCATAGTATGTTAGAATCATGGTATAATGCTATTTGTTTCTATTAGGCGTCGAAGAATTTTAATGAAGACCAAGATTATATGAAACAGAGTAGACACTTGCCCTACACTGAGGTTTTCAAGTAATGTGCCTACAAACATCAAGAGAAAAATAATGTTCTCTAAAATGATTGTTCTTATCAACAACAACATTTCACCTTTAGATGTTCATATATTTGAATCTTTAGAGTTTAAAAGCATCTTTTTTTTTTCAAATAATAACTCTGTTTCATTCAGCTTCTAATTTCAATACATGCTCAATCACATTTTGAATAGATATTGAAAATGTTAATATATATGGTTTGTGAAAATCAGCAGAGAAAATGATATTGTTGATATTATAGTTTTGATGAGGAAGAGAAAGTGTAAGGGAATATAATGTCCAGATATTTGGTCACATGAAGCCTACACTAAAAGGGAGCCTTGTTTATTGGGCATTCAGGCGTTAGTCATTCAGTAACATGTGATACATTTAGGTTTAAATAGATTAATGATTGCACACTAACTCCAACCGATCAATAATGCGTGCTGACAGTTTTGTATTGCGAATGGTACTGAAGTCACAGTTAGGCTTATCTTGAATGTCAATTATAACTGATTAATTAATGGAAAAATGGCAGCATTACACTGTGCATTTGCCGTCCTTATAACCATGCTTTCTATGGGATAAATATGTAGTGTTAACAAAATGGTGACACAGCCCCAGCGCAAAGCAACTGAAATGGTATAGAAAGGACAACCAACATAGGGAGGGCCAGTCTGATCATCTGTCAGCTTTGACCTGTGTGCATCTCCTCAAGCAAATAACAATGTGGAGATGATACCAGGAGACATATTTTTTTTGTGATGAAGTGGCAGCAGAACAGCAGAGATTACTGCCTTTTTACTTTTAGCTTTGGTATTCAATTGCACAACCTTAGGACAAGGATTCAGCTTTTTATCTGGATGTGTATAGCAGTTTGCTATGTGAAATGTCTTCATTATTCTCAAATAACATTTCCCTTGAATATAGAAACCATCACCCTGAACAAAACATAACAGTCTAAAGAGATCAATATTCAGTCTCCTTTCCAGATGTTGTAAAGAAATGAGTAAACTCCCAGAATGCTCTGGACTAATTTCACTGTGAGATGTTAAAAAAATAAATTTTTTCTCACCCAAGCCAACAATCTGTTCAAGCTCTGAAGCGTAAGACCAGATAATTCTTGCATGGTGTTTTTTGTCAATTGAATGTCACCTATGTGCTATTCTTATTCTAGACAATGACTTAGAGGTGTTTAACTAGCCTACTGATGTTCTCTATAGAACCTGGAAACTGCTAATACCTGATGGTAAATTTTATAGCACTGGCAGGATATTTGCTTTTATATATTTTTAAATTGCTTCAAATCTGTAAAGTATGTGGTAATTGTAGCTTGATGAGGAACTTTATCTTTTCTTATTTCTGACTAGCCTCACAACAATCTGGGTCTTTTTTATAGGCAGTGATGATGCGTCTCTCTAAGCCAGATAAATCTTATTATTTTACATAATACTGTTATATAAGTTAGTGCCAACAGAAACTTCAGTTGACCTCAGTTGATTCATCGAGTTAACAGTCACCGAAATCTGGAGAGGTTATGTTACTCTTAGTCTTTTATATATCAATTAAATTTAATTGTAGATTGAGAATAATCTGTAGTTATACTTCATCTATTTGATAGCAAAAAAATTCAGAAATCAAATCACCAAGTTAAATGTTCTTTCTATGCTATGGCCACAGTTAATCTAAATCTTACCACCCAGTCTTTGTTTTCAAGTAGGGAAGGATAAGGAAAAGGCAAAACTATGATTTTTGCGCGTGTGTTTATTTGTGATGAATGAAAACATTTTGCTAAATATTACCACATATATCTACCCTAATCCTCAGAATGTCCCTGAAAATTATGTATGACCATTTTTATATTATATGAAAGTAAATCAGAATTTTAAATTACTTTTTTCCAATGTCTGGCAGTTACTAAATAGCCAAGATTCTACTTTACATAATTCTGTTATCAAAGTTCAACTGCAAAAAGAAAAATAAATAAAAAAATAAAAGAATTCTTCTGGTTGTCTTGCAGGGACAACTAGTGTGTTCTAATTAGATAATGAGGATAAATTCTGGATTTATTAAGCTGCTTTGCTGTTCTTACTCATTTAACCAGGGTTTCCTTGCCAACACTAGTCAGCGAAAGAACAAAAGGGGAATGTAGGTTAGTAGCCATGGAGAACGAATGCAGTCTGCCTCTGCGCCTGCTGTCTGTGCTGTCACTGTGGCACTGTGGCTCTTACCTTGCATTTTGCTCCTATCTACTCTTCACAGTGGAGCTGACCTCTTCTCCTTGCTGGGCCATCCTGGTGTACATGCTAACTTTCCACTCCTTATGGTTCTCCTG
This sequence comes from Pteropus medius, assembly GCF_902729225.1. NCBI lineage: Eukaryota > Metazoa > Chordata > Mammalia > Chiroptera > Pteropodidae > Pteropus > Pteropus medius. Next base: position 11,638,010 of record NW_024354499.1, read on the forward strand.
CAGGACCACATGGCTTCGCTAGCTGTCACTGCTAATAGCCATCATGTTCCCTGATCAAGTTACTGCCAACATTTTTCCTGCTTCTTGGCTCAAACCTTGCCCTCAGTAAACCTTGTCATCGTTCTTGCCTTTCTTGCCATTGCTCCCTCTGCCTCTGCTAAGGTTGTCCACTTTACTAGCGTTGTGAGAGCTACAGAAATGCTCACAGAAGTGAGAGAGTGGTTCCTCTCTCCTGAATCCTTTAATTAGGATTTAAAAAGCTCCTTTCTCTTTCCCCTAGAACCCCTGGGGTCACGAATAATATATTAAGCTTGGTTTCTCAACTTTTGAGTAAACCTTGTTGGATAAATTTTTAACATATATTTCAACGCAGCAGAAAACATTAAATTGGTACCATACATTGACTCAAAGAAACACTTTCTATCCTAGTCTTATATTGAAGCACTTCATCTTCTCTCTCACACAGGATGAATTTCATGAACTTCAAGGGCAACATTTCTGAAGGTTGGAAAGATGTGACCACAGCCCATATAGATAAGTTTCAAATAGGAGAGACATTGCATGGAGCCTCTCTCCATGTTCCTGATATGATTCTTCATAATTTTTCCTTAAATGCTCTTTAAATGCTCATGCAAGCAGAACTTTTGCTATACCACTTGACTTCTCAACATCCCTAGGACTGTATGTCTACCACAACTCCATCTGGGAGTCTCGTGATGGTTATTCTGGCAACAATGAAATAGAAACTGTGTTATTTGGCTGTTTCTTGCCGCTATACACATTACTAGAATTGTTTGATTTAACTAGTACCTACCTCCACATCCTTTGGTAACACAGTGGCTTTCCTTCAAAGCCCAAAATAATTATTTTATTACATGAATCTGAAGTTAAATGAGGTTGCTAAGAAAGGTCAAAGCAAGAGCAGCTATTTCTCGTGGGTGTCAGATGGCGAAATGCGCCTTAGAAGAGAATAATATCAGTCTAGCCAAAGATAGAGAAACATTAATGAATAAAGATACTGTAGGAAGCAGATGAAACATACAACAACTCCCTAAAATCGGATACACGATATATATCAGTTTTAGTCATACGATAATACTGCTCTGATGTGGGGATGGTAGTGGTCAAGGAACATTTAAAATATTAATGTAGGCACAAGATGACATTTTATTTTCCACTGGGAAGAAACAACAAAACAAAATAAATCTCTGAGGTTGTGTCAGTTTTCTTGCTTATTTGCCTCCTTCCTCTTCCCTTCGGTTCCTGCCATCAGTTTTCTTTACTGAGATTTTTCTCAGTTTGGCATATCTTTTGCTATGGCTGTGGGCTACATCCCATCAGGTACCTTGAAATGGGCTCATTTATGCGCCAACGTTTTATTTATTTTGAATTTTGTTTCCAATTTTCCAGCTGCAGTCTGGATCCAATGTCATCTAGATTATAAAAATGTAATGATCATTCACTAGCAGTGGTATACCCACTACATTGTAGAGAAGATGTGACCACAGCCCATATAGATAATACAGCACCAACTGTCCTCTTCTATTCTCCTTGGATACAACACCATGTATTCAAGCACCTGTCTGTAATATTGTTTGTTGTTCTGTCCTGGAGCTTGTAAAAACACAAGTGACAACAGATATGGCCTAGCAAAATGAGGTTGCTTTAATAACTCGCACTTCCTTGCTTTTGTCCATTTCCTGACCTCTGCTGAGAATGTCTGCTATGTCTACCACCTTCTTACCATGGCAAACTTATTTCGGCTTTGTCTCTTCTTGGAATTCTACCTTGACAAAACAGATAGGCTACATGTTTGTATGTCATTTCTTTGTTATTGCAGTAACTTCAAGTAATGATATACTCAGTACTTGGGTGTAGAGAGCCAGATCTGAGCCCGACCTGTAGCCAAAGCATTGGCAAACCCATGCTTGACTGTGTAGCAATATGCCAAGGACAGAGAAGCAAAGCAGTGAACAGACAGCTGCTTCTAGTTTAGCATAGATAACCAGGTACAGACAGACCTTGGGAAATTATTGCTGCCAGCAAGTTTCAAGTCCTAAGACTCCCACTCTCTCCTCGGTCTTCGAATGTATATAATAAATGCGCTGAGCTTGCCTCAGGGTCACTGTATGTGAGCAGAGTGCAGTGTCCCACCTGGCTCCAGCTTTTGTATATACTGTCTCTGTGTTTTTCTTCATCCTTCTGTCGTCCCCTCTGGGTATATTAACCCTCTAGCCGTGCAGGTCTCGGCACTTGGGAAAGTTCAAAGCCTTTTCTAAGAGCAGAAGGACTAATACTCAGTATTAATATTGGGTTAAAGCCCAGGGTAGGTCATAACATTAAGGACTGGAAATGATTAGAGGAGTCAGGAAGATCTGAATTCAAGTCCCGCTGTTCTCTGTCCTCACTAGGTAGCATGACTTAGGTTATATGAGCTTTATTTTCCTCTTTGTTAATATAGAAACAGATATGTATAGGGTTATTGCGAAGATTGCTTGTGACAATATGTGCGAAGTGCTGCATGCAGGGCAAGCACAGGTAACCAGTCTTTATTTTATTTTATTATTTATTTTTTTATTATTTATTTATTTTTTAGGCAAGAGAACCCTTCTTTGATCTCACAGATTGCAAGGACCTTGTCAGCTTACAATCTCTCATTATTTATTTATTTATTTATTTATTTATTTATTTATTTATTATTTTTATGCCTACATCATCTGGTCTTCCTAGGTGGTCTCCCATCCAAGTAGTAACCAGGCCCAGCCCTGCTTAGCTTCCGAGATCAGACGGGATCGGACTTGTTCAGGATATCATGGCCATAGACTAGGTAACCATTTTTAAAATCAAAGCCATTATTATAATAATGATTAAGAGTTAAAAACATCACATTTCTGGTTTTGGTATCTCTAAATAATTGCTTACCTTTTTCAAATACTTCTCTTGAATGTTTGTTCCTCCCAGTGATTGGTATAGTCTGACATGATTAAGGCTTTCTCCTAACCAGGGGGTTACCAAGTTAGGGGTGATTAAGCTCTTGTCTACAAATTAGAGAAAGACAGTCTTTTTATTCTCCTGTTGGTGGAATTTTCTCCACGTTTTTTCATTGTCTCTTCTTATTTCAGAAATAAGACTGAAAGGATGTAAATGAGTACTAGCATATATAGAAAGGGCCAAGAATTCCTCATCCTGATTATCAGGCAAATCTCTTTCTATAGTTTCAGAATGAATTTATAAGAATCATGGAGTTTTTATACTGCTTACTAAAGTATACTGAGTCACACAATTGTCACACAATTGTCATTTTAAGCCAAAGAATTCAGCACAACAAAGTTACCAGAGGATTGCTTCTGTGTTCTCTCTTAGGACCCTCTTGGGATTGGGTGAGGTCATTGTGTTTATTTCAACAAAAATTCAGATTTTGGGAAACTTGTCCAGATATAGTTCCAACTGTCCATGGTCAGCAGATATAAACAAAAAGTTGTCACTGAGCAAAATAAATGATAGTGAGATAAGAACTTTGCAAGTTACTTAATCAATAGAAGTGAATATGTTCTAAATTTCAAATCAAAGCAGACAACCATCATCGTCACAATTATAGTTTTCATCGTTTGTTTTTTTTTTTTTAAGTTTTTAAGGCTGAAATATTTGGATTTGGTTTAAGCTGAATATCTTGGAGAAATTAACAGACATTATCTAAGAAAGTCTTTATAAAATAAAATTACTTAAAGCTAAGTATATGTTTTGAGATTCAGGAGGGAGAAAATCATTATCAGGGAACATAGAAAATACCAATTAAATTAAAGTTACCACCTGCCCAGTTTCAATCAGGAGATTTCAGAATAAAGGGTTTGTGTCTGTGTCTTGACTGACTTTATTTTTGAGTCAATCTCTTTTTTGAGATTTGAAAGCTTAAATTTTGCTGTCATTCAACTACTTTCTACACATTCTGCTATGCTTAATTTTAAAGAATCCTATATATTTTTTTTCTTTAGAACTGCTATAATAGGACATCCAGGCTATAGTGTTGTCCACTTCTCATCTATCTACGGTATTCTTTATAGAACAATCTTTCTAAATTGCATGTAAGATCATGTTATTCTTAAATGATTTGATGACCCCAAATTTTCCTCGTAAAAATTTGCTAAGCCTCTTGAAATGTTGTTAACATAAGGCCTATATTGATCTTCTTTATCCTGTTCCTTTCCTACATACGTAGTCTTGTAACCTAGATGTTCTAGATCATCTTCAATTCATCAGCCAACATGCAATTTCTCTTGCTGTTTCCTCTGAATGAAATATCATTCTTCCTTTCTTCACGAGACTCTATTAATCCCATAAGCTATATGAAGGCAATGATAATATGGGCTGAGTTCACTTTTATAATTCCAATACTTATTATAGTGACTGGTATAGAGTGAGTAGTCAATTATTTTTCCTGAATAAATGACAAATTATCTAATGTAAACTTAACACACATCTGGATATTTTATTTAGGTTATGTGTCCTAAACTCGGTATTTTAGTAAAAGTTAACAAATGTCTTTACTCACTGATTATAACTGACTCAATTGCATACAAACCCTCTATATCATAAGCTCCTTGAAGATAGGCTGCATTTATTTCTGCATCCCAGTTTCTAACATGTGATGTTCTTGGTCAAAAGAGTCTTTTTTTAAAGTAAAAAACAAATTATTTTATTTATTTATTTATTTATTTATTTATTTATTCGAAGAAATGATTAAAATTTTTTTTTCCCATCTACCTCCCCCCTCTCCCCTACCTTATGGTCAAAATATTCTTGTTCCTTGTTTTGTTCTTATTTTTTTAGTTCTATCAAAGTTCTAAGGTGAAAACAAATTAGAGAAGTTCTCGCTATATTTGCAAAGTAGAATTTGTAGATAAGAATCGAAGAAGTAGTTCAGGAGAAGAAGTGCTAGAGCAGCCTGGGACAGAAGTTAAAGTTAGAAAATGAGTTGAAACATGTCTATTCAGGAACAAAACAGTCAAAAGGATAGTCACCTGTATAGGCTAAGTTTAGTCTATAAAACATGGCACACACTACTCCAAGTGTGAGAAAAGAGCAGCAATAAGCAAATAAAAGTCTCTGCTCTGCTTGAGTTGACATTCACAAGCCTCTACTAATCCCTTAGGCCACAGTAGTGTGTGAGATACTGGTGATTAAAATAATAATAATAATATGTTGTCTGTAATGATAACATTTCATTTTTTATGGCTGAGTAGTATTTCACTGTGCATATACATAACATCTTCCTTATCTATTTATCTATTGAACAATTAGGTTGTTTCTATATGTTGGCTATTTTAAATAATGCTGTAATAAACATAGGGATAGATCTTGAAGGTATTACGCTAAGTGAAACAGAAAAGGGCAGCACATGAGCTTAGAGCCTTGGACATTTATGTGCTGTGAGAAGAGAGATGAGATAGTCAAACATCGGATTTTAAATGATTTAGCCCCAAGGTCATACCTATCTCTTCTGCTCACAGCCTATTGGGCAGAACTAATCACATGGCTTCATCTTACACTAAAGGGGCTATCAGGAAAACCTGACATATTTATTTTCTATCACTGTAACAAATTATCCAAACAATAGAAATTTATTGTTTACAGTTCTGGAGAGTGGAAGTCAGGTCGGGATGCCAACACAATTGGGTGAGAATCCTCAGGCTTTGTATCTTCACGTGGTGGAAGGGGCTGGGGGCGCAATGTGGGATCTCTTTTCTAAGAATACTAACTCTATCCATGAAGTTTCTACCCTCATGACTTTAATCACCTTCCAAAGTTCTCACCTAATTTTCCATCACTTTTGGGGGTTAGGATTTCGACATATGAAATTTGGGAGCACACAAAGATTCATTCCATTGCACCTAGCTTCAGAAAAAGCTGTTTCATTTGGGAGTTTCCTCTTTTCATTGTTTTATAAGCAGTGATTCTATACCTGCTTGCTATCGTGTTGCCCATGAAAGGAAGACAGTATGGTCATATTACGACAGACATATGGCTCCATATTCCTTACCTGGCTTTCTTTGATTGTTCAAAAAACTTTTAAAACATTTACAGAACAGGGACGCTCTGACTTGAAAAGGCAACTGACTGCTGACCTCAGCGCAAGATACAATTGCTTCTCTAAATTCCGTAAATAATAGGAAGGGACTCAGGAAAGAAATATGTCTATGATTTAACTGTTGCTAGTATCAGAAGTGAGCGTGGAAGCTGAAACACTTGAGATTAAAGATTACTAGTCTTCAATACAGAAATAAAAACAGAAACAAGAAATAGTTTAGAATTTATGCCACTATATGGAAATAATGAGGAACCCACATTTCTGTATAATAAAAGCTAGGTGTTATAATTTTATCATGAAAAATATTAAATTTTTAAACATAATTTTATACAAATTATTGAAACACTTTTTTGATTTAAAAAAGAAATACATGTTTCTTTTTCCTCATTAGACCTCTATTTTAGAAAAAAAAACCATAAACATCTGTATTCTGAAAATAAAAAGTCCAGGAGGATATAATTAATTGAATAAAATCAAGAAAGAGAGAAAAGGAGATATAGAATGATCTTGATCACAAAAATGCCAAGAAGCCAGAATGATTTTAAGATTATGTCAAATAAATTGGGTACTCTGTACAGTGAGAAGCAAAATTAGGATCCTTGCTACACCCAAGGGGTTGAAGAGGCTAGGGAGAAAAATATCTTAAAAAAAAGACAAATACAATTATGGATAAAAAAGTCTTAATGTATTTTATTTTGAAAGCACTTTATGTTTCTATTATAATTTACCAAACAGCTTCACACAGTATATGACTTACGTTACAGTCTTAGGTATTTATGTCAAAGATTGTAATGGTCATTATTAATTAAATCATTTTCCAGAAGCTTAGGATTGTCATATGAGCATCAAATATCTTTGATAACTGCAAAATTAATAATTAGTTAATTAGATAACTATAAACTAGACAGACTGTGGTATTTTGTTATAGCAGCCTGAATGAACTAAGACATTAGGAGAAACATTGTTTCTTTGGGGTTTCAATTAAAGTATTTTCTCTTACTTGAAGAGCAGAAGCCTGGGGTAGTTACTTTTCCTTTCGGCAACCAAATATTGAGTAGAAAAAGAGAACAATCCAAATGTGACAAGTAGATATACATAAATTACCTCTCAGTGTTTTGCAAGTGGAAAATATAAATGCACACTAAAATGAAAGAAAGATAATTTTGCAAGTTCACAGAGTGAAGGATCAGGTATCCCTAATTTGGAAGTGAGGGATGGAAAGGGGTAAATTGAAAAATGAAAATAAAGAAAATCTATGCACCAAATTAACTGTGCAAAGACCCAGGTCGAACATTAATATATTATATGAAAAAAAAAGCACACGAGAAATAGTATGTCTAAACTAAAGCCTTATTTTGAAAAAAAAAAAAATAGAGAAAATTAAAAATATGCAGAATGAGAAAATGAGAGATAATTGTTGGTGTGCTTCTAACTTGTAAGAAAAAATGATTCTGTAGTAAAGTAAACACAAAGAACTTACCAGATGTATGGCTATATATCTCTATCTGTACAGAAAGTTGAATAATTTGGTAGATCCTGAAAAGTTAGTTAGATAGTAAATTGTCTTTTACAGTGTATGTGTTGGGGGAAAGAGGGGATAATTTATTTAATATTAAATTATATATCTGTGTATTAGTCAAGGTTCTCCAGAAAAACAGAACTAACAGAATGTATGCATGTATGTTTTTATTATAAGAGATTGGTTCACATGATTATGGAAGCTGACAAGTCTCAAGATCTGTAGCATGAGTCAGTAAGCTAGAGTCCTAGGAGAGCCGACAGTATAATTCCACTGAGTCCAAAGGCCTAAGGACTAGGAGAGCTTATGTTTTCATTTGATGCCAAAGGTAGGGAAAAATGTTCCCTTACTTGAGGGGAGATCAGCCTTTTGCTCTATTTAGACCTTCAACTGAATGGATGAGGCTCACCCACAGTAGGGAGAACAATCTGCTTTACTCTTACTCAGTCTGTGATTCAGTGATAATTTCATCCATAGAAACCCTCACAAACAAACCCAGAATGTTTAGCCAAATATATGGGCACCTGTGGCTCAATCAAGTTCTCACATAAAACTACCCATTACAATCTTTTATTTCGGAAATAGGTATATGGATTAAAAATAATAACTTTATAAAATATTACGATGAAAAACTTTAATATTTGCTTTTGTTGTCCATTTACTATTTGTTATCTAAATTTTTTTACAGTTGCTAATATATATGTATCTGTATATCTACTGAAAATGTAAAAGAACATGTTACTTTGAAAAAATAACGATCACTTCAAATTTTTTTATTTTTGTTTTCTACGTATGGACTTTTTTTCAAATTAAACATTACTCCAGCAGCCCACAAGTTGTTCTGAATATAGAGAAAAACTACAAACACTAAACCCCAAGACATATAAAAATTAAATATCTGTCTGAAGAAAAGGCTGATGATGTACTTTCTTAGAACTTAGCTATGTGGACCATTTATTTGGTATTTATTATGTAGAAGTATGAGCAGTGCTTTCATTGTTATATATTTTCCACATGCATAAATTGCTTAGAGAGTGAAAAAAATATTAGTCGAAAGGTAACAGAAAATGTAAAAAGACAATTCACAATGGGGAGAAATCACAGATATGAGAAAGATACCAATCTGGAATACACCAATAGTCTACATGTCAATAAAAAATACACACACACATGAACAAGCCCACACACACATGCTCCATCCCCATACAACCCAAAAGAAAACAAACAATTCATAGGAGAAGAAATATAATTGGCAAATAAACATCAATTAAGATTCAGAACTTCAGTAATAATCATGTAAATGCAAAATAATCAAATTATTCACAAAAATAGTATTACATGAAATAAAATTTCATCTTTGTTAGATATACAGTGTTTTTAATGTATCAATTTCAGTATAAGGGAAGATCTAAAGCAACATATACTTTTACACACTATGAAGTATAAATAGGTGCAACCTTGTTCGAGAACAAATTTACAACATCTAGTAACATTAAAGATGCGCGTATACTATCATCAGCAATTCTGTAACAAGATATAAAACAAAACCCTTATATATATCTATTTCATGAGATATAGAAAATAATGTTCATATACATGTTCTTTTAAAAAGAAAAACAAAAGAAAACCTAAAAGCTTCTCATGAGAAACATCAAAGAAAAATTGTTGTTTATTCCTAGTGGAATGCTCTAGTATAGTTTCATGTTTTGCAATATTTTATCTCTTAATATAAGTGACAGTTTCGGGTAATCACTGAATTATTTTATACCTTTTTCTATTTTAAATATTGTATTATATTTTGCTGGGAAAAGAGGCAAAATCCAGCACCATTCATGAAAAACTAGGACTTCGTGAGGTGGCCTTGAGTTGGTATGTCCTTTAGCTGAAATAATCAACCCTGAAAAAGAAAATGCCTGCCAAGAACTCCTTGTTTTTAATTGAGCCCAAATTTAAAACCAGAGTTCAGCAGCCATTGTTTATAGAAGCTGCTCATGCGAACTGCATTTCAGTGTAAAACTCTAGACTGGGCTTCTAAGATTGCTGCATTGTGCTCCTGCCAGCTGAGCCAACAGTTATAAGGAGTTTCTGGAATTGTATTTGACCAACAGGACTGAGACCTTCCCCATCCATTCAGAGCAGTGCAGCTATATCCTTATTTACATCTTTATTAACTAAACAGAGTGGCTCCACAACAACCAATCAGAATACACAGAACCAGCCAATCAGAGCAGTGCTCTTTGGGCTAATAAAATTGTGCAGATTTGGAGTCCTCATTTGCCTAGAAATGTACCAGTCAGAGACAGGGTTGGGAGTACGACTTCTCTCTCATAAGCCGGCTGCATTGCCCTGGCTTGAGCTGTAACACTGGAACTGTAGGAGGTGAGCTGCTTTGCTTGAGCAAGTTCACTCTAATGAAGTCTCTCCCTTCTTTGCATTCTAGATTCGAGAGTCCTGGTGGCATTGCATTGTTGGCAGTGACCTTTGGTTGACAAAGGTCATTGCTCTTTTCAGAGAATCTGCTCTAAACAATTCTCTCTTTGTTTTCTGGAGTTCACAATTCAGAGTAAATCGCCATATTAGAGGTAAAATTCTCATTTAGTAATGTTTATTTTCCTTTGGAATTATTGCTGAAATATGTCCACTACTCTTCAGTTCTCTAATCATCAGCTGTCAACATCTTTCACCTGGACAACTCCAAAAGTTTCTTAAATGGTCTGTATGTACTTATTTATGATCCCTTTCAATTCATTCTCTACATTATATTATAGCAAAGGAATATTTTAGTTTAAAAGTTCATATTTAGACATTTATATCATTTCTATTGCTCTGATGAGAAGGTTAAAATATATAACTTGATCTCAAAATCTTGCATGATCTTGCCTTTTTTGACCAAGCTTGTTCACAGTATCCCAGTTGGCACCAGTCCTAATTTTTATAATTGGATATGTCCCCTCCCACATCAGGGTCTTTGCATGTACTATTCCCTCTACTTCAAGCATGCTTTTACCCTGTTTTTGCTTAATAAATTCCTATTTTTTTGTTTCTCAATTAAAAATTATTATCTAGGAAGCATTCTTTGAATCTCTAGATTATATCTGGTTCCCCTTTAATATGCTTTCATGGTTCTCCTTTAATATGGTTTCATAGTACCTTATCACTTTTCCTCATAGCACTAATCTCAATTTGTAATAATGATCCAAATGCGTAATTGATCATTTGATTAATATCTCTTTCCAACCATGTTGAGATCCCACATGTGTAATGATTACTTCTGCTATGCTCTGCCATATGTACTAGGCAACCTCATTACCTAGTACAGTACTGACATAGAACTGAAGCTCAATAAATATATGCTTTATAACAAAAAATAAAATTGTGTCCATGAGAATTCTATTTAAAAAAATTTCTAATATTTTAAGAAAAAAAAATAAAAAAAAAATTTAAGTGTTTTTGTGTGGAAGTAAATATTCTAAGGGTTTCTGAATATAGAAGATAGTTTTTGAAGAAGAAAAAAAGAGGAAGAGAAAGAGAAGGAAAAGAAAGGGAAAGAGGAAAAGGAGGTGAGGGGACAGAGGTGGGCAAAGATGAGATTTAAGGAGAGGAGACAGAGTTTTAAAAAGTGATAGGAGGATCAGTGGAAAAAAAGTAAAGAGGTAAAATATACATACTGTTATTCAATTATTCATTAATACATCTACTTATTCAGTTGGCTACTCATTTAGCTACTATTTATTGCACATTTATCACGTGCTATACACAGGGGCTACAGCAAGAAACAAAATAGAATAAGATTGTTTTCATAGCTTACAATATAGTATGAATATTAAAAAAATAATTGAGTAAATGAACAATATCATTTCAAATAATGCTGTGGTGTGTCTTATGAATAAAACAGTATGTACTATGGTAGGGCTACCTATATTATAGGGGGAAGGGTATGTGATAGACTCATTTCTCAATACTGAGTGAAAAATATACAAAAAAATAATGACTATAAAAGCTGAGTTCTACACCTAAAGTTATTACCAACTGAGTGAAGACAGCACAAAAGCAAGATAATAAGGTTAAAAGGAGGAGAGAACAAACCATGGGAATGGATAGAAACTATGGAAAACATTCTGGATTGACATAAGGTTCGAAAATAAAGTTTCAGCCAATTTCATTCATATTTCTAATGGAGAAGGAAGCTATAGCTGATATACAGTGATATAAATATCTCTTTGGTCTCTGCATTCCAGAAGGTGCACATGTTGACATGCATTTGTCGCCAGTCAAATAGACTGGGGATTCTAGGCAGCTGTATCCAGTAGGTCATATGCACAGGAAAATACCTGGGGCTTGCAACTGGGATCTCTTTTGCATTTGTTTGTGTTATGGCGCGAATGATTCTAAGACCCACGGAGCCAATTGAGATTAATTATGAGCCTTTATTAGCCGACCAGCAACTGACTCTCTACCAAGCAGGGTTAGAGGAGATCAGCCCCAGGGGTTTGAGAGTGAGGCAGTTATAAAGCCTAGAACAAGCAAGCAGATTACAGAACAGAAGTTGGCCATGAGCACAATACATCACCTAGTACCACACCCTGGTTAACAAGTAAATGGATTACAGAAGCAGACATTGGCCATCTTCATATCTTATACAATACACCTCCTAAACCACACCCAAGCAAGTAGGACAACTTCTGGTATCTAAAGATATTTCTTCCCTGTAGCTGACTTACCTAGTTGGCTCACTTGAAAATTTTCCACCCTTAACAGTATGTTTGTTTATTTGTTTGTTTTTTTGTACAACCTTGCCAGCTATCAGGGAAATATGTCTTTAACATGGGACTTTCATTCTCTAAAATTTCTCAAGAAGTCTCTCTCTTTGGAACTCCAGCTGATTATATGTACAAACATTTTGGTTTCTCCTCTGGTGACTTTTAGACAAAATAAACTAACTTAACCAAAATAATTTTAAAACTCTATTCTGGGGAAACTTTGTTTTAGATGAGTCTACCTTAAGCACCTGCCTCTAGTCTACACTGAATTCCAAACCTCTTGGAGACAGTGGAATACAGTCTTTCATTGGTAATACAGAAGCTTCTAAAAAAAACTTTGGCCATCTAAGGAGGTAACCTTAACATAGGCATTTAAAAACAGTAATCTCCATAAGGCTTCAATATTTTTAAATAGCTTCATTGAAAGATTTATAGTAATAGACAAATGAAAACTTAAAGATGTAAGAGTTACCTAAAACAAAAGACTATAAAAGACCAATTAGTTATTGATTCTTTCCCAGGACGCAGTCAATAATCAAAATTTTGGCAGAATTGAAAGCTGATATTCAGTCTAATAGAAATATTTTGGCCTCAAGCTATTTTCTAGCCTCTCTTATAAATAATCAGGAAATAGATCAGCTAGAAGCCAATGTTGAAAGGCTCATACCTTTGTCCTGTAAATCTCTATAATATCAGTAAAGCAGCCCACAACTGCCTGAGACTGATCTCAGTTAATTTAATCAATAGAACCTGTAACCAAAGAGGGGGAAACAAAACACAGGAAAGAAAAGGTTTTTAGAAGCATTAAGGATTGAAAATGCTCTCTTGCCTAAATTTAGCCACGCTCTTTCATCCTCCTTAAAATTATTTGTAGGACAAATACAAATCTTAAAACTTTTCTCTACCAATAATAAAAGTGTTAGCTATCTGAACGAATAAATTTAGCTTACTTGAACTGTAACTTATAAACTAGCAAGTTTTGCTTTATTGTGTTTATCTCATGGCTAAAATTTGAAAAGAAAATGTTCAGATATCAGGTTGCATATGTTTATATATTTGTATGTATGTCTACATATGTGTTGTAGAATTATGATATTGTTCTGTCTTTGGAGGATATTACTAAAATTGATTTGTAAAGAGCTTAGTTTAATTGACTCAAAGGAATTAAGCACTTTCATAAATTAAGAAAAATTATAAAAACTAACCTAAACATTTCTCAGATTCTGGAAAAATATTTGGCATTTGAGCTAATTTAAATTTTGTGGGTTTAATTAAAATAGACATGTCTTAGAGTTATCAACATTTAATATAATATTTACATTCTACCTGGGTTGCTAGAAAACAAATAAGTTCATGTTATTTGTTTGTAAGAGAAATAACTTGGTGTGATAAAATTTTCATAAGTCTCCTAAATTTAATTGTTGAAAAGTAAATTAAATAAATGTAGATGAGATAAGAATTTTTAGGTGTTATTAAATAATTATGTGTTATGGTAAGCGTACTTAAAAACAGCTTTCATAATTTTTTGGTAACCTAAATCTTTATAAATTTGCTAAGTTAAGTTCAATAATGAAAATTTATTAAACATCTAGATTATTTTAAATAAAATACTCAAACATTAATTGTTAAATAAGTCTATCTACTTTTGGCTTCTTATTACAGAGAAACTAAAATATAAATTTGGACCTGTTAATAAAAAATATCTTGTACTTTGTTGAGGAAGCATGTTTCTATGAATTATGAAATATATTTGCCAATAAAAACCTATTTTTATGAAGGTTATGAAATGTATTCATGGATTTTCCATCTGTACACAAGAAATCAAGATTTCTAATGGTTAAGAATTCTAATTAATATGGAAGGAAATTCATATATATTTCAGTAGAAGAAGGTATAATGTATAGAGATACATTTTTGAGGAAAATAAAAGAAAGTAAATCTGTCCTAAAATAAAGGTGATTCTTTCTTAATAGGTAAGAGAACAAGAAATGAGTAAAATAAACATAAAAAGTTGCAGAAGTTTTGCGAAAAGGAATAGTGAGAAATATTATGTGTGATCAACCTGGATGATATTAAATAAATTTATTATAAGCTTTAATATTGATGCAGGATAGGGCAAATTTCTGTGAATGGGTAGACCAAATCCTGCACTGAGAGAAGAACAGGGTCCTTTGGTAGAGAATGTAGAAAGATTTCAACAGACATACCAAAGTTAGGGTCAAAAGGAAAGTTTTTTAAAAAAGGGGCAACACTCCACAGACAGAGCGTGGTCTCCTCTTAGAGGCAGAGCGTGAGAAAGCTTAAGAGAGATGAGGAGAATGAAAAAGACATGGTAAAGAGTACCAAGAGAACGACACTGAGAGGGACTTAGAGAGAGCCACTGAGAGGGAACAAGAGGAAGAGACTGAGAGGGACCAAGAGTGTTCTGGGAATTCAGTTTATATATCATTCTTTAGTTCCTGTGAGTTACAGTTTAAAGAATTTGTTTACCCATATCATTTGATATGGACATACAGTAAGGAAGGGGAAGGGCAAGAGGATGTAGCATGAAAAGGTAAGAATATGTGGGGTGAAAGGCCCACTGGCAGTTTCCAGCCTTTAAACCATAGGTTCCCTATGGTTTTAACTGTAAGGAATGAATGATTTTATTTGTGTAGGGAGCCAATCAAAGACTGTCTTTTTATCGTTCCCCTTCACAGGTGTGGAAAATGGGTTGTTAGAAATCGCAGCAGAAATTTTCCTTTGTTCTGCAGGTGTCCTCCTGGCCTGGCTGCAGGGTGATCAGCATATTGCAGTCTCTGAATGTAGCTTGATTTAACATTTTAGTTCTCTTGCCTTCTTCCCACATTAATGTCAATGGTGGGCTTACATAGGACTAAAATTTTAAATTGTTTCATCTGCTAAAGTATAAAGTTTTCCTGTACTATTATTGTATGCTCCTAATAAAAGATTGTAAAAGGAAACCAAAGAGTTTTGTGTTTTATT
This sequence comes from Pteropus medius, assembly GCF_902729225.1. Classification (NCBI taxonomy): domain Eukaryota; kingdom Metazoa; phylum Chordata; class Mammalia; order Chiroptera; family Pteropodidae; genus Pteropus; species Pteropus medius. The sequence goes on from NW_024354499.1 coordinate 11,653,359, forward strand.
AAAATGATTTCTCATTCTCTTTATCATTGGGGTCCTTGATTACTTAAGTAAACTGAGTCTTCTTAATATTAAAAGAGCTAAATTTTGCTCACAGCTGTTCAACTATGTGTACTTGCCTGTAAAGTCTTTGTTACTCTGGTTCAATAAATAAGTATTATCTCACAATGACCTATGATCCTATTTGACCAAGTGTTTTAAAACCTTTAATATTCTTGAACAACTTCTCATAATTCATATTTTAAAATAAAATTTTTCTTTTAATGTAAAAATAACTAACAACTTTAAAATATTTAAGAAGAGTCTTTGGAACATTCAAAAAGGATCTCTCCTCTCACTCTCACTCTCTAAAAGGGGGATATTAAACCAATTACTTAATATGTTAACATTACAAGAGAAGCATTGTCAAATAAGAAATAATAATTATGTTGTATTTGTATGCATATCTTATTATTGATTTGTTTCATAAATTATATAAAATTTCTAAATATATGACATATAATGCTATCTGTCATAATTATAAATATTTTTAAAAAATATTATATGTTACAAAAATTACCTTGGCTAAAGATATTGCTATTAGTCTTAAATCTCAGATCTGCCTTCTTTGGCAAACATAAGCTTTCATAGTTTGAAATAATTACTATGTATTTAGTTTTATCTGCCTTTAATATCTAATTAATTAAAGGAGATGAAAAAATTAAAACACCACAACTTACAACCAGAAAGCTCCTGGACCTAATTGGACTGCCCAGCCAACAGAAGATTTAAAATTAAAAAGGGAGCAGATGACATCTGTTGTGGACAACTGAGAACCTTAGATTAGACATGTATAATCATGAACATCGTCTTAATGCTTTTCCTTATCCTTTTCACATTAATCCTCCTTTACAATACTGATGAATTTCTTTGATTTTTTAATAACTCAACATTTCTGGGATGCCCCAGATTATTGATATTTTTTGAATACTGTTATGTCTTTCTTATGTTAATTGCCTTGCTAAAACAGGTTCGCTTTATTAATTGGAGGTTTTGGAACGTGCTTTAAGAATCTTGCCTTTGCAGAAATATTGCAACTGCAGTGTTAGCTATTGGATCTATACATATTTTGATCAGTCTCTTTCTATCTTGCAAATGAAGAACATAATAGGTAATAATATAAGAAGCTGCATCTATTTCATTATGTGAACAATTCGAAACTCAGCATTGGACATCACCCTTAATCTATATCACAGATTAAAACATAAAATTAGTTGTACACACAGCCCAGGATGTTCAATACCTGGCAATGTCAACTGCAGTAAAGCTGCCGGCTTTGGAAGATATTTTTCTCTTGGGTAGGCGCTGCCTGGAATAAATACATAATTATAAGTGCCTCTAAAATCTTAGCAAATATTGCTGACTCTGTCACTAAAGCAGTAGCTGCCCCTCCAAAAGAAAGGAATCTTTGGATCCACCTACGTGAGTCGTATTATTAGACAATAGAATTGCTTTTGATTATATCCTAGCTGAACAAGCTGGGGTTGCTTTTATTAATCTCTTGTTGTACTTGGATAAACAGGTCTGTCATAAGAGAGACAGAACTAAATAAAACCCAGGCAGGCACAAGTGAAATGGTTAAATGCAGTGCCATGAACACCCCGTGATTCTTTGATCTCATTAACTGGCTGCCTTCAGGTATTGCCTTCTAAGACCTAGCCTCCAAACTGGACTTAGCATTTTGTTTGTTATAGGAATTTTTGTTGTGAAAATTTGTCTATTTTACATAGCTCAATGTTGTAAGAACACCACTTGCTTTGAGGTGATCACTGAGGCCTATGACATTTCATGTGAGAAACTTCAGAAACTGCAGGAGGAGATGTTTGCCCTTCCAAGAGCTTATCAGTAAAACTTTCCTCTATTCTGGAGCTTTTGTTGCTCAAATGTAGCCGAAGGTTTCTGTGAAAACCATGTCCCCTCCTACATGAGACATGATATACTGAGAACAAGCCTTCCTGGTGATGAAGGATCCACAATAATAGGGCATACCAGAAATGATCCATCCTAGTGATAGAAGACCAATGAGGCTTTTAAAAACTGATTAGTGTTGTTTTCTAATAATCGATTAGTGATGCCTTCAATGAAGATCTCAATAAAAAAGGGGGAAATGTGAAAAGTAGACAGAAGTAAAGCCATTTTAAAATAGAACTAGATCAGTCATTCCAGGAAAAATGCCTTGCACCTCTGTCTTAATCCTTGAACCTTTGTAATGGTTGAAATGGTTGAAATAAACTTTGGACTGGGCCAAACCAGCATTGTCTTACAAACTTTACTGTTTGTAAAGCTAACAGGAAAGTGATCATCTTGACCACAAGGACTGATGATTATAGACTGATTATGGACATTCCTTAAAATCAGTAACCGGCCATGTATAGCTAAAGAGTAACTTAGCTTGTTAACACCAATAGAAATTTCTTTCTTCATGTAATCATTCATGTAATAATTTCCCTTCCTTTCCTCATAAACTCCCTTTGCCTTCATCATGATATCAGGACACATTTGAGTTTCTGTCCGAACTTATGCCCTTGGATTGCAATTATTTTGGATTTCAAATTAATGCTCTTTGCCTCCTATTTTGGCTTTTTTTATTTGTAAGGTTAATAATTCACATGCTTCAAGTATGTATGTCCTTAACACATTCTTGCTTTGTAATAGACACTACTGAAGAATGTATGTCATCTTGCCTTTTGTTATTGTGTTTAGAAAGCCATGGTTTATGACACCATGATGAAAAATAATAGAGAAAACAGAGAACTTGGAAATGGATCCATATTGAGTAAATGACCCACAGCCTTTGGATGATTAATTCAGCAAAGCACATCCTCAGAAAATGCCATAATCATTTAAGGTGGAAATAAAGTATTATCAAGTTTGTGCTGGTCATTTCAGTCATCTTAATGTTCACCAGAACACCTTAAGGAAGCATTTTATTGATATTTACTCAAATGAATAATTAAAATTTGAGAATACCTACAGCTAAACCAGCAACTGTCTTATTCACTCAAAGAATAAATTACAAGTTTATGCCCCAGTACAAGGAGAGGAAAAGAAATGCAAATTAAAAGGGAGCACAGTGATTTGTGCTTTCAAAGGGGCTTTGTTCCTTGACATCTCACCAATGTAATTTTCATTTCATCATAGATAGCAAGAATCTATAACTACTTTGAGGTTGGAGGTTAGCTGGGGTGATAAAGGGGATATAAAGAAATCTACTTTATATCCTTAAGAAAAAAATTCTCAAAAGGAATATCCAAATTTAATTATGTCAAATGAACTAAAACTAAATGTCCATATGTATGTATCTAAGATATTTTTTAACATTGTATTTTCATCTCTAAATGACAGGAGCATCTTAATCTGTCACATGCTCACAGATTTTTTGCTAGCATAAACATTTTCATATTTTTCCAAAAAACTGTGCAATTTAATTGTATCCATTCAGTCTTCTCAGTATCATTCTCTGTCTGTAATTCCTTCTAATACTCCTATGCGGTTCAAGTTCACATAGGTAGCAGTAAATACCAAAGCTGGGATTAGAACCCAGGTGCGTGCAACTCTAGAGCCAGAGCTCCTAAGCTTCAAGCAATTATGCATCTTCGGCTTCCATATGTCTTTCCAGACCTCTTTCTTTCCTGTTTACATAGAATATCCATTCATTCATTCACTTACTGAAATGACATTTGCTAAACGCATTCTAATTCCAGGTAGCATGTTGTGACTGATGATCCAGAATTCTGAGCAAAAGAAAAGGCACCAAACAGCTTTGAGGCAATAAACTCCTTGAGAGCAGAGACTATATTTTTCGTATCTACATTTCCAGGATGGGCAGGACACTCTATAGAATTGTGGTCTAATATCCATAGATGCACAAGCAGAAGAGTCATTGGTGGTGCTATTTGACAGTGATGGGCCTGGAGGAAGATCTCACAGATTTGTCATTTAATTTACAAATATGATTAAGAAAGGATACTGTAAAGCCAAAGACAAAAAACAAACAAACAAACAAACAAATAAATAAAACCAACATTGTACTCTTGATGCTGAATTTGTTTCTCACAGATTATAGGTAAGGAATCTTGAAACTACTTTATTTGTATACTAAGGTTGAAATAAATAAGTACATTATAAATAATGAGACCCAAGTTTCTCAATGATAAAGAAAAAGTTATAATTAAAGAAAGGGTAGAAGCTAGAATAAAGCCTATTGTACTAGACTAGAGTCAACAGTATTAACATAAACTAATTAACACAAGTACAGAATTAAATATAAATGTGTATATGAATGAATAGCTAGTGTGTGTGTGTGTGTGTGTGTATTTTTCCTTAGTGCTATCCACTGAGATAGAGTAGAAGCAGTAATATATGGTAATAGTGAGCACACCAAACACTTCTAGTTTCTGACACCAAGAAAAGAGACAATACACTCCTTACAAAACAAACACAACTCCTAGTGAAATGCTGATTCCAGAGGCTGGGGCAAGAGAAATAAAGATAAGTCAGGCATCTTGCAATGCCAGAATGTAAGTACTAAAACAAATAAAAATGAAAATACCCATGAGTTTATATTTACACACAAAAAAAATAAAATAAATAAAAAAGAATAAGATGTGATAAGCTTTCCCTGCAAAATAATTCAAATTAATAAATATATACATAATGGGGAAAATAGAAAATCACCATTTAGTAATAATACTCTGGGCAAGATCCATGGAAGAATGCAGAAAAAATTAGGTGAAAATTTCAGCACAAACAGAATATTTGCATAATCTCAAAGTGTGTTATTTCAAATATTTAGCAATTTCAAAGAGAAAAAAAAATGTAAATTTGCAATGGAGAAACTTGTCAGATATCACCTTAGTCAAGTGCTTGAGGATAACATCTCCAGTAAAAAACACCAACCTCATGTACCTCCTGAGGCGATGCACTGATTGTACCTGAACTCTGTTGTATTCTTTCCATGAATGCACAGCCTGAGTCTAATAATGGAAAACATCAGACGACCTCAACATAAAGAACATTATTAACTTACTTTTCAAAAGAGACATGAAAAATATGAAACAGAAAACATGAAAAATGCCATGAAAGACAAGGAAGACTGAGGAACTCTCCCAAATCGAGGAAAACTTCATGACGATTAAACCCATGTGGGATCCTGAGTAAGATTTTGAAACAGACAGTAGTAGAAAAAATGGTAACATTAGTTAATATACTTAACTAATGTTAATACGATAAATAAATATTCAATGGTAATATAAGTTGCTAAATAAAGGAAATTGGATAAAGGTTTTATGTAGTCTTTGTAGTACATTTTGAATTTATTTGTAAATTTAAAATTATCTCAGAAATTAAAAAAAAAAACCTTTAAAATAATCCTTTAGTTTTTCCAAGATGTTCGAAGAAGGCTGCTTTCAAACTCTTGCCTGCTGCCATGCCTCACAGTAAGGGCTACAGACAAAACTGTAGGGCACTGAGAATTTGGCACAGTTACCTCCATTTTTAAAGGATGTCAAGGGAGCATGAGCAAGCCTTATGGTGGGAAAATGGTAACTTACAGAGAAATGGGAGTACACTTAGTGCTTGGAGATGGCTGTAAATCTGGTTTAGCCACTCAATAGAGGAAATGAAATCATGTAACATTGTTTACAAAGTCCTTGTGATAATCCAATGTTACAAGAAAACTAAAATAAAATCTACACTATATCCTAATAACTGTGTAAAAAACCAAACCTACTCTGAAGGGGAAGAAACACAGCACATATTTAAGAAACTGAACAGGTCCAGTATGATTGGAGCACAGGATGAGTGAGAGTAGATAATGATGCTCACATGTAGGTTGACAAAAAATTGTGGCAAAACCTTCATGAGCATCTTGAGGAGATTCTGGACAGATAGTGTGGCATCCATGTCACAGTGAGGAAGTGGTAAAGTCTGTATATTGCGAAATATGACTGAGTGGGAAAGGAGCAGAGGAGCAGATGTGGGACATGGGCTAGGAGGGCAGTTAGAGGGCTGGTGGCCTTAGACAGCTCTCAGGGACCCGTGCTTCCTGCATGGGCTCGCTTGTGCACCATAGTTCATTAGTATGAAGTAAATCTCCTTCTAGTCAAACCTACACAGTGTCATGCTGGAAAATGTTAACAAGCAAATCACATAACAGTGTTAATGTATCCATTTCGATGAAGCTGCAATGATCACTTCCAAGTAAAGCCTTTTAGGCCATGTCGTGTACCAGATAACTTCACAAAATCTATTTAAAAAACTGAGAATGTAAGTTGTTGATATTGACATCAAGACACTGAAAAATATTTCCATTATTCTTAGTAGGAAAATATTATCATTACTCTTAGTAGGAAAATGCAATAGAATTATTATTTTTTAATTGGGAGAACTGTAGACTAAATGTTTTACTTATGTATTAGCCACAATAATTTCTCTTGCCCCTAGCATATTAACAGCATTTATCATGAAAAAAGAATAGTAAAAGGTTTTAAAAACAGGTTTTTATTTAAAGTATCGTAGTCTACTTGAATTAAACCAAACTGTCATTGGTATAAATAAATATGGCTAATGACATGAAGAAACTATAACTTATAAAATAAATTAAGAAGTAAAATTAATGATTCCTACTTTTTACAATAAAAATATGTTGATGATGGATTGAGGTCACTATCTTTTGTTTTATGTATTTGATGTAGCTTACTTGTATAAATCAGAAGCCCTCAGTCTCTACATCTGTTGGAAGTAAAATATAGTTCACTTCAGCAAAGGACAAGTCAGAGTACTGCTTGTGTACACAAAAGAGAATAATTTTCTTCTCTGGAGCTAAAACATATTATTACTGTAAAGACAAACCCCCAGAGTAAGAGATAAAATTCAAATGGAATCTAGCCCAAGTAAAGGGACAAGACTTGACATAAAGAAGGGCGGTGATCTAACTTACATTTCACTAGGTTTGTTCTGGCCGTGGTTCTGAGAATAATCAGCACTGGTCTGGGAGTCTGAGAGAGCCACGGCAAAGAGTTAGAATCTTTTGTAATAATTCAGTCTTGGAGCCAGGATGTGTGTGGTAGTGGTTCTGAGAAGAGGTAAAAATTCAAGCCTTTTCTGAAGGTAAAGCACAAAATTTGCTGATAAATTAAATATGAAATGTGGGGGAAAATAATACATCATTACTGAATGAATCTGTTTAAGAAAATGTTATTTCTTAGAAGAACATTGTACGATAGAGGCATCGCATATAGGTTCTTTTGCTAGGAGTCGAATTTAACAGAATTTTGTTCTAAAGGAGTGGATGAAATGAGATTAAAAATATTAGCAAGTTTACTATTAACAGGAAAAGGTAGACACTAAAACTTGACTCCCTTGTTTCAAAATGTGCCTAAGCCTGGCTTCATCTAACATGATATGTATCTTGGAAAATGAACCAGTGATAAATAAAAATTGTAAGCATGCAATGACCATGAGAATATTAAAAATAGTTTTATTTTATGATCTCCAATAGAAACAGACATTTAGGATATTTTTCGTATTGATTTGTCACCTATGTTTTGTTAATTCTTTGTTATTTATTATTTCTTGTTTCATATTTGTTATTACTTGTTAAGTTTTACCCTAAATTTCACTACTTATTTCTTTTTTCATATAATTCTCCATTCACTTGGCTTATGGAATCTTCTGTTCTGGTTTTCTGGAAATTTTGCAGTCTCAGGGGCTATTCTGTCTCTACTTTCACCCAAATGTTCTTAACCTGAGAGATTTTATTCATAATTCTTCTCTTCCATAATGACAAAGATTAAGTCTCTCTCATACACTAACTTTTTTGCCAAAGCATTATATACATATATATATATATATATATA